>NC_053027.1:138358891-138697547 GCF_003073215.2 Triticum urartu | reverse complement strand
AATCATATTCATGCTCAACGCAAAACACCAAATAACATTTATTTTAGTTTCAACACTAATCCTAAAGGTAAATGGAGTGTGCGATGGTGATCTTGTCAACCTTGGAATCATTTCCAACACACATCGTCACCTCGCCCATAACTAGTCTCTGTTAATTTTGCAACTCCTATTTCGAGTTACTAATATTAGCAACTGAACTGGTATCAAATACCCTGGGGTTACTATGAACACTAGTAAAGTACACATCAATAAGATATATATCAAATATACCTTTCTCTTTGCCATCCTTCTTATCCACCAAGTATTTGGGGTAGTTCCGCTTCCAGTGACCATTCCCTTTGAAGTAGAAGCACTCAGTTTCAGGCTTAGGTCTAGCTTTGGGTTTCTTCATGGGAGTGGCAACTTGCTTGCCATTCTTTCTTGAAGTTCCATTTCTTTTCCTTTGCCCCTTCTCTTGAAACTAGTGGTCTTGTTAACCATCAACACTTGATGCTCTTTCTTGATTTCTACCTTCGCCGATTTTAGCATCGCGAAGAGCTTGGGAATCGTTTTCATCATCCCTTGCATATTATAGTTCATCACGAAGTTCCAGTAACTTGGTGATAGTGACTAGAGAACTCTGTCAATAATTCTCTTATCTGGAAGATTAACTCCCACTTGATTCAAGCGATTGTAGTACTCAGACATTCTGAGCACATACTCACTGGTTGAGCTATTCTCCTCCATCTTGTAGGCAAAACACTTGTCAGAGGTCTCATACCACTCGACTCGGGCATGAGTCTGAAAATACCAATTTCAGCTCTTGGAACATCTTATATGCTCCTTGGCATTCAAAACGTTTTTGAAGTCTCGGTTCTAAGGCATAAAGCATGGCGCACTAAACTATCAAGTAGTCATCATACCGAGCTTGCCAAACGTTCATAATGTTTGTATCTGCTCCTGCAATAGGTCCGTTACCTAGTGGTGCATCAAGGACATAATTGTTCTGTGCAGCAATGAGGATAATCCTCAGATCACGGACCTAGTCGGCATCATTGTTAAGGTCCTATAATAAGAAAAATTGTTGACGCTCCATGGCCAAAGGGTTCCTTTCCAGAGGTGTCCGGATTGTGGCAACGGGAGTGGTTCTACGTCACCGCTCCCAGAAGCGCCAAATGGGTAGCTGCCCCCGCCTTTCGCTCGGGCCCTCCGCCACAAATGATGTCATGGGTTAGCAGGGGGCTGAGCTGGGATCCAGCCAAGGACATGCCCATACTGCAGAGCCGTATCCGAGATCTCTTCGAGGGAGAATTCAGTCTGGTTATGGTGATGCAAGTCATGCTAGTTCGTCGAGTCCAGCCTTGCAAACGTCGGCCCCTTCGCATGTGGGAATTCAACCCAGAAGGACCGCGCACTATTCACAATTTCCTCGGCCTGACGCATGAGGAGATGTACAAATCATTCTTCGGACCCCAAATAGAGTGTACGGACACTACCGAGGACGTGGGCCTGAGAAGCAACCACACTGCTGCCCAAGTAAGTAATCCCATGTCCGAACACACTGTCTTTTTATTCATCATGACATCATTTTGAAGAGTCGCTCTTTGACCAGGACTAGATAACAAAGGCAAAGATGATCCGGTGTTCGGGCCTCCTTCCCGAAGGCTTGGACAATCCGGTGCTGGAAAAGTTGCCCGAGCCAGCACCTTGTCCGATGCCCTCAAAGGAAGATGAAGGGGGGAATAAAGAGGGCGAAAGCTACCTATTCCAACCGAGGGAATGAGCGCCCCCGCGAGGGAGGATAACCAAGGGGAAGAATCTGACATTCTCTCTCTCCGGGGAAGGAAGAGGACTACCTCCGAAGATCCAGAAATCAAGGTTTCCAATGGGAGAAGAAATCTCCGCCAGAGGGTCCTGCCTCGGAGGTTGTTTCTGCCGCATAATGTCCGCGCGGGGATCAACCCTCTAATGAGATGTAAGTAATGAAAAGGTATTTGATAGTGAAGATATCCTACCTTACTTCTGAGGAAAATAACCAAAGTATTTATCTTGCAGTTCGGATCTTAGCCCTTCTCAGCTGAGCTCGTCTTCGGGGGATCTTCTTCTGGGGATGATGGAGAGTGAGACGCCTCCCCCTGCCACACCGCCTTACGAAGCGGCCGACCCTGAGGTGTCGTCGCGGAGGGCTTCTCCTGATCCGGCAAGGCCAGAAGGTAATCCTATGGCCACCCGAAGTCCTCAGTATCCGGCCCTCGAAGAGAGCAATCAAAAGAGTCCGGCACCGTCTGGTGCGCGGTCGGATGTACGGAGGGATCTGCTGGAGAAGGCGGCTATCTCAGAAGAGCACCGCACATTGATGGGTACGGTGATTGAAAGGATTTCGTCCGCCGAAAGCTGGCTGCATGAAGCCTTTATGAGTCTACTGATGGGTTTTGAGGTACGTGAAATGATGTATATTTTTGAAAGTACCGCATGTTTTTAGATGTTCCCTGTGTAGATAGTAGCCCCTGAGACTCTGGTTGTCATTGAAAACAGCGGAAAACATAGGATCATAGTCCCAGGAAATAACCAGACTGCCTTTATGTGCAGGTGGTGGAAGCTCCGATGGCTAGCCGGACTGATGGGTATGCCGAACTAAAGCGGCAGCTGGATGCGGCAGATGACGACATCGTGCTTGTCAACGAGCGGCTTGACGAGGCACAGGGTGAGTGGCCTTTCTGGTGATCGTCACATAATAAGAGCAACATGATGCCAGTATCTTTAATATGTTGTGACTGCAGATGGAGCGGCCACCGTGGAGACCCTTTGGGCGGAGCTTGCCCAAGCCAAGGAGCAAGCCAGGAGTAGCAATGCGTCCGCTTTACAGGCGACCGAAGAGTTAAGGGCCGAACATGCCGCACATTGCGAGAGCAAAGAGAAAATGGCCAAGATGGTTGTAAAGTTAAAAGATACTGCCGACCGTTGCCAGCTTCTTAAAGAAGAAAACTGGGCGAAGGCGACGGACCTGGAAAAGGCCACGATGGCGACCAAAGACACCCGCTCTGCGATGAGAGCGGAAAAGGAGGAGCCGCGACAAGACGGGGATATCGCGGCTGGGAAACCCTTTATGCTGCGGAGGAAGTTTGGAGATCCTTGGTATGCCCCTCTGGACCGGCTGTGGAGTTCGGCGGACGCATATCTGGACTTGGTGGCGAGTGCTGTCGATGCGGCCGAATACTTCCGAGATCAAACAGATCGTGAAGTGGATAAGCTATTCTGGTCACAATTTAACGTTCCAGAGCGTCCGCTTCCATTGACTGATTGGCTTGCCGAATAGGCCGAGCTGAATAGATTGTCCGGACTCGCCATGAGGTCTGTTGTGGATCATCTGTGGCCGGAAAGGCCAACGCCGAACAACTATTTTAGTTTGGTGCAGCAATTCCTTGGTGCGGTGCCGCGCATTAATGCGATGAAGAGGTCGGTGTGCATACAAGGCTCACGGATGGCCCTTGCCCGTGTCAAAACATACTGGGCGGAGATGGATGCCACCATTGTTGCGGCGCAGGGTTCGGCCATAGGCCGAGTGGCTGCCGAGCACTATTTTGAAGAAGTTCTTGAAGGCGCTCGTTCGATAGAGGCCTAGTGCTCAAAGAATATTATGTTTGAGTGACATGTATTCCCATTGTAAAAACAATGTTTTATTAAGTTTATCAAGGTTGTATTTATACTTTTGCCCGAAAGTATTATGATGCCTCCTGTGCGGCCGTTTATATATATATGTATATAACCTGAAAGATTGCCGTCGTCAGCTTCAGCCCCCACGCATATAATGCAGGGGCTTTCGCAGAAGACGCATGTTCACTTGACCCAACGTCTTGGTCCATTAAGGAGGTGATAGCGCAGTGAACTAGGCAACCGTACTATAATGCTTTAACACTTCCACTTAGCCAGAGGAGTTTGACAGTGAGGCTACTATATAGCCCCTGGTGGCTCCGCACTCATCCGAATTCGGGGTCCGTACATGCCTGATCGGGAAACAGCCCTTCGTTAAGGCGGAGGAATCCCGAAGATTATGATAGGTCATCGAGTGGTTGACCAGTCTCACGCTATATCATGACAGTCAGTTTTTGGCTTTCTCTACTGAGGTGCTCGTCCGGATGAACTAGGGCACAATCGCAGTAGTTCTCCTGGTGCCGCCTTAGCCGATAGAGCGGAACGTAAGGCAGCAAAAAACAAGAGCCGGGCAAACCCAACATTTGACCAAAGACATGATTCGGAGCTGATGCATATAAGGCCAAACTCGCGACGCCGAACACTCCCTAAGGTATTCGGTCTTTATGGTGTAAACCGGGCCTACACAGTGCCCTTTGTAATAGGCCCCTGGTGTCCAGGTACGTGCATTATTCTGACGTGGCCACATGCCAAGACGTCAGCATCCTTCTCAATTGTACTGAGAATCCAAGGGATGTGTATCAACAAGAGACAGTAAAAAAGGTTTACGCAGGGTCTTAATCTAAAAAGAATCCTTGGGACAGGTCCCTGCTGCACGTCTGCGCCTGTGTCTCCGTTGTGCCGTATTTTGGACGGGTGTAGCACGATGGTCATCTGAAAAAGAAAGGAACACAATTGAAAAGTTGTCGTGCAAAAGGTAAGTTATACTAAATAAACAATATGAGTAAAGTTGAGCCTGATTGTCACTTGTGCGCGCGTGATGAGCCCCTTGTATTGTAATAGGGGTATAGCCATCAAACCTGTATCGATTACATATAGCAGTACCGGACTCGTCCAACCGTGTCCGTGGTCTTAACGACCTGTCAGATGCTTTAGTTGGTGAGGCCGTTTAGTGTGCAGCTGCCAAGGCAGCCGCACGGTCTTCCGCACGCAAGGAGCGCTCAATATTTCCATTTACTGTAATGATGCCACGTGGACCGGGCATCTTAAGCATGAGGGAAGCGTAATGCGGTATTGCGTTAAAGCGAGCGAAAGCTTTGTGTCCGAGTAGTGCTTGATAGCCACTTTGGAGCGAAGCAATGTGGAACATTAAATTTTCGCTACGCAAGTTATCCGGAAAGCCGAATATAACCTCTAGTAGCAGGGAGCCCGTGCAATGGGCCTCTAGGCCTGGTGTTACTCCTTTAAAGGTAGTATTGCTGCGGCTAATTTTTGTTGGGTCTATCCCCATTTTGCGGACTATGTCCTGATATATCAGGTTTAAACTGCTGCCACCATCCATCAAGACTCGTGTGAATTGGTATCCGTCAATTATTGGGTCTAATACCAAGGCAGCCCATCCTGCACGCCGGATACTTGCCGAGTAATCTCGATGGTCGAAGGTGACCGGTTGGGACGACCAGTGGCAGGACTCCGCGGTGATAGGCCCTGGGGCATGTGTCTCTAGGAGTGCCGCTTTGTTTCTCCCCTTTGTCACGTGTAATACGTTTACTGTTTTGACTTCTGGTGGGAACTTCTTATGTTCCCCAGTGCTTTGCTTGCGAGGCTCGTCCTTGTCTTCGCTTGGTGTATCCTGCCCCTTGTGTTCGGCGTTGAGCTTGCCGGCCTGCTTGAAGACCCAACATTCTCTATGGGTATGATTTGCAGGTTTATCGGGGGTGCTATGGATCTGACATATTTGGTCCAGAATCTTGTTTAGGCTGGACAGTTCATCTCTGTTGCCTTTGGGGGCAGCTTTTGCTGACCTGGCCGAGAGCTTTTGAATCCGGCGTTTACCGTTGTGCTCTTCGGGCTGTCTTCTTTATTCCGGCGCTTGTTTTTGCTGCGTCGTGATTTCCCGTTTCCGTCTCTGACTTCGGATGTACTTGGGTCGCTGGTGCTGCATCGGGCTAACCAGTTGTCCTCGCTCGCGCAAAAGCGGGTCATGAGGCTTGTTAATGCTGCCATTGTTCTTGGTTTTTCTTGGCCGAGGTGTCTGGCAAGCCATTCGTCTCGAACACTGTGCTTGAAAGCTGCTAAGGCTTCGGCATCCGGACAGTCGACTATTTGGTTCTTTTTAGTGAGTAACCTGTTCCAAAGCTTTCGGGCTGACTCTCTGGGCTGTTGAGTTATATGACTTAAATCGTCTGCATCTGGTGGTCGGACATAGGTCCCTTGAAAATTTGCCCGAAAGGCGTCTTCGAGCTCTTCCCAGCTTCCAATGGAGTTTTCGGGGAGGCTTTTAAGCCAGTGCCGAGCTGGCCCTTTGAGCTTGAGGGGTAAGTACTTGATGGCGTGGAGATCGTCTCCTCGAGCCATATGGATATGGAGGATGTAGTCCTCAATCCAGACCCCAGGGTCTGTCGTTCCATCGTACGCCTCTATGTCTACGGGTTTGAATCCCTCTGGAAATTCATGGTCGAGCACCTCATCGGTGAAACATAGGGGGTGTGCGGCACCCCTGTATTTGGGTGTACCGAGGTATTGGGATGTTTGTTGTGTTGCATTGCGTGCTGGAGCGCGCTTGCGTGGCCCATAGATGGATCTGGTTGCGCCGTACTTTTGATGCGAGTCCTCACATGGGTCGCGTACCGGCTTATGTGCGTCGTCATTTGCCGTTCTATGTTGGCCACGAGGTCGTCTATCCGACTGGATGGCCATTTTGTTTTTTGATTGCGGGGGATCTAAGGCCTCTTCATCGAATTCAGGTAGCAGCTTTCGCTTCGGGTAGCTCTTGGTGTGGCGGTTACTGCCGTACTTCGCTGCAGTGTTGAGTACTTCACTCCATCTGATTCTGAGTGTGTCTTGTGCAACCCTGAGCTTTTGCTTCTGCTTTTTCAGACTCCTCGCAGTGGCAACCAGCCTTTGATGGGCATTCTGTTGCTCCGGGTGCCTGTCCGGTGTGATGTCGTCTGGACTGTTATCTTCGACGGGGTCGGGTTGTTCGGTTTGATTCTCCGTGTTGCCCTGGTCGGGCGATGGTTCACCCTGCTCTATCGCTGGGTCTATATGACCGCTGTTTCTGCCGAGGCAGGATTTGGAGCGGCGCTCATGCCGCCGCTTTGACTGCTTCTCAAGGGAACAACCCTTCGCTGCGTCCTTCCGTTCCTCATCGTCGTTTTCTTTGGGTGTGTCCACCATGTATACATCATATGATGAAGTGGGCGTCCAGTGCCCTGTAGGCAGTGGTTCCTGTTCGTCTCCTGCATCGTCGTCCATACCGTCGATGTCTTTGGAGTCGAAGTCGAGCATGTCGGCCAAATCGTCGACAATGGCTACTAAGTGGGTGGTGGGTGGGCAGTGAATTTCTTCGTCATCCGCATCCCAATCCTGCTGAACATAGTTCGGCCCGGACTCTCCTGACAAGGAGAGAGACCTTAATGAGTTCAGTATGTCGCTGAAGGGCGAGTGTTGAAAAATATCCACGGAGGTAAACTCCATGATCGGCGCCCAGTCGGATTCGATAGGCACGGGCGCAGGCGGTTCGGAGTCCGTGGCCGGGAAAGAATCCGGTTGTTCGGCGTCACGGCTCCCGTGAAGGGTAAGGTCGATACTCAGCTCGATCGCCGATGATAGTGCGGCCTCCGTGGCGAGGTCTATCCACCCGTCCATGGATGGTGCAACTGGCTCCGAATTAAGGGTCGGAGCGGTTGCCGGCGCGATCTCCTGAACACTGTCCGATGGCAGAGCTAAATCATGCTCATCGTGACCGTGTGGCGCACTAGGCAGGGGCTCGAATCCGTCGAAGATCAAGTCTCCACGGATATCGGCCGTGTAGTTTAAGCTTCCAAACCTGACCTGGTGGCCAGGGGTGTAACTCTCGATCTGCTCCAGATGGCCAAGCGAGTTGGCTCGCAGTGCGAAGCCGCCGAACACAAAGATCTATCCGAGGAGAAAAGTCTCACCCTGAACTGCATCACTATCAATGATTGAAGGAGCCATCAAGCCTAATGATGATGACACAGAGGAACTCTCAATGAAAGCACCAATGTCGGTGTCAAAACCGGTGGATCTCGGGTAGGGGGTCCCGAACTGTGCGTCTAAGGCGGATGGTAACAGGAGGCAGGGGACACGATGTTTTACCCAGGTTCGGGCCCTCTTAATGGAGGTAAAACCCTACGTCATGCTTGATTTATTCTTGATAATATGAGTAGTACAAGAGTTGATCTACCACGAGATCGGAGAGGCTAAACCCTAGAAGCTAGCCTATGGTATGATTGTTTGTTGTCCTACGGACTAAAACCTCTCCGGTTTATATAGACACCGGAAGGGGCTAGGGTTACACAAGGTCGGTTACAAAGGAGGAGATATACATATCTATATTGCCTAGCTTGCCTTCCACGCCAAGTAGAGTCCCATCCGGACACGGGACGAAGTCTTCAACCTCGTATCTTCATAATCCAACAGTCCGGCCAAAGGATATAGTCCGGCTGTCTGAAGACACCCAAATCCAGGTCTCCCTCAACGAGGGTTTACTTCTTCGGCTACTGTGTGAGGCTGCCGTCGCCGGAGAATAACAGGAGGTGTGGGTGAGTAGAGGGATGTCTAGGACAGCGATGGGAGTACGGTGGGGCGATGAGGCCTGCGTGGCAGCATAGCCTGCAGTGGGAGGAGGGAGCAGGTAGTCCCGTCGGCGCTTGTTTAAGCGGCTGGAGCAGGAAGAGCAGAGATTGAAGAAGCACGATGACTGTTGGATGGACATCCAACAATCACTGCTCTCGTGTGTTGACTAAGTTGACATGACATTGCGTGCGCGTCAACCTTTTTTAGGAAAGCGTACGCGTCAACCTATAGTAGGCCCACAAGCCAACCTCAAATCTGTGGAAAACAACATCCAGCCCATCTGCCATTATTTCTAATAATTTACAACCCATTTTCTAATTCTGAAGGTTTTTGGAGCCCATATTCTTTTTGTTAGCATTACAGCCCATATTGTGGCCATGGTTAAAAAATTATACAAAATTTTGCATATTTCGGTGCGGTCCGAACTATTTTCAGTCCGGAAATTTTGAGTCATATTCAAACTAATTTGAAAAATAAATTTATATCAATATAAAATCCAAATAATTGTCCACACATAAAAATCAATGGAATTTAATATATCGAAATGAAAAAAAGAAATTTGAAACTAATTGCCGGTTTGATGTGTTTTAAAAATGTACAATCCATTTCTCGTTACTGATAGCCCATTTTCTGGGCAAGCCGAATGAAGCTCCTCGTCTTGAAAGATTTGCATCCCAACAGGGTTGACAAAGCAAGTAGGCCTCGGTTGGGTATTCTGCAAAAGAACAAAAAAACTGGGCTAGCCATTTTCAGAAAGAAAAAACTACTGGGCTGGTCTTGTGGTAAACATAAAAGAAAAGGCTAGCTAGACAGGTCAGAGTGCCCCGCACAGCCCAGTTGACACCCTGCTTCTGTCTCAAAAACAAAAATAACTAGACAAGTTGTTGGGTCCCTTGTGTCAGCTGCTCGTTGTGCAATTCTCTCGTTTATTGACTATGTTGGCAATGGCATGGGACCTAGATGTCAGGGCATGTACAATGGTTGATAAGATAGTCTTATCTTGAGTTTTGCATGTAATTTAGAGACGACAAAAAAATATGTCTACAATGGGTCATCTCTTAGCCTTATCTTCAATAACTAGACATTCCTAAAAACATGGTGACACATATTGTGCTAAGAGATCATCTCTTGTCTTCTCTTAAATAAGATAAGACAAGCCTTTTCTTAAGAGTTCTCTCTCCTCCAGCTCATCATTTATCCTATGTGGCAGTCCTAAGATAACACCATTGTACATGCCCTCAGAAATCCATCCGGAGGAACCATTTTTTTTGCTTGAAATAAGGAGGCACCTGCTTGCGTACTGCCGTGACGCTGGTGGGTCCCTGATGTCATCCTCTCCATGTACAATCATCTCCTGATTGTGTACGCATCAACCTAGTAGGCCCACAAGTCAGCCTCTAAACCCATGGCGGACAAATACAACCCATTTAAAAAATAACAGCCCATTCCATTAGTTCAAACGGAAAGTTCAACATTCAGAGCAAAGTAATAGGTCTGATCCAGATATAGAGTACTGAACTTCCATGTTGACAACCATCATAGCTAAGTTAACTATCTACTCCCACTAATACTCTAGTAGTGTACAAGTAGTAACTTACTTTTAGCTAACTAGACGATGCCGGCCGCCATCTACAGTACACGCTAAATGCCGGCACTGAAGTCCTCCTCCTCGCCTAGGACTTGCTAGAGGTGCGATATGGCGCATAGCTCGCAGGCGTTGGCCCTTTCCATGCCGAGGTGGTCCACCGAAGCTTCGGATTCTAAGAGGGAAACCCACTTGACGAGCTAGTAGTAAAATTCGGCGTCGCGAATGTGTGCGTGCCTGAAAGCCTCCATGGCTATTTGCCGGGCGCTGGCCTCCACGTAGTCGGCCCAGTCACGGGCGCTCTACACTTGACTCAGAGCGGAACGCTGTTAAGCTATCGGGTTCGGTTTTGGATCCGATAACCCGTTAACAGCCCCGACCAATGGGGATTTTCCACGTGTAAAATCATCATTGGATGGAGGGAACACGTGTCGGCTCGTCGTTGGGACAGATGTCATCCACTCATTGGACCCAAAGCGCCTATGATATGTCGACACATGGCACGGCCCAACAGAGGCCCATTCCTGTGAAAAGGCCGGCCCGTTTGACTTGGTCAAAAGGTGGCGGGCCGGCCCATGGCAAGCCTGCTAACGACATGTTCGCATATAGCCCATTTACAGCCCGCTAACCCAGGGCCCGTTTACGGCCTATCCGAATTAGGGCCAGTAGTGTCATCTGGGCCGTCCAATATAACTACAGCCCGTTTTAACTTCCGGCCCATGTCTGGTCCATGACATCTTTTGTCCCATATAAGGCCCTTAGTAACCCTCGGCCCATTAACGGCCCGTGGTAAAACTACCCCGTAATGAACAGTGTATCACTTTATACCCATTAACGGCCCATTATTCCGTTGGACCGTTTCCAGCCCATGTTATCTTTTGGCCTTCTCAGGGCCCATTTATTCTTGGGCTCATTTCTAGCATTCGTTTACTCTCGGCATGTTACTGTTATTTTCTGCTTGTGGGCCGAATTCAGCCCGTGGTTATAGTCGGCCCGTTTGTGGCCCGTTAATTCGTTGGGCCGTTTTCATAGCGTCATCAAATACGGCCGATTAACGATGGCCCGTTATGGTCGGCCCATGAACGGACAATTTCAACTCTAGCCCATTTACGGCCATAATGTGGTATGTTATTGGCCCATGTTTGGCCAACCGATCATATGGCCCGTAGAAGGCCCATCGATGATACGGCCCGTAGAAGGCCCATTGTGTCTATGGCCCGTATAAGGCCCATTGTTTCTACGCCCCATAGAAGGCCCATTGTTTCTACGGCCCTTAGAAAGCCCATTGTTTCTACGGCCCATAGGAGGCCCATGTTAACTACAGTAAATATGTAGCCCATGGTTAATGTGGCCTAGTTTTAAAAAATAGACTATTGCGGCCACTAGCAAACCATGGAAAAAGAACTACACTGACTACAAGAAAACAAATAAACAAGACAATAAGGAAATAAATTAGCAAGCAACTTACGCTAGCCTATCACGGCTATTATACATATTACATCCACTAGGCATCAAAGTTCGCCACCAGTGCAAATATAGGGAACAAAGCAGCATATAAACGCCGCAGAAAAACAAGTCCAGAACTGAAACCACTTTAGAAGAGCTCAGGAAACAATATCCTAAGTACCCATAATGCTGGCAAGATGCTTAGCATGCTTATTAACTTTCTCTTGTTTGGCGCTTAAATCCTCCAGCACTTGTTGCACCAGAAAGTATGCATCTGAATTCTGCAGGGACTTCCTCAGTCCTTCGGCTTCCTGTCGCATAACATCTGATCGATGTTTTTCAACATGAAGTTGAGACTCAAGAAGCCGAATTGATTCAGGCAGTGAGTTCGAAGAGCTGGTGCCAGCAGTAGTAGCCAGTAACTAGAACACTACATCAAGACAGGACTTTGGGGTTGTCTTAGTGTCTTCAATATAGTTTTTATCAGCTTTCTTGGAGACCAACAGGGATGTCTCACTATCTTGAACCTTATCTGCATTACTTCCTGTACCATTGCATAATGGGGTACTCTTCTCCAGTATTTTATCTGCATTCTTAAAGAGAAACAAACAAACACACCACAGGTTTACAATGTAGTATATGAAACTCATTTTGGTAAACCAGATCAGTAGTAAGGTGGACATGATAACAACATGAAACAAACATATATCTATGTAGTATGGTCACTGTATGGTCTATATCATTCTAGTTTATGTTGCCAAATCAAGATAGATACAGTTCGAATCATATCTATTTAAGACAAAGCAGCTTAGACAAAATATAAGTGTGGGAAACTACACAACAATAACAACATTTGTAAGGTGCATGGCATGAGAATATAACTGTTTATTCAATTGAAACTGAAATCAACATAGAGCAAGTTACAACAGCAAACACGTTAAAGAAACAGGTTTAAAACATACCTGTTGCGCCACTGGAGTTTCAGTTGCATCCTTAAAATTTGAAATTAGTTGGTATGAGTAAATACAATGATGCAAGAGCAAAGTAGTATGAACCATAGCTATGGAACCTGACCTGAGAACAATTCTTCTTCTTCTTTAAGTGTTTACTTGGGGTTCGGAGTGGTGGTCCTCGTGCTTTGGGCACTGCAGTTGCCTTACTAACTACTCGTGTTTGGGTGCTCTGTGGTGGAGAAGGTGTTGTGTCAACGGGAACTGGGTTACTATCTACTGGGGTTGGGGTTAGAAGGGGTGTAGCTGGTTCTCTGTCCAACTGGGTAGGGGTACAATCTGCGTGAGTCTGGGTTATGTGTGGTGGGGCTGGTTCTTGGGCAAGTACAACCGTCGTTCTATCTCCATCGTCATGTAGCACGATCTTTTCTGAAGACGTGTTTTACTCCCACAGATACTTCCATCACCCCCTCCAATTGAAATGGCTGGTAAACCAGAAAAGTAATTGAATGTACAGACATTGTAGACAGGTGCAATGGATAGTAGGGAAGAAAACAGGGCATGAAATAATTCACATTTATGTTGTCTAACCAAACAGAATAGCAGGACATAATTTCACATATATGATGGCTAATTAAACAGGATATCATGACACAATTTCACATGTATGATGGCTAACTAAACAGGATAGAATGACATACTTCAAAATATGATGACTATGTAAACAGGATGACATGATATAACTATACGATGTGTTTATTAAAGTGGTTGGCATGCCATAAATCACAAACATGCCATCGATGGAAACATGATCGCATGATATAATTCACGGATAGAATGACATAATTCAAAATATGATGACTGTGTGAACACGATGAGATGATATAACTATATTATGTCTTTTGAAAATGGGTTGCCATGCCATAATTCAGATACATGCTGTCTATGTAAACATCATGGCATGATATAATTCAAATATATGATTTATATACTAAGGAAGTGAGCAGAGGGCAATCACATATATGATGTGTCAACTAAGGAGATGGCATTCAATATCGTGTATATGATGTAAAAACTAAGCATTGCAATACAACATATGCATGATATGAGTAATATAACCCTGGAAAGTTTGAGCATACACCTCAGGGGGATAATAGGACTGGTCATCTGCCTCTGAATCCTCCTCTGAAGAGCTATCTGTAATTAGCAAGATATCTGCTTCACCATGTAGCATTGTCTGCTCTGAAGACCTTGTTTTCACTCCAGATTTCTCCATCACCAATTCAAATGGCTGATGCACAGGAAGAGCAGTTGAATATACAAACATTGTCGACAAAAGCAATGAGAAATACAAAAAAGGACGGCATGATATAATTCACATATATGACGCTTGCACAATTCACATATATAATGCCTTGCAACAAGATAGCATTGCATAATTCACATAAATAATGTCTTGCAACAAGATGGCAATGCATAATTCACATATATGGTAATTAGACACTAAACAGGTGGCATTCACACAAAGCATGTCTAAACTAAGCAAATGACATAGCAATGCAAGATACCATACGCACGATATGAGCATCATAACCCTGCCAAGTTAGAGTATGCACCTCGGGGGGGGGGGTAGGACTGGTCATCTGCCTCTGAATCCTCCTCTGAGGAGCTATCTGTAACCAGCAAGACATGCGCTTCGTCACATAGAATTATCTGCTCTGAAGACCTTGTTTCCACTCTAGATTTTTCCATGACCTTACCGAATGGCTGATGCACAGGAAGAGTAATTGAATGTACTAAAATTGTTGACAAATTTAACACGTAATAAAAAATGATGTCATGATATAATTCACATATAAGATGACTGGCTAACCAGGGTGGCATTGCAAAATTCACATATATGATGCCTGGCTAAACAAGATGGCATTGCATGATTCACATATATGATAAAGAACCTAAACAGATGGCATTGACACAAAGCATGTCTAAACTAAGTAGATGACATCTTTAATGTATACAGTAAGCAATGCAAGGCACCATATGCATGATATTACCAACATCAACTTGCCAAGTTAGAGCGAAGACCTCATGGGGTAAATAGGAGTGGTCTTCTTCTTCTAAATCCCCCTCAGAACAGTTATCTTCCTCTTGATTACGATCCGAAATGGGTGGAGGGGGGCTGCCTTTGCGCCCACCATGGAGCGACGTCTGCATGAAATTTTATTGCCATGCAAGGCTCGTCTCTTTTGCTCTACATTTTCAGTTCCATTGTGTACAATAACTCACATGCATAGGAATAAAACATAGTGAGATTATGTAAGGAGTGCATGCGCAAATCCAGAGTGATGGTAGCAAACTGTGGATAGACCCAAAACAAATGATAGCAGGCAGATAATAGCTTTAGTTAAAAAATACAGATAATGGCTCCTTTAATGTTTGTTTGCACCCAACATGAAAATCATAGTAGACACCCGAGATTAACCAGATAGTAGACATATAGTACTGATTGCTCCCCCAATATGTACCCCACAACCATTTAAAAACTCAAGTTTCAACATAAGTTTGGGCTTGAGTCGGAGTCTAGTAGGTGAACACAATGATAAAGTAGCATGTAATCATATTAAGCGATGCATAACATAAGCAGACACAGAAGAGTGCAACATCTCTTGCGGAGCCGTGTAGTCCTCAAGGTCATCTACTCAGTTGATGATGGTAATATAGTTGTAGTGGCTGCCGGCGGCAGGGAAGAAGATCTGAGGCGGCGAAAGACAGTCTGGAGAGCGGATCCCTGCCGTGGTGAACCCTTCCGTCGTTGGAGCAGCTGAGCTGGGGTGGAACACAGCACCGCATGAGCAGGACAAACCACACAATGTTTTCTTTGACACATATCTGTAACAGAAGTAATTGTGTAAGGGCTTGTTTGAATTTGAGGATTCTAACCATGCAGGGATAGGAAATAGATATGAATAGGATAGGAATGCACGCGCAAAACAGAGAATTTAAAAACACAGGATTTCTGCCAATCTGGGTGTTTGGCTCACAAGAATTGGAAGATCACATGATGGAAAGAAGCATGGTGATATTAATCAAACCACAAGAAGTGTACAACCTCTTTGACGAAGCCATGTCGATCTCAGCATGATTAGGTTAGCCGGTGAGGATGCTCCGGCTGACTTGGCTGTCAGAGGAGGGCAAGAAGATCTTAGGCGTCTGGGGATGGAGCCCGAGGTACTGCTCCGCTGTGATGGAGAGTTTCGTGGTTGGAGCAGCTCCGGTGAGTTGTACGACGCCAAGGCTGAAGCAGGACAAGAGAGACAACGTTAACCTGAGTGGAATTCTAATTGCATCTAATAGATGACGTAAAATACATAACCACAAATTGCTAGATGTATACATCAGCCACTCATCTCTGAACTTAACTGTCGAAACTGAATTTAACTGTCGAACTTAACTGTCGGAACTGAATTTTGCTGTCGAAACTGAACACACTAGAGGTGAGGCTACAAGTCAGTCGACTGACTTTTTCATCTCTGGTCAGTCGATTTTGCAGCCGTTGGATACGAAATCAAGGGCCTGCAGTTCATCTTCAACCTCCACCTCCCTGAGCCGCCAGCCACCACCGGCCAAACAGCCGCCCCACGCCGCCCGCGGCCAGCAGTGCGCTGCCCCGCCCGCCCCGAAAACACTCCCCACCGCCGGTTCGCCGCCGCCTCGGCCATCCCTGTAGGCCCCCCCGTGCCGAGCTTTTTCACCGGCGTTCCCCATGCCACCGCCCCACCACCGCCATCGACAACCGTCCCCACCCTGAACCCTAAGATAGATAGTGGGGTACCTCTCCGGTGAGCCCCCCTCCCCACTGCGACTGGTTCTTCCTTAACTACGACGAGCCCCCCCACCCCCTGAAAATCGACTGACCCAAAACTCGATTCAGTCGACTGAAGTGTAGCTAAATCGGAGCAGCATCACAAGCAAGAGCAAGAGCAAGAGTAGCAGCGCGAGCAAGAGCGGGCTAGGCAGGGGATCGAGAGCAAGAGCAGAGCAGCAGCGCGAGTGAGAGCTAAAGCAGCAGGAGCTCCTACTGATGTGGACGTCGCCGCTGAGGGAGTGACGCCATGGAGGAAGTGGCCGGCGACGCTGCCGTGGATGGAGCCGTGCCGTGTCGGCTTGGGACCGAGCACTGGCAGCACCGTGAGATCTAATAAAGAAGAAAATGCGGCGATTAATGTACAACCTCTTAGGTGGCACCGATTAGGCCACAGCTTCATCAGAGGAAACAGTGATGATGATGCTCTTCCGATGGTGTAGGTGAAGACGGCGGTGTGGGAATGGAGGTGGTGCGAAAGACGAGGGGAACATCGCGGAAGCTCCTTGGAGGTGGAGGACGGGGTGGCTGAACCGGCGGGACGACCAGATCGACGACGGATCCTCATCCAGTACGGTGGCTGAGGGACGTCGAGGTGTTGCTGTGGACGACGTCGTCGGGGAAGAGGCTCCAGCTGGGTAGCGGACGGAGGAGGGAGTGGGCTTCGCGGGTTTTGCCGGCCTCGGTGTACGAATGGGTGGGCGGATGGGATGGGAGTGGGGAACCATGGCTTAGGGACGCGCTTGTCCGAAATGTGGGGTAAGTTACGAAAGTACCCCCACCGATTTGAGGCAGTTCTTTCGGTTCAGGGGTATCACGGGCATTTCGTGTGTCAGGATTTCACAGGAGGTGGGAGTTTTCGCACGCGTTGTATTTTTGGAATAGCAAGGCACGGGTTGAGATGGAGGGAGTTGCCGGAGCACAACGAGACAAAGATACATCTTAAATATTTCGGGCTAACAAGGCGCGGGTTGAAGAGGCGGGAGTTTCGCAGCACGATAGACAAAGACGCTAGCTTGAAATTTCGTCATAACAAGGCGTGGCATGAAATTTCGGGAGAACAAGCTTAACATGTACCCAAAAAAGACAATTTAGACTAGTATGATATACTATGTACAATGTGTTTAACAGGCACAACACACGCACAGACACCATTTAGACTAGTAAGGTACACGTGCATTGCATGCATGAGATTTGGCAACCAAATTATGAATAAATACCACATTATAGCATGTAAGCTTTGACTCATATATGCATGACGTAGATGTTCATTTAATTCTTATAGTTCATTTCATTCAAAATCATCTAGTTTTTATAAGAAAGCTAATCTATTTTAAGATTCATGGAGTTGTGCGTTGTAAGGCATAAAGTAAAAACAAATCATGTAGAAAAAGAGTTGGGCAATTATGATACGGAAGATTCTAGAACAAAGAAGAAGTGCTTGTGTTTTGAGGTTTGTGCATTATGCTTAAGTTCAACCATAGAGTCTTCTAGATTGTACATGTGGCAAAATCTGGTGGAATCTAGATGATATCCAACGGCTAGTAGTGCTCAAATTTGCCAGCTCTGCACCATCGGATTGGCCTCATCCAACGACCATCTTTCAAAGTTAAAGTTATCCGCACACTATATAAAAAATATAAAATATCATATATATAGGGGTATAGATATAGATATGTGATGTGAAAGCCACCCATCATCTCCAATTAGAATAGTGTGTCCTTGCACACATGCAATGTGGCCAAACGATGTCTGCCATCGGTATCTCAAATTCAAACCAATCTGACCTTGTTCAATGTGTATACATTGCAACATGTTCGTTTCCAAACCACACCGCGCAGATCTCCATTATATTCATGCATGCATGGGTTTCATACATCATGATCTCTTATTCAAATATTTGAATTCAACTTTACATTGATTATGACCTCACCTAGTCTTTTACACCCACACATTGGTCTTCTCTTTATAATTGTACCACTAACTTTCTCTCATGCATGCATGCACACACACTACCAGTCGGCATTATCCATCGCACACATGCAATCTTTTTCTTCAGGTCGGTCTCCCATGAAGGCACACACACACACATCCCCCTCTCCATCATATCGGGCATTCTTTATCTCTCACGTGCATGCACAACGATCGATGTTCCTCTATGTGTGTGTGTGTGTGTGTAGCTAGGTCTTTCATAGTTTTCCACATAAACCGATCAATCTATATATCTAGTGAGGTCTCACCCTCTTTCCCACGTCCACATCGATCAATCTATACCTCTCTATATAGGATTACACATATAGCTAATACACCCACATTAATTATATATCCAACGCCCCCCTCTCATCATCCATGCCTTCCGCTTCATCTCTCAGACGCGCGCACAATGTTGAAGATAGGGGGCAGCAAGGGCCCTGCCCCCCTAACATCACTATATATCGAGGCTAATATGAATGTGATCATTAGACAATTGCTAGTAAAAATGGTTTAAGTTGATGAATTGGCCCTCCTCGTAAAGAATTAGCAATGCTTGGCCCCCCTAGCTCATGGGACATTTTTCATGGCTCCGCCACTGCGCGCAACAGCGCACGTTCTCGCCCCTCTCTCTAAGTATCGATCTTGTAGTTGTGCACTCCTTCATAGTCTCCCTCCACTCGGCCCCTCGCACCATCTTCTAGCCCCCACCGGATTTTGCCACATGTACAATCTAGTAGACTCCATGTTTGAACTTAAGCATAATGCACAAATCTCAAAACAACACTGGTTCTCCTTTGTTCTAGAATCTTCCGTATCATAATTGCCCAAACTTTTTTTCTAGTTGAATTGCCATTATTTGTTTTTTACTTTATGCTTTACAACGCATAGTTCCATGAATCATAAAATAGATTAAGGGCTTCTTTGATTCAAAGGATTCTCGAAGGAATTTTGGAGGATTCTAATCCTTAGGAATTTGTCCTATCTTGGTTGTTTGATTCGTAGGATTGTAAACCATAGGAATTTTTCCATATGATTCATTTGCACTAGATTTCATTGGAAACATCCCATCCACTCAAACCTCTTTGAAAGAATTATGCGTTTTTTCTATGCACAATCAAACACTCGTACCATCCTGTAGGATTCAAGACGACATTCCACTCTAATCCCATGTTCTTCATATTCCCACGTTTTGGAAATCCTACGAATCAAAGAGGCCCTAGGTTTTTTATAAAAACTAATTGATTTTGAATGAGATGAACTATAAGAATTAAACGAAGGTCTACATCAGGCATATATGACTCAGACCTTACATGCTACAGTGTGGTATTTATTCGTAATTTGGTTGCAAAATCTGATGCGTGCAGTGCACGTGTACCTTACTAGTACTTCGAGTATGTGCAAAACAAAATGGCACACTACACAGTGTCTCTCTTACAGTTCATGAAGCCATGTGGCACATGTGGAGGCGTTGTCGCGACATCCTCCCACATTTATGGTTAAAATGTGACACTAAATACGACTAGTAAGTAGTACAGTAGCAGTACTAGTATTTGATCGCTTGTGTCACCTTCTCTGTGAGGCATGAATAGAACAATGCTAAAAATGAGGTGACTAGCAAATTAGATCATTCTTTATCGCCAATAGAACAATGCCTCTTGCTAGTAATATATAATAAGAGTAGAGAGTAGAGGATATGGCACTGGGCTACCGTGTTTCGTGCCCCTCCGTCATACTCTGGTGGAAAACTTGAGTATACCGCATAGTTCTTTGCTCGTCCACAGGTCGTCGGCACATTTATACAAGCAGTCAAAACACAAGGCCCCGCCTTCTAGCAGTAATGAGTCGTCAAATCACAAAGGCCCTCGCCTCTCGTGAAAAGGACCAGGCTAGACTGCCTCGCCCTCTAGCCTTTTTAAAAATATATACATTTGTACAGAAGTAGTATCGATGGATAGCGCCATGGAGCAAAACTAACAAGATGTAATTAAAGAAAAAAGGTGGTACATATAGAGAGCGCTCGTCGCCAAATTATGCATATACTATATGACACTACCCACTATGAAGGTACTAGTAACTGGTCTATGTTACTCTCCACTATGACCAGCCAAAGTCGAGGCACGGATACCAATGAGGGCCTGGTTGTGTCTATACTTGGACAACTCACCCGACAGCATACGCACCACGCAGACGGAGCTCGTGTCGTGTTGGTGTCGTGTGCGGCCTGCACATTAACCAAAACCTCGCGCCTCCATCTTATCCTCTGTGTTTAAAACATCTCAGTCTCAATGCCAAGGAGCAACATGAAACCTATGATAGAGCCAATCGGATGGTTGAGAACACTACAATTCATAGCTACAGATGCGTGTGAATGAGAGGACGAGTGCGTGCGTGTGTGAGAGAGTACAACTGTATGTGGGTGGCATCGACCTAGGGAGTAGTGATGGTGCGTGCGAGAAGTCCCGAGAGATAGGTGTAATGCGTCTGAAAAAAGACTAGTCTATAGCTCGCCACGAGGCTATTCCTGTTGAACGCCAAGCGTAAGATATGTATCCGACGGTGCTAGTTTTTGCACTACACAGCAGTAGAAAAAGAACTAGTACCATGGCATATGCTACACCACGGCCGGCAAAATGTGCCGATGTCACGCCATCCGGGAATAGTGCCGCACTTCGAAACTAGAACCGTCAATAAATTTTGAGCGCGTCTCGTCACATTCCAAATTACTACTACTACCACGCTATATTTAATTGCAAACCTGTTCACACCGATCACAACCTAAACGGTTTCCCACTTACGGAGCGTATTAGTAGTACTCCTACTCGGTTATAAATACTACTATGCTAAGATGACTGCACATTCCTCCTCAACTACTCATCCACAAAAAACAATCAAGTCAATCAAGCCATAGCCAGCGTGAGTTCTGGGTCGGGAGATTTCCACCAGGGAGAGGTGAGCATGGACGAGGAAGCACGAGGGATGTTCCGCCTCGCCGCGAAAGTAGCCGACATGTCCAGCCGCGCAGCAGTAACAGCACAGAGGTCCCGCCGTGCCGCCGAAACAGCACGGAGGTCCCGCCGCGCTGTCGATGCAGTAGACTGGTCCGGCCACGCCGCGGAAGGAACAGAGATGTCCCACCGCGCCACCGAAGCAGCAGGGAGGTCCCGCCGTGCCGCGGCAGCCTGGGAAAATTTCTCGCGGGCAGGCGAGGACTCTTTACAGGCGCATGCATGCGATAGTCCATAGCGAGATGGATATAATCTCTGGCTGGGCGAGGATGTAGGACGAGGCTACCGGCGTCATCCGGCAACTGGGGGAGGGAAATGCGAAGCTCTGGGGTGAGCGCGACCTGCTGAGGGCGAAGATCGCCAGAAGGGCGAAGTAGGAGGAGGAGACCGCTGCCGTGTTGGACAAGACGGGCGTCATCATCAAGATACTTATGGACGAGAATGCCATGCTCCGCATCAAGCGCAACAGGCTGGTGGAGGAATCCATGGATGCTGCCAAGCAGCGTATTAAGGACATGAAACTGATGAAAGAGATCAGCGCCCGCCGCGAGAACTAGTCTCCGCGACCTGCAGCACACAAAAAAAGTAGAGATCAGCGAGCCAGATCGTTGTGTGCGTCTTCCTTCTTCTTTTGCCCTTGTGTATTTCGGGCGTAGCCGCATATGGCTTTTTTAATTATCTTCCTAATTATGTAAGACAAATATTATCCACTCTCGTCGTCCTTATATATATTCATCAGTCTTGCTGTAAGTCGCAGTAGATGCTATATAGGTCCGTCGGATCTTACATCAAGATCAGTGCAAACTTTTCTTTTCAGATTTTCTTTTTTCTCTCTTAAATCTCAGTCGAGTGAGACATTGCCACGCCATTAAACAGAGGCTCGGACGCCATTAATGGAGACCTTGGGAGAGAGGTGGACGGCAGATGGAGGTCAAAGGGCTCTCCTCCCGATAAGCACGCGCAGGGGTCTGATCGCACGCCTCCCATACTCAAATAGCTACCCTGCACGGCACCTCCTAGCTAATAGAAAAGGGGACGTGTGGCGGCACGTAAATGGTAAATAGAACGCCCACGGTTTCAATAATACTTGTGTTTCCGATTGTAACGTGACAGCACTTGTTCCAAAATGACTTTGTTGATTGTTAATGTTTGTGCCTTCCAAATGGACAGCAAAAAATGCCATCGATCCGTGAGATGCCTGCTCAAAAATGCAATTAGATATCTAAAAAATGCCATCGTTAAGTTAGATATTTTCTCAGAAATGCCATTAGACATTGTTATTTTCACGTCAAACCCGTTGACCATGTTACATGACAAAAATAAGCCGATTCTCACAATGATAAGTTAATGGTGTCCAACACAACACACCCCTCAAATAAAACTAAGCACCCTGGAATTCTTTGACAAAACTAAGAACCCTGAAATTCTTTGACAACTAAACTGCTGGCTATATGATGTTGGCCATATATATTGTACGTATATAATGTCAAGAAACAAGTGGTAGTACTATACCAACTATAAGATGAAATGTATGAAATATAACGAGAATAAACATAACATAGTTCTGCTGGGCGCTCAGCACAACACACCCCTCAAATAAAACTAAGCACACCAGAAATTAAACTAAGCAACCAATCCGGTAGACACTGCATTAGAACCACCATGAGCAACGACACTACCACCTTACTCGAAGTCCTCGTCCACGTCCTCGACTTCATCCTTGTCCCTCTTCCTCTTGGGCGATACTTCTTTGCTTGAACCGCACACTTGGCTCTTGCTCTTCATCCAACCCTTGTAGCTATTGAAACAAAGGTAGCCATCCATTGGAGCGTAGTGGATGTGGTCTATATCTAGTACAGTCCACTGCCATGCACGATGAAACATGTGCGGAGCTTTCTTCAGTTCACCATACATAGGATGAACCATGGCTCCTGCCAGGGTCAACACTGAAGGCTGATCAAGTGAGGGCACCCGCCCTTCCTTCTGGAGGTCGAAGGGGTCACCTACAATGAGGCCTATCTGACCTAGGATTTCCTTGTCGTTCCTAAAGTCTACAGTAACGAATTTGACTCGGCCGCCCTTAAGGAAGTCCTTAAATTCCTCACACTCAACGTCGGCATGGCATATGTGGTAGACCAAGCATAAGTCATGCACGCAAACCTGGATCACGGCGGGCTTCTTCTTCTCTGCCTCCTTTAGTTTCTTCTTGCTTCCCAGCACTGTGGTGTACTCAACATCTAGCCCAGCGACCCACTAGTCATTTGAGTTTTCGAACATGCGTTTGAAGCGAGCAAGGCATTCTTTCACCGTTGTGGAAGAACGGGTGTAGATGACGTCGAACTCATCGCCGGTGATGGTTCTAACCTTGTACTCACCGCCGATCATGGAGATTTGGGACACCATGGATTTTGGAGGAGGGTTAGGATTAGCGGAACTGTTGTAATGTGAAAGGAAGGGATGACTAGGAGCGGTTTATCGATTGTAAAAATGTTGAGTGGGGGGCGCGTGCGAATGGCAGGGTAGTGGCTTGCCTGGTGGATAAATGGATTCATGCACAGTACTATGGGGGCTCAATTAGATGTCATGTCTACTCGACGCCCAATTAAATGGCTTTCGATGTCATGTCAAGCGCCGGGAAAATTACAGGTGATACAAAGCTTTCCAATCTCCCATGATACGGGCTTCCGAGAGCCCTTAGATCTGAGATCGAACGGTTGCATGGCGTGTGTCGGTGTCAAAACCGGCGGATCTCGGGTAGGGGGTGTTCGGGTAGCCGGACTATACCTTCAGCCGGACTCCTGGACTATGAAGATACAAGATTGAAGACTTCGTCCCGTGTCCGGATGGAACTTTCCTTGGCGTGGAAGGCAAGCTTGGCGATTCGGATATTCAAGATCTCCTACCATTGTAACCGACTCTATGTAACCCTAACCCTATCCGGTGTCTATATAAACCGGAGGGTTGTAGTCCGTAGGCAATCAACTCCATACACAACAATCATACCATAGGCTAGCTTCTAGGGTTTAGCCTCCTTGATCTCGTGGTAGATCTACTCTTGTACTACCCATATCATCAATATTAATCAAGCAGGAGTAGGGTATTACCTCCATCGAGAGGGCCCGAACCTGGGTAAAAAACATCGTGTCCCTTGTCTCCTGTTACCATCTGGCCTAGACGCACAGTTCGGGACCCCCTACCCAAGATCCGCCGGTTTTGACACCGACATTGGTGCTTTCATTGAGAGTTCCTCTGTGTCATCGCCTTCAGGCCTAATGGCTCCTTTGATCATCAACAACGATATGGTCCAGGGTGAGACTTTTCTCCCCGGACAGATCTTCATCTTCGGCGGCTTCGTTCTGCGGGCCAATTCGCTCGGCCACCTGGAGCAGATCGAAAGCTACACCCCTGTCCATCAGGTCAGGTTTGGAAGCTTAAACTACACGGCGACCTCCGCGGAGACTTGATCTTCGACGAATTCGAGCCACAGCCAAGCGCGCCGCACTGTCTCGATGGGCATGATATAGCTCTGCCGCCGAACAGCGCCTTGGAGGCCGCGCATGCATCGGTTTCGACCATTGATTCGGAGCCTACTGCGCCAATCGAGGATCAGCGGTTGGACGCTGCCTCAGGGGCTGTGATCTCAGAGGCGATCGAGCCGAACTCCAGCCCCGCACTCCGCATGGCCCGTAACTCCGAGGAGCCGGATTCCTCTCCGAACTCCGAGCCCCCCGTGCCCCTGCCAATCGAATCCAATTGGGCGCCGATAATGGAGTTCACCGCCGCGGACATCTTTCAGCACTCGCCCTTCGACGACATCCTGAATTCTCTAAAGTCTCTCTCTTTATCAGGAGAGCCCTGGCCGGACTACGGTCAGCGAGGGTGGAATACGGACGATGAGGAAATTCAAAGCCCACCCACCACCCACTTTGTAGCCACTGTCGACGATCTAACCGACATGCTTGACTTCGACTCCGAAGACATCGACGATATGGACGACGATGTAGGAGACGAACAGGAACCAGCACCTGTAGGGCGCTGGAAGGCCGCCTCATCATATGACATATATATGGTGGATACTCCAAAAGATGGAGATGGCGATGGAACAGTGGGGGATGACGCCCCCAAGAAACAGCCAAAGCGCCGGCATCAGCGGCGCCGCTCTAAATCCCGCCAAAGCAAAAACGGTGATTCTGGCACGGGAGATAATACTACCCCGGATAGCGCCGAAGAACACCCACCTCAGCAAAATCCGGCACAGGAAGATGGAGAAGCCAGCCCTCATGAGAGAGCGGCAGACCGAGAGGTCGCGGATGATAACTATACGCCTCCCTCTGAAGATGAGGCAAGCCTTGATGACGACGAATTCGTCATACCATCAGACCCCGCCGAACAAGAGCGTTTTAAACGCGGGCTTTTAGCCACGACAAGCAGCCTCAAGAAAAAGCAGCAACAGCTTAGAACTGCCCAAGATTTGCTAGCTAACAGATGGACTGAAGTCCTTGTGGCCGAAGTGTATGAACTCGAACGCCCCTCCAAGAGTTACCCGAAGCGCAGGACGCTACCCCGATCAGAGGAGGAAGCACCTACATCACCAGCGCATGACATGGCAGACCGGCCACCTCGCGGCCGCGACAGAGAGGCCTCTCGGCCCTCCACCCAAGCCATGCCCCGATGCCGCTCAACTAAGGCACGGGAAAATGCGCCCGACCTACGAGACATACTGGAGGATAAGGCAAGATAAACAAGATCGATCTACGGATCGCGCAGGCGCCCTACGGCATGTGACAATGATCTTCACTCCGGATACAACAAATCCGGCCGGGCCGAACACAACAGACATAGCTCTTCCGAGCTGCGTCGTGATATAGCCCAGTACAGAGGCGCCGCACACCCGCTATGCTTCACGAATGAAGTAATGGATCATAAAATCCCAGAGGGTTTCAAACCCGTAAACATCGAATCATACGATGGCACAACAGATCCGGCGGTATGGATCGAGGATTATCTCCTTCACATCCACATGGCACGCGGCGATGATCTACACGCCATCAAATACCTCCCGCTCAAACTTAAAGGACCGGCCCGGCATTGGCTTAACAGCTTGCCAGCAGACTCAATCGGTTCTTGGGAGGACCTGGAAGCCGCATTCCTTGACAACTTCCAGGGCACTTACGTGCGACCACCGGATGCCGACGACTTAAGCCACATAATTCAGCAGCCAGACGAATCGGCCAGACAATTCTGGACATGGTTCCTAACAAAGGAAAACCAGATAGTTGACTGTCCGGACGCAGAGGCCCTAGCAGCCTTCAAGCATAACATCCGTGACGAGTGGCTTGCCCGGCACCTGGGACAGGAAAAGCCGAAATCCATGGCAGCCCTCACGACACTCATGACCCGCTTTTGCGCGGGAGAAGACAGCTGGCTAGCTCGCAGTAACAACTTATCAAAGAACCCTGGAAAATCGGATACCAAGGACAAAAGTGGGAGGACACGTCGGAATAAGCAAAAACTCCGAGTTAACAGCGACAGCAATGAAGACACGACAGTCAATGCCGGATTCAAAGGCTATAAATCCGGTTAGCGGAAAAAGCCATTCAAAAAGAATACTCAGGGCCCGTCCAGTTTGGACCGAATACTCAATCGCTTGTGCCAGATACATGGCACCCCCGAAAGGCCAGCCAATCACACTAACAGGGATTGTTGGGTGTTCAAGCAGGCAGGCAAGTTAAGGGCCGAAAATAGAGACAAGGGGCTGCACAGCGATGACGAGGAGCCCAAGCCGCCGAACAACAATGGACAGAAGGGCTTTCCCCCACAAGTGCAGACGGTGAACATGATATACGCAACCCACATTCCCAAGCGGGAGCGGAAGCGTGCGCTACGGGACGTATACGCGATAGAGCCAGTCGCCCCAAAGTTCAACCCATGGTCCTCCTGCCCGATCACTTTTGATTAAAGGGACCATCCCACTAGCATCCGTCATGGCGCTTCGCCGCATTGGTTCTCGACCCAATCATCGACGGATTTCATCTCACAAGAGTCCTCATGGATGGCGGCAGTAGCCTGAACCTGCTTTATCAGGATACATTGCAGAAAGTGGGCATAGATCCCTCAAGGATTAAGCCCACAAGAACGACCTTTAAAGGCGTCATACCAGGTGTAGAAGCCAACTGTACAGGCTCAGTAACACTTGACGTGGTCTTCAGATCCCCGGACAATTTCCGAAGCGAAGAGTTAATCTTTGATATAGTCCCGTTTCACAGTGGCTATCACGCCCTGCTCGGACGAACCGCATTCGCAAAGTTCAATGCGATGCCGCACTACGCATATCTCAAGCTCAAGATGCCAGGCCCTCGAGGAGTAATTACGGTCAACGGAAACACCAAACGCTCCCTCCGTATGGAGGAGCATATGGCGGCTCTCGCAGCGGAGGTACAAAGTAGCCTTCTCAGGCAATTCTCCAGTCCGGCCATTAAAAAGCCAGACACTGCCAAGCGCGCCCGGAGTAACCCACAGCAGGACCGCCTGGCACACTCTGAGCAAGCGTAGCAATGCGGCCCCAACCCCAGCTTTCGCGACATAGCGAAACCAGTACCTCGCGTAGATAACTACGCCCTTGAAATACCATGGGCACAGGGGAAGGGGCACAATAACGGCACGCCCAAAATACAGCTTAAAACATACTAGGGGCTGTCGGATTCTTTTTTTTTTAATTTTTTCTTACTTTCAGGACTCCATACTTCGGACGACCTGTTCGGCAATTTGACTGCCGTACAAACGATGCAAGATCCAGGGAGGCAGACAAGCCATGCCGCATTATGGAACTCCTAGGTGGTCTCTGTTACGAGCGGTATACCTGTTTTAAATACAATTCCGCGGCCTGCCCCTGGTCAGGACATACTGAATAGTCCAATATATTTTTGCTTATCGCACTACTTGTATCGTTCGGCTTTGATAAATAGCCTCTCTATAAACAATGCATAGCTTTTTGTCTATTTTTTGCATTATCCTCTTTTCATATATATGTTTATTAAATGACATGTTGCACCCGTACACGGCGGTACGGCAAATACGCCAGGGGCTTCAGTACCCTTCAATATGGCGTGAGAAGTCCATACACTTTCACAAGTGCGGCACCCCGAACTTATAGCACTATATGCATCGGCTCCGAATCATGATTTGGGTCAATAGTTGGGTTTGCCCGGCTCCTATGTTTTGGTGCCTTACGTTCCGCTATATCGGCTAAGGTAGCACTAGGAGAACCACTGCGATTGTGCCCTGGTTGAGCTGGGTTAAGAACCTCAGTGGAGAAAGCTAAAACTGACTGTCATGATGAGGCGAGAGACCGGTCGCTGTTCGAGAGGTTTTTCGAGTCCCTAAAGGCTTATGCCGCTTCGAGCGAGGAGCTGGATAACCCCGGCCAAGGCGTGGATAGCTCCCCGATCTCGGTCTTCCGAACTAGGGGCTTTGCCAAAATTTAAAATTATAAAGTTCTATGGCTAAGTGAGAGTGTTCAAGCATTATAGTCCGATTGCCTGGTTCGTTGTGCTGAGCGCCTCCCTCGAAGGACCCAACTATGGGAAAAAGAGCGCTCAGGTTTATCCCGAACACCCCAGCACTAGTGGCATGGGGGCAGAAGCCGACGACTGGCCATCTCTCATTTTTTTGATAAACGGCCACACAGAAAATAATATTTTAAATTCAACAAGCATTGCTTAAGCGCCTATGAACAAGTTTTCAGCGCACAGGATAAAAACGAGCGAGTTTATTCAAAAATTACATCCTTGGTACATTCATCCGCCACAAGGCGGGCACCTGCAAGAACATCCTTGTAATAGTTCTCGGGCTTGCGATGCTCCTTCCCCGGCGGCGGCCCGTCCTTCACAAGCTTCTCACCGTCCAGCTTACCCCAGTGCACCTTTGCACGGGCAAGGGCCCGATGGGCACCTTCGATGCAGACAGAGCGCTTGATGACCTCGAGCCTTGGATAGGCCTCCACCAGCCGCCGCACCAGCACGAAGTAGCTCCCAGGCAGGGCCTCTCCAGGCCACAACCGAACTATGAAGCCCTTCATGGCCTGTTCGGCCGCCTTGTGGAGCTCGACCAGCTGTTTCAGCTGGTCGCTCAAGGGCACAGGGTGTCCGGCCTCAGCATACTGAGACCAGAACACCTTCTCCGTCGAGCTGCCCTCTTCAGCTCGGTAGAATGCGGCGGCGTCGAATACGCTGCAGGGAAGATCTGCGAATGCCCTTGGAGAACTCCAGATTCGGGTAAGTAACAAGTAGTTTACTTTTATATTTCTGCTTTGCATAAAGAATGCCGTACCCACTGCTATCTTCTTCATCTCCTCCAACTCTTGGAGGGCCTTTTGGGCTTCGGCCTTGGCAGACTTGGCAGTCTCAAGGGCCGCCGCGAGCTTGGACGCTCGGGTCTTCGACTCAAGCTCCAAACTCTCATGTTTTTTCATGAGAGCTTGAAGCTCTTGCTGCACCTCGCCGACCTGAACCCCAAGTTTCTCTCGCTCGGTGCGCTCCGCGGCCGTTTTCTTTTCGGCCTCGGACAGCGCCTGCTTGAGGGTCGCCACCTCAGTCGTGGCCCCTATAATAAACAGTGCAATCCTGTTATTTTTTGCAATCACGCCTCTCTATAGGCACTTTTTCTGTAAGGTATTTCCTACCTTCTTTTTCCTCGAGCTGCCGCTTGGCAAGGCCGAGCTTTTGCTCGGTCCGCTTGAGGTCCTGTTTCAGGACACCCACCTCCGTAGTCAGTGTGGCGGTGGATAGCAGCGAAGCCTGCACACGCATATTGACTCTTTATTGTTAGACTCCTGCGAAATTTACTAGATCCTCTATTCGGCTTTTCTTTCCGAACGCCAAATAGAGCATCAAGGGCTACTGTCTATGCGGTACTATTTTTATATTTACCTCGAAGCCTGTTAGAAGGCTAGCGCAAGCTTCGGTCAGTCCGCTCTTGGCAGACTGAACCTTCTGGATCACCGTACTAATAATAGTACGGTGCTCCTCGTCGATGGAGGCGCCGTCAAGCACCTCAAGCAGATTGTCCGGCACCTCCGGTTGGACGGAGGCCGCCAGCTCAGAAGACTTGCTCCTCTTGGAAGGAGTTCACCTACCGCGGTCTGGAACTGTTGAAGATTTCGGCGCGGTGTCCAGCATAAAGCCGGACTTGGAGCCCTGGGGGGTCTTGTCCCCTTTACTCCTGGAGTCCGGGAGGTCGCCTTGCGGCTCCTCCAGGACCACCTCCTCCTGCCCCGGAGCTCGTTGCGACGCCACTTCAGCGTCATCCGCAGTGCAGGGGGAGAAAGCAGGCGGAACTGAGTTCACGTCCGATGAATCCAGGGAGCCGCTCGACGACTCGTTGAGTTTGACCCGGGGCGGGCTGCATGATTACATTCGACATTAGGGAAAGCTGTGCAACAAAAGGAATATCATGAGTTACTCTGGTATCCGAACACTTACGATTTCGCCGGACACCTGGCCCTGTCCGGCCACTCCTCTTCATCCTCGTCGGCGTCGGGGGCGTAGTCCGGCGGAGGGGTTTTCCTCTTCTTGGACCCTACGCCCCCCCTACTGGGGCGGCCTTCCTCTTCTTTCCCCCCCCCCGCTGGAGGGGGGGAGGTTTCTTCTTCCTCCTCCTCGTCTCCACGGGAGGAGTGCGTCTCGGACTCGTCGGATGACGAGTCTGACCCCACCATGTTACGGGCACTCTTTCGAGTCCCCGTGGTCTTCTTCTTCTTGGCCTTCTTTTCCGGCACCACATAAGGCGCCGGAGCCAGCAGCTTCACTAGTAGAGCTGGGGCTGGGTCTTCGGGCAGCGGAGCCGGACAGTTAATCGGTCCGGATATCGCCCGCCAAGCCTGTCGAAGGTAAGGTGAAAGAGTGAAAGTGCAACTATCCCTAGGTGGTTTTGGTAATTCATAACAACATATAGCTCATTGAGCTAATGCTATTCCAAGATGATTATTTCAGGAAAGCTCAATGATTGGCATGGCATGGATGTGAAAGTGGAACCCTCAAAATGCTAAGGACAAAGGATTGGCTCAAGCTCAAAAGCTCAAGACTCTTCATTTTATATTTTAGTGATCCAAGATCACATTGAGTCTTTAGGAAAAGCCAATACTATCAAGGAGGGATGAGGTGTTGCTTAATGAGCCTCTTGCTTCATGTGCTTAGTGATATGCTCCAAAACCCTCAACTACTTTCCCATATCCACATATGACCTAAACCCTAAGCCAAACTCGGTCCTACCGATTCTTTCTATCCGGCGCCACCGAGTTCACTTGTCATAAGCCACTGCCAAACCCTAGCAATTCGGTTCTACCGATAGGGATCTGGTCTCACCGAGATGGGATTGCAAACTCTCTGTTTCCCTTTCGTAACTTTTCGGTCTCACCGAAAGAGCGAATCGGTCCCACCGAGATTGCAGTAAACTCTGTTTCCTTTTTGTAACTTTTCGGTCTCACCGAAAGAGCAAATCGGTCCCACCGAGTTTACCTGACCAACTCTCTGGTTAGCTTTTACCAAACTCGTCTCACCGAGTTTGTGTAATCGGTCTCACCGAGATTACGTTATGCCCAAACCCTAACCATATCGGTCCTACCGAGTTGCATGTCAGTCCCACCGAAAATCTCTAACGGTCACTAGGTTTACCTTTACCTTTTCGGTCCGACCGAGTTTGTTGATTCGGTCCCACCGAGATTGGAAAACTGTGTGTAACAGTTGGATTTTGTGTGGAGGCTATATATACCCCTCCACCTCCTCTTCATTCGTGGAGAGAGCCATCAGAACACACACACAATTCCAACTCATATGTTCTGAGAGAGAACCACCTACTCATGTGTTGAGACCAAGGTATTCCATTCCTACCATATGAATCTTGATCTCTAGCCTTCCCCAAGTTGCTTTCCACTCAAATCTTCTTTCCACAAAATCCAAATCCTATGAGAGAGAGTTGAGTGTTGGGGAGACTATCATTTGAAGCACAAGAGCAAGGAGTTCATCATCAACACACATTTGTTACTTCTTGGAGAGTGGTGTCTCTTAGATTGGCTAGGTGTCACTTGGGAGCCTCCGACAAGATTGTGGAGTTGAACCAAGGAGTTTGTAAGGGCAAGGAGATCGCCTACTTCGTGAAGATCTACCGCTAGTGAGGCAAGTCCTTCGTGGGCGATGGCCATGGTGGGATAGACAAGGTTGCTACTTCGTGGACCCTTCATGGGTGGAGCCCTCCGTGGACTCGCGCGACCGTTACCCTTCGTAGGTTGAAGTCTCCATCAACGTGGATGTAGGATAGCACCACCTATCCGAACCACGGGAAAAACATCCGTGTCTCCAATTGCGTTTGAATTCTCCAAACCCTTCCCTTTACATTCTTGCAAGTTGCATGCTTTACTTTCCGCTGCCAATATACTCTTTGCATGCTTGCTTGAATTGTGTGATGATTGCTTGACTTGTCCTACAATAGCTAAAATCTGCCAAGAACTAAAATTGGGAAAAGGTTAAGTTTTTATTTGGTCAAGTAGTCTAATCACCCCCCTCTAGACATACTTTCGATCCTACATAAGGGAGTTTAGATCCCGCATAGAGTTAAGCTATGAAAAAAACTGAACATCCTGTAAAAGGTGAAGATAGCTTACCTCGCCAGCATGACGCTGCGAGCTGTATCCGCGGTCCTTGGAAGCGGATGCGGGAGCCTTGGCGCCCTTGAATAGCACCTTCCAGGCATCTTCGTACGTCATGTCGAAGAGCCTGCTGAGGGTTTGGTGCTGCGCCGGGTCAAATTCCCACAGATTAAAATCCCGTTGTTGGCACGGGAGGATCCGGCGGACGATCATAACCTGGATTACATTAACAAGCCGGATTGGCTTGTTCACCAGGGACTGGATGCATGTTTGCAATCCGGTCACCTCTTTTTCGTCACCCCACGACAGGCCCGTCTCTTTCCAGGACATAAGCCGTGTGGGGGGTCCGGATCGGAACTCGGGGGGTGTGATCTAGTTCGGATTGCGTGGCTCGGTGATGTAAAACCACCCGGCTTGCCACCCCTTTAGGGTCTCTATGAAGGAGCCCTCGAACCACAGGACGTTGGCAATCTTGCCCGCCATGGCGCCTCCGCACTCCGCCTGGCTGCCGCACACCACCTTGGGCTTGATGTTGAAGGTCTTGAGCCAGAGGCCGAAATGGGGGCGGACGCGGAGGAAAGCCTCGCACACGACGATAAACGCCGAGATGTTGAGGATGAAGTTCGGGGCCAGATCGTGGAAATCCAGGCCGTAGTAGAACATGAGCCCTCGAACGAATGGGTGAAGTGGAAAACCCAGTCCGCGGAGGAAGTGGGGAAGGAATACTACCCTCTCATGGGGCCTTGGGGTGGGGAGGAGCTGCCCCTTCTCGGGAAGCCGGTGCGCGATGTCTTTGGACAAGTATCCGGCCTTCCTAAGCTTTTTGACGTCGCCCTCCGTGACGGAGGAGACCTTCCACTTGCCTCCCACTTCGGACATCACTGGAGAAGGTCGAGGTGGGAAGTGCGGGCTTGGGCGCTAGAGCTCGAGTGCGCAGGAGATGGGTAGGCAAATGAGGAAGAAGGCGTAGGTAAAAAGGGTGGATCCTTATCCCCTTATATGGGCGGATGCGGTTATGCGTCCCCACCTGCCTAATAAAACTCGCTTGCCTCCCAAGCGTCGTGGTAAATGGCGCGGTTGGGTTACCCACGGCCGTATTGATGAGAATCCCGTAAGAAGGGTACACGATCTCTGCTTTGACAAGACGTGCCAAGGAAACCGCCTCGCAAAACACGCCGAGGTGGAAAAGTGAAAGCAATTCGAGTGAAGGACTTGGTTGTAGTGTGATGATGCACTGCGGAGTACGTCGGCAGATTTGATTTGTGTCAATATTATTCTCTCTATGGCAATATGTGGAAGCTTATTTTGCAGAACCGGACACTACTCTTGGTGTTTACAATCTTCTATGAAGGATTTGGAGGAGGAACCCGCCTTGCAATGCCGAAGACAATTTGCGCGCCGGACTCATCGTCATTGAAGCCTGGTTCAGGGGCTACTGAGGGAGTCCTGGATTAGGGGGTGTTCGGGTAGCCGGACTATACCTTCAGCCGGACTCCTGGACTATGAAGATACAAGATTGAAGACTTCGTCCCGTGTCCGGATGGGACTTTCCTTGGCGTGGAAGGCAAGCTTGGTGATGCGGATATTCAAGATCTCCTACCATTGTAACCGACTCTATGTAACCCTAACCCTATCCGGTGTCTATATAAACCGGAGGATTGTAGTCCGTAGGCAATCAACTCCATACACAACAATCATACCATAGGCTAGCTTCTAGGGTTTAGCCTCCTTGATCTCGTGGTAGATCTACTCTTGTACTACCCATATCATCAATATTAATCAAGCAGGAGTAGGGTATTACCTCCATCGAGAGGGCCCGAACCTGGGTAAAAAACATCGTGTCCCTTGTCTCCTGTTACCATCCGGCCTAGACGCATAGTTCGGGACCCCCTACCCGAGATCCGCCGGTTTTGACACCGACAACGTGATTATAGACCTATTGGTGAATATCCTATCCTGGAGGGTTATTCTGCAAATTTTCAGCAACTTAGCATGCGACCGTTCAATCTCAGATCCAAGGGCTGTCAGCAGCCCATATCATGGTCGCGCCTACCACGACCGTCGCCTCACTCGCGCGGTCTCGCCCTTGGAGATTTAACACGGTGCGTTAGGTTATCTGATGTTGGCATGTCATACATAGTCATCACTTAGTCACTCATATAACAAGGTTAGCTATAAGGTTGGCTATGAGAGTATTTTTTGTTTACTTCTCTCTATCTCTTTCTTCGTAGTATTTATTGCATTTGCCAAGGAGTGACCTCTTCCAATGAAATGGTGCTTAGATGAGGTGCCATGGGCATTAAATGACTTAGCAACTCAAGTCCCCAATGCATAGGTGCTTAGTTTTTTGTTGCTAAGTTTGCTTCATCTAGGTACACGCGCTTATCACCATTTCTTCCTAGTGTCACCAAACTAATCTATCTCTTCTTAATTAACTTGCCACATCATACTTTATGCCTATGTGGCAGGCTTAGTACCTGTAGGATCAAGTACAATAGTGGGCTATAAGCCCGCTTTACATGGCATTTTTGCATATGTGGGGGAATGAGGCAAGGAAAAAGTGGAGGAGTGGGCTCTCAAGCAAGAGCCAGCCTCTACATGGTGGAGCATCGGGAGAGGCACCTGTATGGAGGTGGTCAGGAATCGGGAGACTCAAGCCGGTCGTAGCGCCGCAGTTAAAATGATAATGGCAAGTCAAATCACCGGGCCCCACCTGTCCAGTAGTAACTCACTGTCAAATCACACAACCCTACGTTTGCAGCAGCCTACTCCCTCATATTCTCGCGTCTCTGTCGAACCGACTAGGCGGAACTGCACTGCCTACCGTGCGGGAAAAGCCCCGCCCTCGACTTTTAAATACTCCCTCTGTTCCTAAATCTTTGTCTTTCTAGACATTTCAAATGGACTACCACACACGGATGTATGTAGACATATTTTAGAGTGTAGATTCACTCATTTTGCTCCGTATGTAGTCACTTGTTAAAATATCTAGAAAGACAAATATTTTTGAATGGAGGGAGTATTACAGTATACTAATTTTGTATCCATGGATTGTGCCATGGAGCAAAGCCTCAAGAAAACGGCGGTACACATGTACGGAGTATACATCACGCCCATCGCGTTCGCGTCCCACTCCAGACGGTCGGTCGGTCTGGCACGCCGCTCTCGGAATGGAACGCGCGTCATATTGCGTTTGCACACACATGTGGGACCGCAATTGAGAACCGACCAGAGGCACACTCCCTGGCCCCGCAAGTCGGGTGAGTTGATAGAAGTACATACGTTGGTACCTGGACGATCCCTGCAAGACACGGAAGATCAGTTCGTCCATGCATGTGACCAGACTCGAGCAGACACGCCTGGATTGGCTATCGTCTACATATCGTGCAGGCTGTGTTGTACAGGGCTGTAGTTCTGGTGAGAAATCTAAAAAAAAGGTTTCTTCACCAGACAAAAGAAAACTAGTACTCTACTATATAGGCAGGAGCCTCCGCGCTTGCGTGCTAGTGTTGCTCTCTTCATAGTGTCTCGTCCTCTCCAAATCTAAACACGACAGCGGTGGCCACACACACTCTCTCTACTCACCGCTGGTCACAGATCCAGCCGGATCCTCTCTGCCGGGGAAGGTGAGAAGGTGCAACGTTCACGCAGTCGTCCTCGGCGATGGCTCTTACCCACTGCCGGTGCGTCCCGATCAGCGTGCCTTGCCGTTCTCTCCCAAGCCTCGCTGGTGAGGGAGGGCCTCCCACCCCTTCTTCCTCGCTGTCGTAGTGTGGGCAGATCCGGCCTCCCGCCGCCCACCTAGCGACATCCCGACGACCCTCAGGTATAACTTCCTTCGAAACCGGCCTTGCTCTACTTCCTGAGCTCCTGACATCGCTGCATTTGTATCTTTTACTATTTCTCAGGCCCCCTCGTGTAGATAGGATCGATCGGCTGTTCGTAAACCACCTATTTTTTTTACTGTTAAGAGGTAAAACTAGTTGATGCACTCGAATCTAGCAGTACTTGGTTCAAACAAGGAAGAATGGGGGTGGGGGTGGGGAAGATTTGTTACCTGAATCTAGGACTTGGTCGAAAGAGGAAATAATGGGGGCGAAAAGTAGCAAAGACTGGCTATCGAATTGGTCTCTAGGTCTAATAGGGAAATAAAGGGAACGCAGTACAAACTCAATATAAACTCGATCTATTGGTTGAAAAAGGAAAGAAAGTGGGGACTGGGGGACAACTCAACAGAGTAAGTCCAACACTAGATTTGCTAGCCTCACATAGTATAAGGTGGCTATATACCGAACAAAAATGGGACCAACCCAGATATGCTCTTCTGATGTTTGTTGCCCCGAGCCGCTCTTATGCAATTCCATTGGTAAAATGTAGCAGTCGCACTGTTAAAAGTAAGGACATGTTAAACCAATGTTGTTTTAAATGTAATGCCTCCAGTAATATGAATCAATGGCACTTTTTTCATGTCCTGCTAAATTTCCCAATAAGATAAGTTGCTTCTTTTCGTTAGAGATGCAACTGTCCTAGTCCGTCTACTCTCCAAGAGCTTCACGACCAACCTTGTTGTTGCTCAATTTTATTGCAACTAATGAAGAAGAAGCTCTGTGGGTTTCGTTTTCTGATGGAAATGGAACCGGGGTTGGAGCCCTTTTATTAAAGAAAGAAGAAGAAGCTGCTAGCTCATGGGACATTGCTTCATTTTAGGTGAACTGCACCAAAAGGTCCCATGAATTGAATCATCCATGTAGGTGACTGGTGTCATCCCTTCTACAATGGCGTTGACTGCAGATATGGTTCCCATCACGAGGTATGTTCCGTTTTGGTCTGACCGTTTGCCAAAGATCCTGCATGTTGATCCTGCTCTTGTGCTACTACTTTGGCACTGCCATGATAAAGCAGTAATGTTATTATTTTGCACCTTATCTAGTGGAACTACTAATTTGAGGCAATGTTTTGGCACTGCTAGTGCCACTATTTTTTTAATATACCGAAACAAGGGGTTCCCTCCGATTTCATTAAAGAAACCCAACCATAGAGAACCATTATCCGACAACATCTCAGTGTAAACGGGCAGTTATGCAACTACTACTAGAACGGACTGAGTACTAGCAGGAGACAAGTTCACCACATAAGCTAGGCAGGTAGGGGGACGCAGCACCAGCTCGACCAAGTTTGGATTACAACCCAAATGCTACCACAGAAACATCAGGGGGAAGATAGGGACTGAAAGAGCCAGCTTCAGCATCCCAGTCTAAGCACCCCCGGCCTTTATCCTTGCGACGCACGGTACGCCTCATTTTCCACCTGCTTGACCCTAGTGTCACTGATAAAATGAAGTAATAATACAGTTAAAATAGAGCGAGTGTCCTCTCTATCTTTTCATTTCCAATGTAGATAAAGAAAGTGCATCTCTTTGTTAATGTATGTTTCATCAACTAGTCCCATTGTTAATGTTTAAGCGTTTCTGCAAATTGGGGTGCTTAATTTTAGTTGATCTGCACAAAAATAGAGATTTAAATGTCTCAAGGCCCCTCCTTGTACTACCATTGTACACTGATGTTCATCACTGGCAGAAGGTGTATCGGGGAGACTTGGGTCGATTTCCAGTATGATGTAATATTTTCTTCTCTTTATTAGTGCATGTTTCATCAACTAGTGCCATTATAATGTAATCACGCCTTTTCAGTATCTGTGCAAACAGGGTTATTCAACTGCATTTTGGTGGAACTGCACAAATGTACGGATGGAACCGGCATATATGCAGAGTGCGAGGTGCCAAGTAAAAATTACCAACACCAACCCTGCTCCATCTAAGCATTGGCATCCACCACCATCAGTGGGATGTGTGGCGCTCACTGTGGATGGATATTTCTCGGTAGCAAATTCTCTAACCAAATACTAGTAGCTTAGACTTAAAAAAATACTAGTAGTTTATATTGGCAGTTTTCTAGGGGTTTACTCTTTTCTGAAAGAAGCACCAATCTATTTTTCTTTATTTGTACACAGTGTCACAACTTTGACCCAAGGGTCTAGAGCTATTTTAGGGTGATTGGCGTAGTACTCGGAGACTGATTGTAAGCATGATTTTTATTAGTTGTCCCACTGATTGTAAGTATGAGCAGATGGAAGATTAGGTTAGTGCGAAGCTTACCTTAAACCCTACCGACGCCGTTGAAATGAGGCGAACGTCGAGGGAACCATGGAGAACGGCGGGGAAGCGATGTCGCGCCATCCGGCCTCCTCTTGCGGTGGGAGAACGAATACTCCTGTGGCTCCGGCTGGCTCTGCACCCTCATGAACGGCACACCGTACTCGATCGATTCGTTATCCTCTAGGTGCTCGACCTTCGACCTGTACGCCCACCACCTCCGCCCGACTTCCGCCTCGGGCGAATCTGTCTGCTACATCGCCCAAAGGAGATACTCGATGAAGTCGAAGGACTGCGGCGTGACTGCCGTCGAGAAGTACATCGCCGCCCTCATCGCCGTCGTCTCACTCTTTCACATACATTGCCACATGGCCCTCACCGTCCTCGAAATCTCCCACTCATTGTCAAACCAAGTAAGGATCTCCTTCAACTTGGCTAACTTTGCTTGGTCGCCGTCGGCGATCTGCCAGATTCACTGTTGCGTTCCCTCCATAGATCCTCGTCGAAGGAGAGAGGAGGTGGTCTTGCAATGGAGAAGAGGGAGAGGCAAGACAGTGGTTTTGGAATGGAGATGATGGATAGGAGAGGAGGTGGTTTTGCAATGGAGAAGAGGGATAGGAGCGTGTAGCAGCGATTTTGGATTGGACAAGAGGGCCGGGGTGCTGTGACTGGATCAAAATCAATTTACCCTTCAATTAAGAAAGCGACCCCACATTAACTAGTCTCCCTTTTATTCTGGGTCATAATTGACCATGATTTTCACAAATAAAATATATGTTATACGTTGCAAAAATAATATAATTTGAAAGTACATTCAGATACAAACCAAATGATACAATTTTTGGTGACATGCATTCACATTTTGCTTATCAAATACAGTACGTGGTCAAACTTTGACCCAAAATACACAAAACAAAAAAAAATACTTCCAAGATCAGCGCCGCTCTTCCGCTCTTTTCCTCTAAAACCACTTTCGCTCCTCTCCTATTCCAATCTAAATCCAGCGCCGCTCCTCTCCTCTTCCATTTCAAAACCACCCCCCCTCCTCTCCTGTTCCAATCCAAAACCAGCGTCACTCCTCTCCCGTTCTAAACCAAAACCAGCGCTGCTCCTCTCCTCTTCCATTCAAAAACCACCACAGGCGAGTGAAGGTGTTGTGGAGAAGTAGATCGATGGAGGAGTACAACCGATACGCGAGGATCGCAGACGGCGACCCTGTGAGGCTAGCTAGGATGTTGGAGATACAGTCTTGGTTTGACAACAAGGACCAACTAGAGGCGGCGGCGACATCCATGGCCAAATATCTGCAACAGAGCGAAAAGGCGGCGATACTCCTGGAATGAGTCGCGCGGGAGTACATAGAGCTGCTCCTTTGGGCCATGGAGCAAACAGATTCACCGAATCCGATAGTGAGGGAGTGGTGGTGGGAGTATCGATCCCAGATGGAGCATCCACCAGAGATTGAAGGATCGAGCATCTACAGGGTGCCGTTTGTGAGGGTGTCGTGCCAGAGCGAGCCGGTGGAGTCTTCGTCGACCGAACCCAACTGCAAGAGGAGAACAACAGTTGGCCCAACGACGCTTTCCTGCCAGCCTCTCTCTCGCCGTTCACATCGTCTCACGGGGCGGTTGTCTGCCGCCGAGAAATAGGAGGGATTGCCCCCCAGACCAATAGTCGGGCAGGTTGTGAATTGTCAGGAGGAGCTTAGGGTTGTTAGTATTTGCAGGTTGTGAATTGTGTTTTGTGTTGTATATTTTGAGAGTACTTTTAGATATGAATGTCTTTTGAATTTCAGATTTCCAGTATTGAGCATATGAAGTATTTTATGAATTCTAGAGATCTATTTTTAGCACTTAGAAATGTAGTTTCATAGGAGTATAAAAGTGCAGACAATGTGATTCTTAGAGAAGAAACTGCAAGTTTTAGTTTCAGATAAGAAACTCCAAGTTCTGTTTGAGATAAGAAACTGCAACTTTCAAAGGCAGAGCATTTATATTAACACGGACTTTTCAAACAGTGTTAACATCATGCTGGAAGTTTTATTCATGGTCGAAACTGGAACTACCAGCCAGCTAACATCATGTTGATCAACATTCATGCATAGCACATCTTCATATGATGCACATCCAAAAAGATATGCTATTTTCAAAATGCCCACACAATGTCGAGTGTGCAAAAAACAGAGAAAATGAGGGATGAAGTTTTGGAAAGTGTAGGACGTGGTGTGCGTAGATGACAATTGGGACCCACATGTCAATAAAGGCAGAGGCAACAATTTTGGAGATATTTTCTCTGCATAGGTGGAATCGAACCCGGGCGGAACAGCTCTCGGGTAGTGTCACTCGTCCACTGGGCTAGTTCAGTTGTTTCGTCAGTAATAAGGCACTTCCTCAGCTGGTCGAATCTCCTCCCGTGCCTTTGTGTGCTCGCCGTGACGCCGCTGTCTGTCGTTGTGAGCATGCTGAACAAACGAGAGGAATCTGGAGAGGACTGTGCGTGGAGAGGCGGATAGTCGGGACCCGCCAGGTCTATGGCCGTACGCAAGCAAGTGCCTCATCAAAAAAATACTTCCTCCTAACGCTATACTGATGTTGGGGCCGACGGGTTTGTCAACATAGTTGCATTATTTTAGGTTCTTCAACGTAGTTACTATAGGAGATAAATTTACAACGAAGTCGGGGAGCTGGCAGGTATCATTTATTATCACTGGGGCAGCAAGTATCAGCTGGGTTTTGGGCTGCCCCGTCTAGGCTTTCTCTTTTAACATGCGCATCCCACGACCTCGGATGGGAGGTCCATAGGCCTGTTTGTATTTTCTTGAGGGCCGTCATGTATCGACCGGCCTATAGACCTCCCATCCGAGGTTTTATTTTTCCTAAAACATCGGCAGCCCAATTATGTATTTTTTTTGAAGAAAACGCAGAGGTCTGTTCTATTTTTCTATATAAGAATAGGAATGGCTGATCCAACTTATGTTTCCCTTATAACTATATTATATATATATAATTATTTTATATGTTATTATATATTATTGTTATTGTCATCATATATTTAACAGATACTTACATATGTAAGAAAACAATATCCCACATCTTGTTAACTTATAAAAATAATTTCTTAACAATAAAATCCTGGATTTTTTTGGCAACAAAAATCCTGGTGATTGTGTACAAAAGCTTGGTAAGATTTAAGGACCAATGTAATAATAAATCACTTATTATATATACATACATACATACATATATCTATATATATAACAAAATGCTTAGCCCCTGTTTATTTTTTTGATAACATTGATGCGCCCACCCCAACATTATAATTAGAATCATCCCAACAAAATTGTGTATTTCGAGAAAGTGCAAATGCCCTGTAATTCTTTAGGAAAAACATAAATGGGCCGCATGGACGCTACATTATTTGTTCACCCAGCCCAGCTAATGGACTGTAATTCAAAAAAAAGAGATCTAATGGACTGTAAATTCTACCCCACAAAAAAAGACTGTAAATTCTGAAAAAATGGGTTGAATACGTGCCACATTTGGGGGGGGGGGGAAATGTGGGCCAATAGGCCGAAGCCAATGCAATTCGTTGTCAACTTACTCAAAAAATGATTTTGACACCGTTAGCCATGGGATTTACATCAAACGACCGACATCCATTTTCAATCTCTCGTCTTCTTCCTCCAGCGCCGCCGGGACCACCTGCTCCCGCCTCATGCTGCTAGCAGCTCTGCTTAGCACGCTTCGCTGCGAAGCGCTACTCCACCATTGGCCAGGCCATCCCTCCACCCCTCCACACCTCATGTTCTTCTCCACCGACTTCTGAACCACACCGCACCAGAACCAGTTAACCCTCGTACACCTCTCCATCTACGACTCTACTCCCGCGTCTTCCCATCTCCGGCTCGTTGCTGTCCGAGGCCTTGCCGTCGTCCACCACCTTGGATGCGCTGGGCGTGGAGTGGTCAATGTGGTCAACGAATGGCACCATCGAAAGTAGACTGTGCGTGGAGAGGCTGACAGCTAGGTCCACGGTCGCACGAAAGGAAATGCCTCCTTATTACGCGCAAAATAATGATTCCTCCACCTGACAGCTGGGACCCACCAGAAGGGCCTCTGTATTTCGCGAAAAAACGTTCCCACCGCTGATAGGTCGGACCCACCAGCTATATCTTCGCACGCAAGGAAGTGCCTCCTTATTACGCACAAAAAAATGAATACTCCCCCTGCTAGTTGGGACCCACCTTGGTGGGAGGCTGACTTGTGGGCCTACTAAGTTGACGGGGATGGAGTGCTTTGTCAACTTAGTCAATATGAACGATTCTAGCTCCAGTGACAGTACAATGTCCATCCAACGGCCGTAGTGCTTCTTCAACCTCTGGTCTTCTTGCTCCAGCCACCCAAAGCAGTGCCGGTCGTGCCACATGCTCCTGCCTCCCGTGGCCGGCTGTGCTGCCTCGGAGGCCTCACCGCCCCTTACTATTCCCACCGCTGGCCAGGCCCTGCGGCGACGGCAGCCTCATACTGCAGCCGAACCAGTGAACCCTCATACTCCTCTCCGTGCGGGCTTCCACTGCCGCATCTTCCCCGGCTCCGCGTCGTCCCCTTCCTAGGCCTCGCTATTGTCCACCGCCCTGGTGCTCTCGGCGCAGCGTGGTCAACGTGGTCAAGGAATGGCTTCCATCGGAAGTGGACTGTAGGTGGAGAGGCTGACAGCTGGGTCCACGGATGCAGCAAGGAAGTGCCTCCTTATTACGTGTAAAATAATTATTCCTCCACCTGACAGCGGGACCCACCGGACGGGCCACCGTATTTCTCGAAAAAACGTTTCCCCCTGACTGCTGGGACCCACCAGCTACATCTTCGCACGCAAGGAAGTGTGTCCGGGCAAAAAAATGATTCGCCCCCCTGACTGCTGGGACCCACCAGCTATATGTTCGCACGCACGGAAGTGCCTGACAGTCGGGACCCACCTGGTCAAAGCGTACGTAGCGTTGCCATTCTGGTCGGGAACGTGTACATACATACTGGTCGATGTAGAGCGCGCACGTGTCGTAGTTGAGGCATGCATGTAGAATGTACGCGTACGTACAACGGCCAGTATGCAAGAAAGAAAATACAGCCACGTACGTATATACGGGCAGGGTCTCGAACGCCTACTCGCGCATACGTACGGCCAGGGCTCGTGTACATGCTGGGTTAGAACAGAGAAAGTGCGTCGTCGTCGTGTTCACGGGGAACCAACCGGCTGGGTCAGAATGGAATGCGTCGTCGTTTTCATCGGGAGGGCTTGGACGGAACAGCCAATGGAAACGAGGCCTGGCATACCGCAGAAGGGAGCAAACGGCCTTGTGTTCGACCGGCCACGGTCGAAACGGGATCCTGTTCATTGGGAGGGGTCTGGTGTACCGCAAAACGGAGGAAACGGACCTCCTACGGTCGAAAGGGGGGTCATGTTGATCGGGAGGGGTGTGGCGTACCGCAAACGGAGGAAACGGACTTGTGTTGGAGCGCTACGGTCGAAACAGGAGTCCTGTTCATCGGGAGGAGTGTGGCGTACCGCAAAACGGGACTCCACGGGATACTGTTCATCTCCACCGTCGACCCCCTCCAGCCTCCATGGGCTACTGTTCATCCACCGTCGACCTCCTCCAGCCTCCACCTGCGATTGTTCATCCACGGGCTCCTGTTCATCCAGCCTCCACCGCGCGCTACTCCACCGGCTACTGTTCAACCAGCCCTCTCCACGGGCTCCTGTTCAACCACCCCTCCACGGGCTACTGTTCATCCAGCCCTCCACTGTCTACTGTTCATCCTGCCCTCCACGGGGTGGTCCTGTTCATCCAGCCCTCCACGGGGTCCTGTTCATCCATCCCCAACCAGCTCGATCGATCGGGGTCCTGTTCATCCAGAGGCAACACCAGGGGTCCTGTTCATCCACCCCCACCCAGAACTGTTAATCCAAACCCCCAAGCAATGCTCACTATTCATCCAGAGGCAACACCATGGGGTCCTGTTCATCCACCCCCACTGGGTATTGTTCATCCAAACCCCCCCAGCAACGCTCACTGTTCATCCAGAGGTAGCATCGATCGGCTTCAGTTAGCAGTAGTAGCGAAGGAATCGCTAGATCGGGTTTAGTTAACACCCATCGATCGATCGCTCGGGTTCAGTAACGCATAGCCTGAAGTGCAATCGCTCGGGTCAGTTAGAGCCCAACGCCTCGCTCGGGTTCAGTTAGAGCCCAACGCATTGCGTGCGTGTACGAGAGAAACGCGCATCGCTCGGCCCCGACCACCCACCGTAACCGGGAACACCCCGATATTTTCCTCGCCCTCGCTTCTACCATGTTTTTTCCGTCATGGACGGCCCAAAGAATGTCATGCAGCTGCATCTCCGGCCCGCCTAAGACGAAAAGCCCATTTTCTGTCATGATTTTTTGTCATAGAAGTAGGACCCCACCACATCGATGACGATACCGGGTTTTGTCACAATTATCGTCATAGAAGTGTCATAAGTATGACAGAAAAAATTTCATTTGGCCCAAAATGTCACGGATGTATCTTTTTTGGTAGTGTCATACTCTGCCTTGCCATCTAAAGACTGATAGAATGCCTCCTCCCTCCGTCTGCCTTCTGGTGAAAAACCAGACACTAGTTCCGGCGGTGACCGCCTCCTGCGTCGCCTATTGCGGAAGGGCTGGGGCATGACGGAAGTGGGGAAAGCGAGGGCAAGTGGCAAGCGACGTCAGGCCGGTGGGGGCTTATGAGGATAGGGCGAGTTGGGTGATGGTTCCGTCGGAGAACGTCGGGAACCAGTAATTATAGGCGGAAGGTAGGTGAACCAGCATGTTGCGGGAAACGCGACGGTCATCAGAATTCAACGCATAAGCAAGTATGTCTTAGCGTGCCAGCTTGCCATGGAAATCTAGAAAAACTGAAATCATGACTATGCCGTCCCGTCCCGTCAGTGGTGCGTCCTGTCCGTGCTGGGTCGCACGTTGACATGACGGTCAAACAAGTGTGCTCAATTCATCCAGATGAGGTACGTGCGTGATCCACTGGTTATTCTCGTAGGATAGAGTCAGTTGGATAGTGTACGTGTAGCATCACAATAGCTAATGAACGTTCGCTGGGAGATAAGTCATTTGCGAACGTTTTTCCTGGCAGTTTCTTCAGATTCGCATGTCATTTTCTTTAGAATAGCATGTTAGTTTCTTTAGAGGTAGGCATTTTTATTCAAAAAACTTCCACCTTTGGATCTTGCATCGCAACTAAAACTGCCAGGAGCGTATTAGTCGGCTAGCTAGTGATCGATCAGTAACTTGTAAAACACCGAGCGAACAGAAATAAGGAACTGCTAGTAACTTCTAAACACTGAGAACACATAAATAAGGATCATGATGTGCATAGTAGTAAGAGTCGATCCTTTCGAAATGTTCACATGAGACTCACAGGCCTGGCATTGTAATATGTTCACATTAGTAGCCCAAATTCACAACCAACTAGTACGATTCCCATACATAAGATCAACATGTTAATGCATCTCAATGATGCACAGATCATATACAAATATGTAGCTCCAAAATCAAAGATCTAGAAAAACATCTCTTCTTCCTACTAAGATGCTTTTCTAGGCCAACTTCAGTACAGAGTGAAAGACAAATTTGTTTGTGAAGTCTACAATTCCTCTTGCAAACGTAAGTGGTTTCACACACAGCTGGAACCATGAGAATGAACCACACATGATGGAGGAACATCCACTGCAATATGATTTGGTCTTGTCTCGATCACACGGTGATACTATTTTTGGAATACAAACTTTAAATTAGGAAAAATGATGGCCAGTGTATACTCAGACCAAAGTAATGAAGCACCTAGTGTTGGCTAATAAATAGTATAGTACTACTTTTGTGCAGTCCATGAAGTGACTATCCAATCTTTCTGTCTCTATTTTCAAATGGCGTTGCATGCACTGACTGTACTATTCTCTTGTGCAGTTCCACTAAAATTGTGGTCACTTTGTTTTTTTGCCAAATAGCAACGGGCAGACATCTGTCTGCACAAATATCAAGCATCTAGTAAACATATACCCCACCTTGTATTTTCGGTTTAAACACGTCTCTTCCGCTTAGCATCGGTCATGTTTTGCACTGGACAACTTGATATTGTCATGTTTTGCCCTGGACAATTTTGTACTCAATTGATTTGCTGGTATAGAGCAGAAATATAGCGCCTATTGTTCATCAGACCAAGGATATCCATGTTCGCAGTGATGGAACAGGTGAAATCGATACAAGCGAAATTGAGCATCCAATCATTGAATCATGCCCCGCACCTCCAATGTAGGTCCACCCTGCCAATAAATTCACATGCAAACCACTAATATTACTATCTAATGACAGTACAAAAAGAGTAGCAAGATAGTAGCAACCCATGTACCTTCGTAATGAACAACTCATAGTGCCACCAATTGGAAATAACGGTTTGGAAGAAAATATGCTCCTAATGTTAAACCATTTGGACTTTTTGTGCAGTTCCACTAAAATCGAGCATCCATGTTTGCACAGATATTGAAAGTGCGATTACTATAGAAGTGACACTGTTGAAGCATAGACTCACAAATATAAGCTTTCCAATTTCTTAATGGGAAAAGGTAGCAAGAATGTTTCTAACCACCTTTTTAGGAATAAATAAGGCAACAAGGGCTGATGTCAGGAAGGCATACATAGTATTTTCTGAAAGATTGAGCCATTACTGACCTTTCCTCTTCTTTTAAGCATATTTTGTGCAGTTCAACTAAAATAAAACGCCATCACCGCCTTGACAATTCAGTGACACTGTAGAAAAAGCAATGACTTAACATTACATCATGATGTTAGGTATGTAATCGACAGGCATTGGAGACAAACATGCAGGCCTCCTCCAATAACATAATGAACTAATTTTATCAAAGGTGTGACTAGCTTTACCAGTATAACTTGAGTGAACTCTACACCATCTGTTCCTTAATATAAGACATTTTCACAGTTCAATTTAAAGTACCCAAGCGTCTAGTATTTAGAAAAACAGGTAGTAGTTTTCTTGAGCACATACCTGGGAAAGCTTGCCACACCTTATATATGTCCATACGCTAATGCAATACCATTTGAATAGTATAAATATACACTAATCCAGTGGCTAGTGTAATAGTAGAGTAGTTTTATTACGAGGTACAATACAATGGTTTTACTGAATAGATTTCCATAAGATAGCACTGGAAGATTTCTATAAGCATTAACAATACAAAATGTAAATGTAACAAGTTTCAACATTGGTATACTAGTTGTGCAACAACATTAAACCAAATACAAAAGTCTGAAGGTAACTAGCATTATTAACTAATGACATTATAATTTTTTTTGCAAACCGTGTACCTTCAAGGTAAATATCATTTCGAACACAAGGGGACCTCAAAATTTCTATCCCAATCTAGATAATCGACCAAACATAAAAACTTGATCGAACGAATCAAGAGAACAGTAGGAGGAGGAGGTGCCCACTCTTGACCTTTCCTTTTCTCTTCATAATTTTTTGTGCGGTTTAACCAAAATAAAATGACATCAGCGCCTTGGCATTTTGGTGACACTGTACAAAAAAATTGACTTATCTCTTGGAAGTGAGGTATGTAATCTATAAGCATTAACAGTGCGAAAATCCGAAGGTAGTAACAAGTTTCATCGTTGATATATTGGCTATGCAACAGCCTTCGAATGCCTTAGTTGAAAAAAATCTTTAATACATCCACAATCAACAACTAACCCTAAAATAATCCAGTGACATTAAATGGCATTGCTTAAATTTATCGGTGGCATTAGACTGAGTGCGGCATTAGTTAAATGTGCATCACTTTAGCAATCGCATTGCTTGACTTTACCGCGGGTGTTATACTAACAACAAAAAAGTGGCAATAAGAGCATGGGAGGGCCATTCAGATAGTGGGTGCACCAGTATGATGTACCTACACGGATGCATAGAGTGGTGAGGGAGGGATGGTTGCCCGGAGCAACAAATATCTAGGCAGCATATGTGGATTACGTCCCATTTTTGTTCTCTTTAGCCACCTTTTTCCTATGTGAGGACAACAAACCGATCGACCTGGTCATTCTCTATTGTGTTGTCATGACTTTCTACCCTTGTTCAACCAAGAGATACAAGACTTGCTCCGTAGCTACTGATTTTCCCCTTTTCAACCTAGATACGGGTTCGATGCCTAGTATCTTCGACAGTACTTTCTCCCTTCCTTTCCTTATTCAACCTAGACATGGATTAGTCTGCATGAAGTATGGTTTCATTTAATAGTGCAAATTAAGGTTTTCGTCTGCGTGACCAGTAGAGCAGAGGATAGAAAATTGGGAGATGGAGGAGTGGAAAAAGATCCACATGCAGGGATGTGGCAGATGGGGAAATAGAACAAGGGTATGGGTCAAAAAAGCGGTAGCATACCTAAGGGTCAGCGAGAACTGGCTTCGCTCGTGGTCGTCGTCCTTCGCACACACTACGGTAGCGAGCTTGGGGACGGAGGCCATCCCGCGCGGGCGCTAGGTCTGAGAGGACGGCCTTGTGGTCAGTGAGTGACATCGCTCGCTGACGACGAGTGCATCAACGATGCACGTCCTTTTCTTCCCCGGTGGATCTGTGACCACCGGTGAGGAGGGAGAGAGAGGGGCACCGCCATCTTTTTTTACATCTGGAGAGAGGGTGATAGTGTGAGAAGCAAGTGGGTAGCCCTTAGCAAGCAAGCGTTGAAGCTCCATCCTATATATCTTTTTTGATACTAGTACTAGAGGTGGAGTAGTGGTAGAGTAGTTTATGTTTTCTCTGCATACTATACCAGTTAGTCATTGAGGGAGTCTTGGATTAGGGGGTCTCCGGACAGCTAGACTATATCCTTTGGCCGGACTGTTTGACTATGAAGATACAATATTGAAGACTTCGTCCCGTGTCCAGATGGGACTCTCCTTGGCGTGGAAGGCAAGCTTGGCAATACGGATATGTAGATCTCCTACCTTGTAACCGACTTTGTGTAACCCTAGCCCCCTCCGGTGTCTATATAAACCGAAGGGTTTAGTCCGTAGGACAACAACAATCATACCATAGGCTAGCTTCTATGGTTTAGCCTCTACGATCTCGTGGTAGATCAACTCTTGTAATACTCATATCATCAATATCAATCAAGCAGGACGTAGGGTATTACCTCCATCAAGAGGGCCCGAACCTGGGTAAACATCGTGTCCCCTGCCTCCTGTTACCATCCGCCTTAGACGCACAGTTCGGGACCCCCTACCCGAGATCCGCCGGTTTTGACACCGACATTGGTGCTTTCATTGAGAGTTCCACTATGTCGTCATCATAAGGAGGGATGGCTCGTCTCGTTGTCAAGGACAACATCACCTCCGGAGGAGCCCTGGCTGTAGGCCAAACTCTCCGATGAGGCGGCTTGGTCATGACCGCCCGCTCGGCCGTAACACCGACGATGACTTCTCGGGTCATCGAAAATAGCTTCCACATCGGCTCGAAATTCACTGAGCAGATGGATCCAATGGAGCTCTCCTCTTTGAACGAGCTCTTGGATCGCATCGCCGCTCTGGGAGTCGCTACGGACTATGATCGGATTGGGCTTAAACCCGACCAAAGGGGGATTAACTCTCCGCCGGTCACCCATCAGATAGCGGTGGTGGAGGAGCAATGCGGAGATTCTCCCTCAATCCTGAGGACGAACTATGTCCGGATTCCTGAGCTCTCCGAGCCGGATACCCGCCCACGGGAGGACATCGCCCTAACCCTGAACCTAGAATCAGGCTGCATGCCGAACTTGCGGGGCAACATCCCGGAGCCCGGACTTCCAAGATCGGAAACTCCCCCGCCCCGAGGTCTCAGATTGGGCCAAGATCTGGACTTAAATCCACCGACCCACCCAGATATAAACGATCTTTCCCATGTTAGGCAAGAGCCCCAAGAGACAGTACATCACTATTGGGCCAGATTCCTCCTTGTAATGAACAAGGTCAAGGACTGTCGCGAGGAAGACACAATTTTGTTCTTTTGCAACAATTGCATGGACAAGGGAATCCTCAATGCCATAAGTCGCCATGACATACCACACTTCGCTGACTTGGCAGCCATAGTACGGAAGTACTGTGCGATGGAAAGTGCCTGGAAAACCCAAACAAAATTTTGGGATAATCTGGCTCTGACAAAACCCCCGGCCCGAACTAAAAGGGTGCACTCTCATAAGTCGCCCGACTCACTTACAAAGAAGCAAAAGCCCACTACAGGGCATGGAACCGTATTGGAGGGATGGCTTAACGGGCCCTGCAAAATTCATAGTACATCGGATACCATACCAACACACAGCCTTAGAGCATGTTGGGTACTCCGGCAGGTAGCCAAAAGCGGTGAGGATCTCCTCATTCAAAACACCGTAGAGCACCTTCCCGTGGATAACAATACAGTACTAATAGTCTTCGGGACCTTCGCCTCAAATAATAGGCGTAAGCGAGCACTCCGCAGCCTTGCTGAGGTCTGCCACATGGCAGGAATAAATCCATGGAGCCACACGGCTATCACCTTCAATGCTAGTGACAAACCTAAATTCCGAACAGCCCGAGCACCAGCCGCCTTGGTCCTTAGTCCAATTGTGGACGGCTTTCGGCTTACTAAAGTGCTCATGGACGGCGGCGGCAGATTAAACCTCATTTATGAGGAAACTCTTCAAAAAATGGGAATAGACAGAAACCATATTGAGCAAAGCAACACAACCTTCCGAGGAATCATCCCCAGTCGGGAGGCACGTTGCGCTGGAAAAATCGCACTAGATGTGGTATTCGGCACTCCGGAGAATTACCGGTCCGAAGAAATTACATTCCAAGTGGCCCCATTCATTTGCGGATACCACGCCCTTCTAGGGCGGGAGGCATTCATGATCTTCCAAGCCATACCCCATTACAGGTACATGAAGCTCAAAATGCCCGGGCCTAATGGAATTATCACTCTAGCTAGTGATCCGGACATAGCACTCCGCGCCGAAAACAGGACAGTCGCACTAGCCCTCGACGCATTATCCGAAGCCCTGACGGCGGAGGAATTAACTGCGTTGTGCTCCACAGTGGACAGGGATGACATGATACTCGATAAAAGATCCAGGTCTACCTCTTTTAAACCAGCGGATGAAATAGTCAAATTCCAAGTCCATGGAACGAACCCCACAAAAACAGCATCCATCGAGGCACAGTTAAACCCCGCTGTAGACGCCGCACTACGGGAGTTCCTGCGCGAGAATTGGGGCATATTCGCCTGGCATCTTTCAGACATGCCAGGAATCCCATGCAGGCTGGCCGAGCATAGCCTTAACATTCTAAAGGGATTCAAGCCGGTCAAGCAGACTCTTCGGCGTTTCTCCGAACCTAAGCGACAAGCCATGGGAGGGGAGGTATCCAAGTTACTGGAGGCCGGATTCATCAGAGAAATAAAACATCCGGACTGGCTAACAAACCTGGTAATGGTACCAAAGAAGGACAAATCCTGGCGCCTATGCGTCGACTTCAAGGACCTTAATAAGGCTTGCCCAAAGGATCCCTTCCCCCTCCCTCACATCGATCAAATTATCGACGCCACCGCAGGACACAACTCATTGTGCTTCCTCGACGCATACTACGGTTACCACCAAATTAAGATGGCGGAGTCCGATCAAGCTGCAATGGCATTTATCACTCCATACGGCCCCTTCTGTTTTAACACAATAACCCTTCGGGCTCAAAAACGCCGGCGCAACGTATCAGCGCATGATTCAGACATGTTTGGAAAAGCAGATTGGCAAAACAGTGGAGGCATACATCGACGATCTGGTCATTAAAACCAGACACGTCGACTCCTTAATATATGACTTGAGACTCACGTTCGACAATCTCCGAACATATGACATTAAGCTCAATCCAGAAAAATGTGTTTTCGGCGTGCCCGCCGGAAAGCTCCTGGGCTTTATTGTCTCCAGTAGAGGAATTGAAGCAAATCCAGCTAAGATCCGGGCTTTGTCGCAGTTGGCTATCCCAACTAACCTCAAGCAAATCCAGAAGTTAACTGGATGTGTGGCAGCCTTAAGCCGCTTTATCTCCCGATTAGGAGAAAAGGCACTCCCCCTCTATCGCCTTCTTCGGCGCACCGAACTCTTCGAGTGGACGGATGCAACCACGGCCGGATTGGAAGAAATAAAAGCCATCTTGGCCACCAACCCAATCTTGGTCGCGCCAAATGTCGGCGAACCAATGCTGTTATATATAGCGGCAACTCACCAAGTTGTAAGCGTAGTGCTCATCGTCGAACGAGAGACGGACGGACATAAATTCCCACTTCAAAAGCCGGTATATTATGTATCCACTATCCTCACTCCATGCAAATCACGGTACCCACATTATCAAAAGATAGCATACGCGGTATTCATGGCATCCCGGAAATTACGACACTACTTTCAAGAGTGTTCAATTACGGTGGCCTCAGAAGTACCACTCAATGACATAATAAACGACCGCGATGCCACGGGCCGGATTGCCAAATGGGCTATCAAGCTCCACCCGTTCGACGTAACATATAGACCACGGTGGGCCATTAAGTTGCAAGTACTGGCCGATTTCGTCGCCGAATGGACAGAAGCCGAACTCCCTAAAGAGTACGGTGCATACTCCAATTGGATCATGCACTTTGACGGCTCTAAAATGCTGGCTGGTCTGGGGGCTGGCGTCGTCCTGACGTCCCCCACCGGAGATATAGTCCAATACGTACTCCAAATACTATACACAGACTCCAACAACGCAGCCGAATAAAAGGGCCTATTACACGGTCTCTGGATGGCAGTTTCCATGGGCATTCAATGCCTGGAGGTGCGTGGGGACTCGAACCTCGCAATATCCCAAATAAATGTATACTTCGATGCCAAGGATCCGAAAATGGCGGCATATCACAACGCCGTCCTCAAAATGTCAGCTCAGTTCGAGGGGCTTGAATTCCACCATGTGACTCGGGAAAACAATCAGGCGGCGGATATCCTCGCCCGTATCGGCGCTAAGCACGACCCTGTCCCACCTAACATGTTCTTGGAAAAGCTGTTTAAGCCATCCATGGCATGGGAAGGGGACACCAGTAACAATAGTCCGGACCCGACCACAACACCAGATACCGAACACTCTGACACAATCGGACGCTCTGCCATCGAAATAACACCTTCAGCCCACGTGATAATGGCCATCATCGCCCCGTGGACAGAACCGTTCCTGGCCTACCTAACCAGGCAGGAACTGCCCGAGGACTAAAATGAGGCACGCTGCATAGTGCGGCGATCTAAAGCCTACAAGGTTCACGAGGGAAAGCTTTATAAGAAAAGCACTACCGGAGTCCTTCAAAGGTGCATCTCCGAAGAGGAAGGGCGGAAGCTTTTGGCAGAAATCCATGCTGGACTCGGCGGCCATCACGCCGCAGCCCGGGCCCTTGTAAGCAAGGCCTTCCATACAGGTTTCTATTGGCCAACGGCCCGAGCAGATGCACAGCATTTGGTCCAACATTGCGTCGGTTGCCAGCTTTTTGCAAACCAAAGCCATATGCCGCCTACCGCTCTCCAAACAATCCCCATTACTTGGACCTTTGCGGTTTGGGGGCTTGATATGGTCGGACCCCTTAAAGGGGGAACCCATAAGAAAAAATACTTACTGGTCATGGTGGATAAATTCACCAAATGGATAGAAGCCAAACCTGTCAAAACGGCTGAATCCGGACCGGTGATAGACTTCATATCTGGGGTTGTACACCGTTATGGCATCCCCCACAACATCATCACTGACAACGGCACGAACTTTACAGCCGACAAGGTAAAACTTTTGTGCAACAACATGGGCATCAAGCTCGATTATGCTCCTGTCTATCACCCGCAAAATAATGGTCAAGTCGAGCGAGCAAATGGTCTTATCATGAGCGGCATCAAACCCAGATTAGTGCGGTCTTTAAAGGAATCAAACACGCACTGGGTAGAGGAGCTCGACTCCGTACTATGGGGGCTGCGGACCACGCCAAATTGCACTACCGGATACACACCGTTTTTTATGGTGTACGGCACAGAGGAGGTTCTGCCTTGCGACATAATTCATGACGCACCTCGAGTGTGCATGTACGAAGAAAAAGAGGTCGAGATCGATCGGCAGGACGGTTTGGACGCCCTAGAGGAGGAGAGCGACGTGGCAAAAGCCCCTTCCGCATTCTATCAGCAACAGGCTCGAAGGTATCAAAGCAGAGAAGTACGGGCCAAAACCTATAACGTTGGCGAACTAGTTCTATGCCTGCCGGAGAAGAAAAGAAACAAGCTCAAGCCCAAATGGGAAGGTCCCTTCATTATTGACCAGGTTCTGACCGGTGGAGCGTACCGTCTGCGGGATGCATCGGACAATCGACTCGAGCCAAACCCATGGAACGCAGCCAGACTCCGAAGATTCTATGCCTAGTGCCGGACTCTATGTTCGTCTCGTTACCTCCGTCAATTTTTTCATATCAATTATCTGTCTTTTCTCTTTTTCTCTCTTTTTATTCTCCTCAAGGCCTTAAAAGGCTAAACTTGTGTCTTGGTTACACAATCTTGACGCGCTAACCGCGCTCATTATACCTGTGGGCTTCTTATACAGAAGCTTAATATAACTATTTTTCTAGGCTTTATGCCCCGCACATGTGTTATTCTTCAACATATACCTTTTTCGCCATTATATGCATCGATATGACTTAAGTTTTGGCCAAGCTGGGTTGCCTGGCTCTTGTATTTATGCCCTACGTTCCCGTTAATTCGGCTAGGGCATAAGGGGAGCACCTTTGCGACTGTTACTGCCGGGTCAGCCGGATGTGTACCTCAGACTGGGTGAAGCCGAAAGCTAGCGTTCCTAAGGGAATATTCAGTCGGTGAAGAAAAGATTACTTTTATTTAATTTGACTCATGCCCCCAGATGTTTATAGCCTGCGTCTCTTTTCGCAGTTCGGACATGCAAATTAGGGCATGCGTACCCATGGAAAGGAACCCTTAATGGAACTATTCTCCCTCGAAGATGTTTCTTACTATGCATGTAATATAACATAGCTAGTTGGGTACTTGTCTGTTCAAGCACTTATGACCCCTACGCCTGGTTTCCATGCATACCCCGATTTTTACATAACCAAGCGGGTATTCGGATACACTCCGGACTATCAGGTCCCGAGGTCAAAGCGAAAAGGTCTGCCATGACAAATGATTTACAATCCGGCTGGGGATATTATATATGTCACTTGAAGTACACAGTCACTAAGACTGATCAAATTCTTGTTCTATACCATCCAACATGTTGTCTAGTCTACAATCCTGTTGGGAATACTTTGCGGCTAATTCTACTTGGTCATACACCAAACTGACGGGGATCTCTTTCCCATCGGGCCCCACATATCCAACCTCGGCCATGTGGTTTGGGTCAGCTTTGGTATACCGCGTCTTCACCATAGCCCAGGCTTCCTTTGCACCTTGTCGGCATGCCGATATCTTCCATAATCGGAAGCGCCACCGCGCTCCCTTGAGCTTCTCTATAAGATCCCCCATGCCTCCTGGCGGGGACGCGGATGGCCACAAGGCTTGGGCAATACCCTGCTTCACCTACCAACCTTGTTCGTGCAGTTGTGAGAGCTCTGGTAGAAGATCACCTGCAGACCCGGGCATCTCCTCCGCGAGATGACCCGTCAGCATACCTGCAGACATAACTCTGTTAGCCGGCTTCTTCGCCAAACTCCTTCCAAAGTTCGTTCAAGCACTTACAGAAAATGCCGCGTCAAAGCCGCTTATTCTCCTTCACGGAGTCTGCAAGTTGGGCTCAGACATCTTTCAGTTCCACGCCCAGCTGGATATTGGCGTCCTGGAGATTATTTTTCTCCTGCCTGACTCGCGTAAGCACGCGCTCGCTAGCATTTAGCTGTGGATCATCATGTTCCGCATTCACCGGCACGGCCTCCGGATTCGCTCTGGGGTCATCTGCAACATCTCCTGTTAGATTTGCATGCATGCCGCATACTATCGGGTACCTGCCATTCTTTGCAATGGAATCAAGTGTTACCAGAGGGGCCCTTCTCGGACTCCTGCAACGCGGCAACAGCGGCCCGTAGCTGGGCTTTGCACTCTTCCAGCTCTTGAGACAATTGGGAATTCTTCTCTGTAAGAACCTGCACAAATAATGATCCTTAAATCAGTTGTGTCAACTGTTTCAAGTCTCAGGGGATACTAATACATATAATCGTCAGATTTTCTTACCCGTATATCCCTTACATACTGGTCCGTGGCTCTGGCTACACCATTTTGAGCAGCACGGATGTACGCGTCTCCTGAGTTGAAGGCATCGAACGCCTCTTGGGAGAAACAAGCGTCATGGAGTACGGCCCGGCGACGCCTGTGATTCATGGCGCTCTCCACTTTGGAATTTGTAGCGGATAGTATGTCTGCATCCTCTGTAGGAGGAGCATCCGGCGTTCGCCCCGTGTTAGCTTACACCTCTATGTCCGGCCCTGGAGCTCGATTGGTGGAGGCGTGACCGACAACCTCTCCGGATATAGTCCGACGAGCGTTTTTTCTACTAGGAAACATGGACGTCATTAAATATTAAGAAAGACGACAACCACGGAGCGAGGTTTTGTATCATACCTCTGCACCGGCGTCTCAGTCCTGACCACCTTCCTTTTTGGCCTACCCTGCTTCGGTGCCCCTTGTTGGCGAGTCACTGCGGGTTCGGCGTGGCGTCCCGAAGGCCTTCCCTATAAAACACCATATGTGTATGATAGGTGAAGTGCATAAAAGGGGATCCTTCTCGGAAGTTGGGCCTCCGGTTTTTCTTACATGCGATGCAGGGAGTAGCCCAGGATAGTCGGCCATGATGGCCACCATGGCGTCATCGCAGCTCAATTAATAGAATGTCCTGTCTATCAGCTCCACAAATATATACGGATCCTCTTCGAGTCCGGGATGGAGGGCCCGGTTAGGGTCCTCCGGTTGTGGAGGTGAGCTCTTGACCTCCCTTACAGCTTTTCGTAGTTCCTGCCGGGAAACGGCAAGGTGAGTATTTACAACGAAGAATGCGGGAAGGTTGGGAGTAAAGAGTGACAACTCACCTAGCTTGGAGGGTTGTACATGGAGAATCCATCCCGTGGCTTAATACGGATGAACTCCTCTTCCTCTCCCTTGAACAACTCGGACAGATTTTTTGCTAGAGCAGCAGCGGAGTCCGGTCCCTTGTGCCCGCAGCTGGTGGCATCATCTTCCCCGTTAAAGCACCACAGGGGGTGCCCTCGATATTGAAGTGGCTGCACCCCCCGCATTATGCATATTGAAATAACCTCGATTATTGTCAATCCTGATTGAGCCAGGACTTTAATCTGGTCCATCAGGTAAAGGACTTCTCCGTTGTCTTCCTCCTGGGGGCTCCGTGGGCGCCAGCTTCGGCGTTTCTTCAAAGGAGCATTGTTGAACTCGGGAAGACCCCTCCCGATAGGATCTGGAAGGGGGACGTCCTCCATGTAAAACCACTCCGAAGGCCAGTCTTCGGACATCTTCTTTGGGGTACCGGACAGGTATCCGGTCCCGGCGATGCGCCATATTTCGGCTCCGCCCACTTGACATAGCGACTCCTCCTATGTGCGGGGCACAAGGCAGAATAGCCTCTTCCACAGCTCGAAATGAGCCTCGCAGCCCAGAAACAGCTCACAAAGGGCAACATAACCAACGATGCGTAATATGGAAGCGGGGGTGAAATTATGCAACTGGAAGCCCTAAAACTCCAGGAGCCAGCGGAGGAACGGATGGATTGGAAATCCAAGTCCCCTTAGTAAATAATGGACAAGGCATACCCGCTCCCCCTTGGAGGGATTGGGGAAGCTCTCCGCTTGCTCCCCGCCATTATAGGTGGCGAGCCCAACTTGAACGGGGACCATATATGCTGGAGGGAGAAATCCTTGGGTCTGCAACTCTACTAATTGGCTGTGCGGGACGGAACACTTCTCCCAATCACCGGGCTTAGGGCTACGGGAGCGGGAGGAGGAGCTGCGATGGCCGGCCATGTTGGAATGGATTTTTCCGAACGCGCTCCAATGGATACTCACCGTGGGAGGATGGTGTGGTTTGGATCTAAGAATCCCCGTCCCTTTAATAGACAATTTATTTACATGGCTAGTGGGCGAATGTAAAAACGCCCTAGCTCGTCGCATTCGCTCGACACGTGGAAGATAGCCCTTATTGGGTGCAGAAGCCAAGAAGTGCAACATTTATGGGGAGCCGGACACTACTCAGCATATATTCAGAATTTGGAGAAGAACCCGCCTTGCAATGCCGAAGACAATCTGCGCGTCGGACTCATCGTCATTGAAGCCTGGTTCAGGGGCTACTAAGGGAGTCCTGGATGAGGGGGTCTCAGGACAACCGGACTATATCCTTTGGCTGGACTGTTGGTGTCGGTGTCAAAACCGGCGGATCTCGGGTAGGGGGTCCCAAACTGTGCGTCTAGGCCGGATGGTAACAGGAGGCAAGGGACACGAAGTTTTACCCAGGTTCGGGCCCTCTCGATGGAGGTAAAACCCTACGTCCTTCTTGATAAATATTGATGATATGGGTGGTACAAGAGTAGATCTACCACGAGATCAGAGAGGCTAAACCCTAGAAGCTAGCCTATGGTATGATTGTTGATGTGTATGTTGTCCTACGGACTAAAACCCCCCGGTTTATATAGACACTTGAGAGGGTTAGGGTTACATAGAGTCGGTTACAATGGTAGGAGATCTGAACATCCGTATCGCCAAGCTTGCCTTCCACGCCAAGGAAAGTCCCTTTCGGACACGGGACGGAGTCTTCAATCTTGCATCTTCATAGTCCAGGAGTCCGGCTGAAGGTATAGTTCGGCTATCCGAACACCCCCTAATCAAGGACTCCCTCAGTAGCCCCTGAACCAGGCTTCAATGATGACGTGTCCGGCGCGCAGTTTGTCTTCGGCATTGCAGGGCGGGTTCCTCCTCCAAGTACTTCATAGAATATTTTGAACACAAAGATAGTGTCCGGCTCTGCAAAATAAGTTTCCACATATTGCCATAGAGAGAATAATATTTACACAAATCTAATCTGCTGACGTATTCCGTAGCATGACACACCACGGCCAAGCCTTTATCCGAGTCATTTCATTATCCCACCTCAATGCGTTATGCGAGGCGGTTTCCTTGGCACGTCTTGTCAAAGCAGAGATCGTGTCCCCTTATTCCGGGATTCTCATCAATACGGGCGTGGGTAACCCAACCGCGCCTTTGATTACGGCGCTTGGAGATAAGCGAGTTTCACCAGGCTGGTGGGGATATGTAGTTGCGTCCACCCATATAAGGGGATAAGGATCCACCTTTTCACCTACGCCTTCTTCCTCCTTCGCCTATCCATTCTTTCGCACTCGAGCTCCAGCGCTGTAACACCCCGGTTGTAACTTTCCCAATTTGTACTCCAACTCTTGCCGTTTCCGGCGTTAAGTTATATTTATTTCCTCGGGTTTGGGTTTTGTCTCCGTGTGTGGTTTTCATTGTCATGCATCTCATATCATGTCATCATGTGCATTGCATTTGCATACGTGTTCGTCTCAGGCATTCAAGCTTTTTCCCCGTTGTCCGTTTTGCATTCCGGCGCTTCGTTCCCCTCCAGTGGTCATTTCTAGCTTTCTTTCGTGTGTGGGGATTAAACATTTCCGGATTGGACCGAGACTTGCCAAGCGGCCTTGGTTTACTACCGGTAGACCGCCTGTCAAGTTTCGTATCATTTGGACTTCGTTTGATACTCCAACGGTCAACAGAGGGACCGAAAAGGCCTCGTGTGTGTTGCAGTCCAACACCCCTCCAATTTGGCCCAAAACCCACCTAACTCTGCTCCATCATCTAGAGCGTTCGATCACGATCGCGTGGCCGAAAACCGCACCTCATTTGGACTCTCCTAGCTCCTCCAATGCCTATTTAAAGACCCCTCCGTTTTCGGATCTCCTTCCTCCTCGAAACCCTAAAAAAATCCACCTCGCGCGCCGGACGTGTCCGTTCCGGCCGGACACGCCGCCACCGCCGCCCGCAGCTAGTGGCAGACCGCCACGTGGCCGCTGCCGCGCCTCAGCCGCCGCAGCCCGCTCGGGCCCGGGGCAGGCCCTCCCGGCCCGTAGCCTCCCGCTGCCTCGCGCCGCGCCCCGCGCCGCCGCGTCGCCCAGCTCCCGCTGCCGCCTCGCCTGCGCCGCCTCGCGACCCCGCCGCCTTGCCGCGCGCCGGCCGCCGCCGCCTACTCCGGCCGCCGCCAAGCCGCGCCGCGCCGGCGAGCTCGCCGCCCGGCCTCGCCCCGCCGCCGTTCGGCCTCGCCCCGCCGCCTTGCCCTCGCCGCGCCGCTCGGCTACCACCTCGCTGCTCCTCTCCCTCGTCTCCGGCGCCAATTCTGGCGAGTACTCCGGCGAACGCCTCGGTAGGCGTGCAGATCTGGAAACCCTAGATCCGGTGATTTTTTTCCGTCTAAGTCCTCAGAATTTTCAGTTCAAGTGCTCATGTTCACGGCTCCGTAACTTTGCATCCGTAGCTCCGATTCATGCATATAGCATATCAAAATGTTCATCTCAGAGAGTACATCATTTAATTCCATTGCATCATTTTCATTTGAGTTCATCTTTATGCCCGAAATGCTGTTAGAAGAGGGCTACTTGAGTTAATTGTCAGATCTGCTAATCCGTTTTAGGTTTTTGTCATTTTTGCCATGATTAATGTGTGCATGATATGCCATGATGCTCTACACGTGTTTTGTTAAGGGTTTTGCCATCTTTCCAGAGGTGCAACCCATGTATTTTTGTGATGTGTGAGGTGTCTTGTGCAAGCTTGCAAAGTGGTGCACTCGGTAATTCTGTTTTCAGGGACTTAGCAATTTCACAAAGTCCTGGAGCTGTTCATCTCATGATGCCATATGTTCATGTTGTTTCCTAGTGATACGTGCCTCTTTTGAGGATGATCAGTAAGGATGTTTTGTTAGTATTGTAGTGCTATATCCATCCATGTCTCCTTTTGCAATTATGGAGCACCCTAGCTTGAGTCAATCGAGCTCTACTTTTGCTACTTTGTGAATCTGGGCAGATTGTCAACTTGTTTGCAATTTTGCCGATGATGTTGTAGTTGATCCGTGCATGCTATGCTATTGTTCTTGCCATTTCTAGCTTGAATTTTGTGCCTTCTTGATGGGTGTATGCTTTTCTTGCCATGACTTGCACCGTAGTGAGTGCATCGAGCTCGTAAACATGCCTACTTGAGTTATATTTCAGCATGTGTCAGTTTTCACAAAGTATGAAAACTGATTATGTTTTTGCTATGTTCACATGCTTGCAATTATATTTTCTGATCCTTTTTGGCTCAAGGTCACTAAGGGACTTTTGTTAAGCTCTTTGAGTAGCTCCATGCCATGCTTTGCTTTGCCATGTTCAGGTCCTGTAGCATATAGTTTTCATCCCATTTTGCATCCCACATCGCATCCCGCATAGCATATCATCTTTGCATTGTGTTGTTTGAGTTTGCACGTGGTTGATTGTGTCCTTGTTGCTTGTTTGTCTTGTTTGGGTAGAGCCGGGAGACGAGTTCGCTAACGAGGAGCCCGTTGAGTTTGCTTTCGAGGATCCAGTCAACTCTGACAACTGTGCAGGCAAGATGATCATACCCTCGAAATCACTACTATCTTTGCTATGGTAGTTTGCTCGCTCTTTTGCTATGCCATTGCTACGATGCCTACCACTTGCTTGCAAGCCTCCCATATTGCCATGTCAAACCTCTAACCCACCATATCCTAGCAAACCGTTGATTGGCTATGTTACCGCTTTGCTCAGCCCCTCTTATAGCGTTGCTAGTTGCAGGTGAAGTTTGAAGGCTGTTCCTTGTTGGAACATCTTTTACTTACTTTTTGGGATATCGTTATATTGCTATGTTATCTTAATGCATCTATATACTTGGTAAAGGGTGGAAGGCTTGGCCTCTCGCCTAGTGTTTTGTTCCACTCTTGCCGCCCTAGTTTCCGTCATATTGGTATTATGTTCCCGGATTTTGCGTTCCTTATGCGGTTGGGTTATAATGGGAACCCCTTGATAGTTCGCCTTGATTAAAGCTTTTCCAGCAATGCCCAACCTTGGTTTTACCATTTTCCACCTAGCCTTTTCTTTCCCTTAGGTTCTGCAGACTCAAGGGTCATCTTATTTTAACCCCCCCGGGCCAGTGCTCCTCTGAGTGTTGGTACAAACTAGAGCCCCTTGCAGCGCCACCTCGAGGAAACTCGAGGGCTGGTTTTAGTTGTACGGATTGCTTATCTGAGTGTGCCCTGAGAAAGAGATATGTGCAGCTCCTATCGGGATTTGTCGGCACATTCGGGCGGTGTTGCTGGTCTTGTTTTAACCTGTCGAAGTGTCTTGAATTACCGAGATACCGAGTCTGATCGAAACGTCTTGGGAGGAGGTCTATTCCTTTGTTGACCGTGAGAGCTTGTCATGGGATAAGTTGGAACTCCCCTGCAGGGATTGAACTTTCGAAAGCCGTGCCCGCGGTTATGGGCAGATGGGAATTTGTTAATGTCCGGTTGTAGATAACTTGAACCTTAACTTAATTAAAATGAATCAACCGAGTGTGTTACCGTGATGGCCTCTTCTCGGCGGAGTCCGGGAAGTGGACACGGTGTTGGAGTAATGTTTGCGCAGGTTGTTCTCTAGTTTCTCGCTCGTGCTTTGCCTCCTCTTCTCGCTCTCTTTTGCGAATAAGTTAGCCACCTTACTTGCTAGTCGCTTGCTGCAGCTCCACATATTTACCTTGCCATACCTATAAGCTTAAATAGTCTTGATCGCGAGGGTGCGAGATTCCTGAGTCCCTGTGGCTCACAGATTACTATTACACCAGATGCAGGGCCTGAAGATTCCGCTCCAGGAGACGCGTATGAGCTCAAGTGGGAGTTCGACGAAGACTCTCAACGTTACTATGTTTCCTTTCCCGACGATCAGTAGTGGTGCCCAGTTGGGGGTGATTGGGCCGTTGTCGCATGTTGGGTTCTCTTTTCTTTTGGCGCCGTAGTCGGGCCATGAGTGTTTGGATGATGTAATGTTATTTATGTGCTTGATTGACGTGGCGAGTGTAAGCCAACTATGTTATCTCCCCTTTATTATTTATATTATATGGGATTTTGTGAAGATTGCCTAACTTGCGACATATGCCTTCAATGCGATTATGTCTCTAAGTCGTGCCTCGACACATGGGAGCTATAGTCGCATCGAGGGTGTTACAAGCGCCCAAGTCCGCACTACCACCTCAACCTTCCCTAGTCATGTCCGGAGCGGGAGGCAAGTGGATGGTCTCCTCCGTCACGAAGGGACACATCAAAAAGCTGAGGAAGGCCGGATATCTGGCTAGTGACATCGCGCACCGGTTTCCTGAAAAGGGGAAGCTCATCCCCACTCCTAGGCCCCATGAGAGGGTGGTATTCCTCCCCCATTTCCTCCGCGGACTGGGCTTCCCTCTGCATTCATTTGTCCGGGGGCTCATGTTCTACTACGGCCTGGATTTTCACAATCTGGCCCCGAACTTCATCCTCAACATCTCAGCGTTTATCATCGTGTGCGAGGCGTTCCTCCGCATCCGCCCCCATTTCGTCCTATGGCTTAAGACTTTCAACGTCAAGCCAAAGGTGGTGTGCGGCAACCAGGCGGAGTGCGGCGGTGCCATGGTTGGCAAGATGGCCAACGTCCTGTGGCTCGAGGGCTCCTTTGTGGAGACCCTGAAGGGGTGGCAATCAGGGTGGTTTTACGTCACCGAGCCGCGCGACGCCGAATGGGTCGCACCCCCTGAGTTTCGATCCGGCCCCCCTACGCGGCTCACCTCCTGGAAGGAGACAGGCCTGTCTTGGGGTAAAAAAGGAGAGCTGACCGGACTCCAAGCATGCATCCAAACCCTGGTGGACAAGAAGCTCAAGCTTGTCAACGTAGTCCAGGTTATGCTCATCCGCCTGATCCTCCCGTGTCAACGACGGGCCTTCAACCTGTGGGAGTTCGACCCGGCGCAGCATCGAACTCTAAACAGGCTCTTTGACATGACGTACGAAGATGCCTGGAGGATGCTTTTCAAGGGCGCCGAGGCTCCCGCATCCGCCGCCGAAGATCGCGGATTCAGTACTCAGCATCACGCTCATGCGGTAAGCTGTCTTTGTCCTTTTACAGGGTATCAGTTTTTCATAGTTTGACTCTATGCGGGATCTGAGTTCCCTTATCTTTGATAGGATTGGGATGTGACGTCCGGATAGATCAACTGTCCGGCTCCTTTGCCCGAAGGCCCAGCGGACGCTCGCTTGGCGAAGCTGCTAGTTCCGGCGCCCTATGTGGTGCCAGAGAAGAAGGCCACGAAAATTGCCACGGGGACTCGAAAGAGTGCCCGGCGCCAGGAGGTGTCAGATTCATCATCCGACGGTCCCGAAGGGCCTTCCTCTTGTGAAGACGAGGAGGAAGAAGAAGAGACCTCTCCCCCTCCAGCGGGAGGACAGAAGAAAAGGAAGGCCGCCCTCTCTGAGGAGGCCGGAGGGTCCAAGAAGGGGAAAACCCTTCCTCCGGACTACTCCGACGACGCCGACGACTGCAAAGAGGAGCGGCAGCCCAGGGCCAAGCCCCTGGCAAAATCGTAAGTATCCGGATACCGGAGTAATTCATAATATTCGTTTATTGCACAGCTTTCCCTTATGTCGAATATGCTTATGCAGCCCACCCAAAGACCGACTCGATGCGACGTCGAGCGGCTCACTGGACTCGTCGGAGGTGAACTCGCTTCCGACGGCTTCCTCCCCCCGTCCTATGGACGACACCGAGGTGTTGTCCCAACAGGTTCCAAGCAGGGAGGAGGTGGCCCCGGAGGCGCCGCAAGGCGACCTCCCGGACCCCAGGAGTAAAGGGGATGAAACCCCCCCAGGGCTCCAAGTCCGGCTTTAGGCCGGACACCGCTCCAGAACCTTCAAGGGTTCCGGAGTCCGGCGGGGGGCCTCCTTCCAAGAGGAGCAAGTCCACCGTGCCGGCTGTCGTGGTTCTAACTCTGACAGTGATGTAGGGGGGTAAGTATGGAGAGGCTAGATCTCAGCTATTGGGAAGTTGTAAACACACCAAGATGTACGAGTTCAGGCCCTTCACGGAGGAAGTAACAGCCCTACGTCTCGGTGCCCAGAGGCGGTCGATTGGATTACTGGCATGTGAATAACAGGGGTGCGAACCTTTCATACTGAGGAGGGGGTGGCTTATATAGAGTTCGCCGGCCCCCTACTGGTAACGCCCCTAATAAAGTGCTGTAATGACCATAAAGACTACTTAATAGCCGACTGTTTGCCTGCGGAGTGACTTTAGGTCTCCTGGCAGTCGAGTGGTTGGCTTCATGGTCGAGTGATAGCTTCTTGGCCGAGTGTCTTGGACCCATCGAGTGGGATACCTTCAAGTCGATTGAAAGGTGACTTCTCCTAGGGATGTCCTAGGGTAGGAGACTTTGGTCAGGTCCGTGTCCCCACCCTAGGTACATGTCTTCATCATTAGCCCCCGAATTAATCGAGGTTAGAGTGGGGAAAGAGTTGGAGATCTTTCCGACTGGTTCTTCGGGCTACGTGAGCGCCTCGTTTTGGGTCAATCGTCACGGATGACGTTACCAACCTTTTTCAGTCGCCTTGATCCATTCCAGGCCTTCCGTTGAGTGAATTTCTTTGCTTGTGACATACCGAGCGCCGGCGCGATCGGGGTCTTCTGTTTTGACAAGTTGTTTTGTGGCCCGCGGATGTCGCGGGATTCGGATTTTGGGAAGCGCGCAGGACGGGAGTGGCCGCAGTAATCGGAAGCGATAAAGCGGAAGCCCCTCGATCCCCGCGTCGCCTTTTTCGCCACGTACTACGCGCGCGTCTGCTGCGGGATTTGACTGGATAGCCTGGGCCTACCAGTCAGCCACTCGGAAGCGGTCCCTTATAAATCGCCGGCTCGGGGTTTCCAAGCAGTGCGCTCTCTTCTCCTCCTTTCTTCTTCCTCTCTCCCTTCACAAGTCCTTCCGCCACCTCCGTTCTCGCCCTAGCGCAGCAGGCTCGTGCGAGACCTCGCCGACGACGATGACAAAGGGCAAGACCTCCGCTCTGGAGCGCGCGAAGAAGGCGGCGGCGCAGGGGAAGGGAAGAAGATCGGCTCCGGGCGGATCCTCCTCTAGAACCGCTCTGCCCAAAGGTTGGATTCAGGGCGACTGGATGCCATCGGTGCTCCGTCAAGAGGATCTCGACGACATGGTCGAGGGGGGAGTCATCCCCCACCATGCCGCGCGTCTTCTGGGGGGAGAGATCGAACCTCAACCCCGTGACGGTGAGTGCGTGCTCCTAGCCACCCACATCGACCGAGGGTTTTCTCTGCCGCCCCATCCCTTTTTCTGGAGTTTTCTGAACTTCTTTGGGGCGCAGCTCCATCACTTCACTCCCAACTCCATCGTATACCTCGCTGCTTACATTTCTATGTGCGAGGCCTTCTTGGGTTGCCGCCCCCACTGGGGACTCTTCAAGCACATCTTTGCCTGTCGCTCTCAATCGGTCAAGAAGGCCAAGTCGAGTGACGAGAGGACGCAGGTGATCCAGCTGTGCGGGGGTCTGGCGATCCAGGCGAGGGGGAAGAGTTGTTTTCCTTCCATCACTTTCCCGGAGTCGGTCCGCGGTTGGCAGGCAACCTGGTTCTACTGTCAAGACTAGGGGACCCCAGGGCAGTCGACTGGACTTCCTCCATTCTCTCTCGACCGAGCTGAAAAGCCTGCTTCTCTCAAAGTGTCGCCGGAGGAAAGGGCCCAGGTCAAAGTGTTGGCGGGTCGAGTGGTTGAGCTCGTCCGTGAGGGTGTGACTGGCATGGACCTGCTGGAGGTCTTCCTCCGGAGGCGTATCCAACCGCTCCAGGCCCGTGACCACCCGATGTGGCTGTACGCGGGCCTTGACGACACCACTCGGGTCCACCCGGAGGAGGTTACCGACGAGATGCTGGAGGGGTGGCTGTCGAGCATTACGGGGAACAAAGACAACCCCCGAGGAGCCAGGAGGGTGGTTCCACTCGACAATTCGTATGAGGTGGACCAGGTATGTCTTTATGTTCCCGACTGGAATCTTGTTTTCTGCATTGGTCTTCTTTGAGTTGGTCGATTGACATTCGTCTTGCCTATTGTCTTCCAGGCGACCACCGAGATGTACTCGACGCCCAACGGGGCTCAGGAGCCAACTGAGGAAGGGGAGGCAAGCGGAGGTGAGAGTGGGGACGACCAAGGCGAGTGGGAGTCCAACGGTGAAGGAGAGGGAGACGACGACGTCGACTCCAGCGAAGAGGAGGAGGAGGAGGAGGTCGAACTCCCTCGCCCAGAGGGGCGGTCCAAGCACGCACACGACCCAGCGCGGGAACGTGGTAAGGCGACTGCTTCTGTTGGGCAGTCGTCGAAACGCCCTCGGACCTTTTCTCCTACGCCGATTGGGAAGGTTCCCAAGTACCCACGCACGACGCTGTCCAAGCCGCCCAAGGCTCTGCCCAAGATGAAGATAGCTGTCCCTACTATTTCTGGGTAATAATAAAACTTGCTTTCCTTCGTCGACCATGGACAGATCCTTGGTCGATACATTGAGCCAACTGATTGACTTTCAAGATTTGCAGCGCTGCTACTTCTGAGGTCTCCGCCAAGGACGGTGACCAAGAGATGGAGGATGCTGTTACCTCCAACCCTAGTACGGTTACTGACGTTCTTCTTTGAGTCGACTGATCATTTATTGCAACCCTGGTCGATTGAACCTTTCCTTTGTAGCCCCTCCTCATGTTATCGACCTCCCGGATGGCGATGACAACGGTCCGTTGAGAGTGAGGAGGCACAAGAGGGCGTCGGCTGACAACACCCCCCAATCCGCTCCGGCGTACGAGGCCGAGGCTCGGGATGGTGGTGACACCACTCGGGCTTCAGTGACCTTCACCGTTCCTCTGGCGAGTGCGCGGCCCTCGTCATCGACTGCGGATCCGTCTTCGCTTTTTGCCACATACCCCGTCCTTGAGGACCAAGCGGCTGCTGCAAAGGAGGCTATACGCCAGGCGGGGATCATGATGGAGCAAGTGAAGATGGCTCGGGAGGCTAGCCAAGCAGCCTATGACGCGAGTTCGGCTCTTCAGAGCAACGTCCAGGTCAGTCGACTCAACACTTGGTCTGTTATGATATGCTGTTTGGAGAGTCTCTTTTCCGAAGGTCTTTGTATCTGTACACCCACTGGGTGTGTCTGCCAATCCTTGGACAAGTGGGGGCACGCTAAGTGCACCCACTTGGTGTAGTCCCCGAGACTATGGTGGACTGCTGGCAGTCGACTGTAATCTTTACATTGTGTTGCTGTAGTTGTATTTCTTCACTCGGTTTGGTCGGGCCAGGTCGAGTGGAACTTTTGGTCAAACCAGTGGGGGCACGCAGAGTGCACCCACTGGGTGTAGTCCCCGAGACTACTGTCGAATGTTTTTGATTCGGCTGTGGTCTTAGAAACGTCGTCATTGTCCCTTAGTTACTCGGAAGCAACTTATCTTGGACGTCTGTCGACTGATTTTACTTTTACAGAAATCCTGCGAACTCGTAGCTCGCTATAATGAGTTGGAGAAGCAGAAGATTCAACTGAACCTTGATCTGGAGCTGGCCAGAACAGAGCTGCAGAAGGTCAGAGACGGCGCCGCAGGTAAGACGGCTTTGTTGATTGGTTAGTCTTTGGGCTTGAGTACCCTTTTGTTATTTCTGATTCAATCATCATTTCTTCGCAAAAAAACTGAACGAAGCTCTGGCGAAGAAGGATCAGGACTTGGCTGTTGCCCGTAAGGAGGCTGATGACAAGACCGCTCTGGCCGCACAGAAGCTGGCTTCGGTCGACCACTTAGAAGAAGAGAATACCAAGCTGAAGACCACTTTGAATGAAGCCAACAGGGAGTGTTCACGTTGGAAGAAAGAGAACCTCACCCTGAGTGAGAAGCTGGAAGGCATCGCTCGTAGGAGGGACGACCTGGAGAGCTACTTGGGGAGCCTCGCCAAGAAGTTGTACCTTAAGCTTGAAGGTGCACATTCAGTTCCGACTGGTTTTTGTGTCGACTCAGTCTATGAAAATTGACTTATCCTTGGATCGTGTATGCAGAACTTTGCCAGAATTTTGAAGAGGAGACCGGTCGAGTGGAGCCAAGCTTGGACCCTGTTAACTCTCTTGTGAAGGACGAGGCTGCAATGAACGTGCTCCGGCTGGAGTCTCATAGTGCCAGCGTCGTTGACTATCTGGCTTGGCTGAAAGTGGCGATGTCGCGGATCGACACATCACTCTGGCCTGGGACGACGCTCCAGAACGACCTCGAGTCTCTGATGGCTCGACTTAACGAAGTCCCAGGTCGAGTGGCGGAATGGAAGAAATCTTCTACTAGATGTGGTGCTGACGTCGCTCTGTCTCTGGTCCGCGTCCATTGCAAGGAGGCGCGAGAAGAAAAGCTGGCGGCCATCCAAGTTGCCAATACTAGGAAGCACAGCTTTCAAGACTTCATGGAGACTTTCATCGCTACTGCCACCGGTATTGCCGACGGGATCGACTTGGATGTGTTCGTCGCCCCTTCCAGTCCTCCTCCCGAGGAATAAAAAAACTTCGAATTTACCTCGGAATGCCGAGTGGATTTTTAACCGTTTAAACTCTGCCGAGCCGAGGGCTCGAGTACTTTGAGGCCTGGGACCTTTTAGGCTTTTTCTAAACTAGATTTCTCGTTGGATATCTTCACAGTTTGATTCGTCGAGTGGAACTGGATCTTCACTCGGAATAATCTTGTATTTGCGACGCAGCTCCGAGGGAGAAGGTAGCGGTCGATTCGCGAATTGGGCTGTGTCCTGTACTTAGGCGGGCGTCGTGCTGCAGCTAAGCCCCCGAGTGGGAGGTTTGCTCTCCACTCGGTAGGTTTTTTAAACACTTAGGCGAGCACTGACTGCAGCTAAGTCTCTTAGTGGGAGAACTTAGGCGAGTCCTGGACTGCAGCTAAGCCCCCGAGTGGGAGGTTTGCTCCCCACTCGGTAGGATTTTTAAACACTTAGGCGAGCACTGACTGCAGCTAAGTCTCTTAGTGGGAGAACTTAGGCGAGTCCTGGGCTGCAGCTAAGCCCCCGAGTGGGAGGTTTGCTCCCCACTCGGTAGGATTTTTAAACACTTAGGCGAGCACTGGCTGCAGCTAAGTCTCTTAGTGGGAGAACTTAGGCGAGACCTGGGCTGCAGCTAAGCCCCCGAGTGGGAGGTTTGCTCTCCACTTGGTTGGATTTTTTGAACACTTAGGCGAGCACTGACTACAGCTAAGTCTCTTAGTGGGAGAACTTAGGCGAGTCCTGGACTGCAGCTAAGCCCCCGAGTGGGAGGTTTGCTCTCCACTCGGTAGGATTTTTTTTAAACTTAGGCGAAACGGATTCGCAGCTAACTCACCCACTGGGGGATTTCGTATGTAAAAAGTGACAACAATTACTGGAACACTCTTGCCTTTGATAAAAATGAACTGCAGAAATTTTTCTTATTACATCTCTGCCAAGGGAGAACTCAAGTGTAAAAGGGGCGGAGTAGTTCCGCATTCCAAGCTCGTGGCTCGTCGATCTGGTGATCAACATTGTAGAGGTGATATGCTCCGTTGTGAAGGACTCTGGTAACGATGAAGGGGCCTTCCCGAGTAGGAGCAAGCTTGTGTGGTTTCTGTTGATCCACTCAGAGGACCAAATCTCCTTCTTGGAAGGCTCGACTCTTCACATTCCGGGCGTGGAATCGACGCAAGTCTTGCTGATAGATGGTCGATCTGATCATGGCCATCTCCCTCTCTTCTTGTAGGAGGTCGACTGCGTCTTGCCGGGCCTGTTCTGCTTCATCTTCGGTGTAAAGCTCGACTCGGGGCGCGTTGTGAAGAAGATCACTTGGCAGAACCGCTTCGTCTCCATAAACCAGAAAGAATGGAGTTCTTCCAGTCGACCGGTTAGGGGTGGTCCTCAATCCCCACAGAACTGACGGAAGCTCGTCGATCCAAGCACCTGCCGCGTGCTTGAGATCACGCATCATCCAGTCCTTTGAGAATCAAACCATTTGCTCTTTCAGCTTGTCCATTCGACTGAGGATGCGCGACCGACGCGTAGTCGACTCGTGTGCCTTGAGAGGCGCAAAAAGCTCTGAACTTGTCTGAATCGAAGTTTGACCCATTGTCAGTGATGATGCTATGCGGGACCCCATATCTGAATATCAACTCTCTGATGAAACCGATAGCAGTGCTAGCATCAAGATTTTTGATAGGCTTGGCTTCAATCCATTTGGTGAACTTGTCGACTGCCACAAGCACATGCGTGAATCCGCTCCTGCCTGTTCTTAGTGGACCAACCATGTCCAGTCCCCAGACAGCAAAGGGCCAGACGAGTGGAATGGTCTTCAGGGCTGATGCAGGCTTGTGTGACATGTTGGAGTAGAACTGGCAGCCTCCACACTTGTCGACTATCTCTTTCGCCATCTCATTTGCTCTAGGCCAGTAAAATCCCGCTCGATATGCTTTAGCCACAATGGTCCGAGAGGACGCATGGTGGCCACAGGTCCCCGAGTGGATATCATCAAGGATTATCCGACCTTCTTCTGGTGTTATGCACTTCTGACCGATTCCAGTCGCGCTTTCTCTATACAACTGCCCTTTTATGACTGTGAAGGCCTTGGATCGGCGGATGATCTGTCGAGCCTCTTCCTCGTCCTCTGGGAGCTCTTTCCTTAGGATATACGCGATGTACGGTATCGTCCAGTCAGGAGTGATTGCCAAGACTTCCATGATTAGGTCGACCACAGCAGGAACTTCGACTTCAGTCGGATCTGTGGCACTTTTCGGTTGTGGGGCTTCTTCTGTGAAAGGATCCTCCTGGACTGACGGCGAGCGGATGTGCTCCAAAAACACATTGCTGGGAATGGCTTCTCTCTTGGAGCCTATCTTTGCCAGATCATCAGCTGCTTGATTTTTCAGTCGGGGGATGTGATGAAGCTCTAACCCCTCGAATGTCTTTTCTAGCTTTCTCACTGCGTTGCAATAGCCAGTCATAGCCGGACTTCTGACATCCCACTCCTTCATCACCTGATTAACCACCAAATCTGAGTCACCATAGACCATGAGGTGACGGGCGCCGAGTGAAATGGCCATGCGCAACCCATACAGAAGTGCTTCATACTCTGCTTCATTATTGGAGGAATCGAAGTGAATCTGGAGAACGTATCTGAGCTTATCTCCTCGGGGGGAGACTAGAACTACCCCAGCACCGGAACCATTCAGCATCTTAGATCCATCGAAGAACATGGTCCAGTGCTCTGAGTGAACTTGAGTCGGGAGCTGCTGTTCAATCCACTCGGCGATGAAATCTGCGATTGCTTGGGACTTAATAGCCTTCTTTGCTTCAAACTTGATATCTAAGGGAAGGAGTTCAATCGCCCACTTGGCCACTCGACCAGTTGCATCTCTGTTATGCAGAATCTCTGACAGTGGGGCGTCGCTGACGTATGTAATGGAGTGGTCAGAGAAGTAATGTGCAACCTTCTTCGTGGTCATGTAAATCCCATATACAAGCTTCTGGTAGTGAGGGTATCTTTGTTTTGAAGGGGTCAAAACTTCAGACAGATAATAGACTGGGCACTGAACTCTGAAGGCCTTTCCTTATTCTTCCCGCTCGACCGTGAGTACTGTACTGACAACTTGTCCCATGGCCGCAATGTACAACAGCAGAGGCTCTTTGCTGATTGGGGCAGCAAGCACCGGCTGGGTGGAGAGCAGAGCTTTGAGCTCTGCAAACGCTGCGTCAGCTTCTGGAGTCCACTCGAACTTGTCAGACTTCTTCATCAGTCGGTAAAGAGGCAACGCTTTCTCACCGAGTCGAGAAATGAATCGACTTAGAGCGGCCAAGCAACCTGTAAGCTTCTGGACATCGTGTATACGCACGGGGCGCTTCATCCGGAGTATGGTGCCAACTTTCTCGGGGTTAGCGTCGATTCCTCGTTCGGAAATGAGAAAACCGAGTAACTTTCCACCTGGAACTCCGAATGTGCACTTTGATGGATTGAGCTTGATATCATATCTCCTGAGGTTAGCAAAGGTTTCAACAAGGTCAGTTAGTAGGTCAGAACCTTTCCGTGACTTAACCACAATATCATCCATGTATGCTTCTACGTTCCGACTGATCTAAGTGAGCAAACACTTCTGAATCATCCTCATGAACGTGGCTCCAGCATTCTTGAGGCCGAAGGGCATGGTGACATAACAGAAGCACCCAAATGGGGTGATGAAAGCCGTTTTGATCTCGTCAGGTCCATACAGACGGATCTGATGGTACCCTGAATAAGCATCTAGAAAAGACAAACGCTCACATCCCGTAGTCGAGTCCACTATCTGGTCGATGCGGGGGAGAGGGAAATGATCTTTCGGGCAGGCCCGATTGATATGTTTGAAATCAATGCACATGCGAAGTGACTTGTCCTTCTTGGGGACCATGACGACATTGGCGAGCCACTCGGAGTGGTAAATCTCTCGGATGAACTCCGCTGCTAAGAGCCGAGCCACCTCCTCGCCAATGGCTTTCCTCTTCTGGACGGCGGACCGTCGAAGATGTTCTTTCACGGGCTTGAACTTCGGGTCGACTCGCAGACGGTGCTCAGCCAGCCCCCTGGGAACTCCAGGCATGTCAGAAGGCTTCCATGCGAAGACGTCCCAGTTCTCACGGAGGAACTGGATGAGCGCTTCTCCCTATTTGGAGTCGAGCGTCGTCGAGATGTGAGTCGGAGCAGCGTCGGGGTCAGTCGGGTGAATGTGAGCTGTCTTTGTTTCACCGGACGACTGAAAAGCTGACTCTGAAGCAGGCTTCTTGGCCCGTAGCAATGACTCGGATCGGTAGTCTTTTGGTACTCTTGCAGCTCGACCACTGCCATCTGAGCATCTGCAATCTTTGAGCCTTTCTGAAAGCACTCTTCTGCCTTCTTCCGATTGCCTGTAGCAGTGATTACCCCTTTAGGGCCAGGCATCTTCAGTTTGAGGTACACGTAACATGGTCGAGCCATGAAGCGCGCGTAAGCTGGCCTGCCCAAAATGGCATGATAAGCACTTTGGAAGTCCACAACCTCGAATGTCAACTTTTCCTTGCGGTAATTCTTTGAATCAACGAAAACCACATCAAGAGCAATCTGGCCGAGTGATTCGGCTTCCTTGCCAGGAATGACTCCGTGGAAGCTCATGTCACTGGTACTCAGTCTGGACATCGGAATGCCCATTCCTTTCAAAGTTTCAGCATATAGTATGTTCAAGCCACTGCCGCCATCCATCAGGACTTTGGTCAGTCGAGTGCCTTCAACGATTGGGTCGACCACCAAAGCTTGCCTCCCAGGGGTGGCAATGTGCGTCGGGTGATCGGACTGGTCGAATGTGATGGCAGTCTGAGACCACTTCAGGTAACTGGGCGTTGCTGGGGCAGACATGTTCACCTCGCGGTTAATGACTTTCAGTCGACTTTTGCTCTCGACATCGGCAAAAATCATCAGGGTGGAATTGACTTGGGGGTATCCATCGTCACTGTCTTCCTTGTCCTCAACTCTGTCCGACTCTTTTTCCTTGTCTTTGGGCTGTTTGCCCTGAAACTGCTGGATCAGGAGTCGACACTGTCGATTGGTATGCTTTGGGTAAATGAAATTACCCTCTTCATCTTTCTTGGTTTGGATGTGGCATGGCAGATCCAAAACATCATTTCCATCTTGATCCTTGACTTTCTTGGGCTTCCAGGGGCCTTTGGGTTTTCCCTTGAAGTTTCCCTGGGCTACGGCCAGGGCCTCCCCAGGAGCGGCTGGCTCGGCCTTCCGCTTCTGTTTCCGACTAGAGTTTTCTCCGGTTTCTTGGGCGACTGCCTTGAGCTTGCTGCTTCGGAGTCGATCTTCGTCTTCACCATTAGCGTACTTAGTGGCAATCTCCATCATCCGATTCAGAGACATCTCTCCAGTTCGACCGAACTTCAAATTCAACTCTTTGTATTTAACGCCTTCCTTGAAGGCACAAACTGCTTGATGGTCTGGCACATTCTCGACCGTGTGATGCAGCGTGATCCACCTCTGGATGTAATCCCTTAGTGTTTCATTCGGCTTCTGTACGCAGGACCTCAACTCTGTAAGGCCCGCAGGTCGCTTGCAGGTTCCTCCAAAGGTTGTGACAAACACTCGGGAGAGGTCCTCCCAGGTGTAGATGTTGATGGGTGCCAACTGATTCAGCCACGCTCTGGCTGAGCCCTCTAACATGAGAGGCAAATGCTTCATGGCCACCTCATCGTTGCCGCCGCCAATCTGTATAGCCACTCGGTAATCTTCGAGCCAAGTGTCAGGCTTAGATTCACCGGTGAACTTGCTGACCCCAGTCGCCAGCCTGAAGTTGGGAGGAATCACTGCGGCCCTGATGGCTCGACTGAAACACTCTGGCCCTGAAACACGTGCTCTGCTGCTGGCGGGCGCATCTCTGTTCTGTCCTTCCCGATGAGCCCTGTTCCTGTCAACCAAGCCTTGAATGAGGACAGATCTCGCGTCAAAGCCTGGGTCCCTGGGGTCGACTGGAATCCTCTGCCCAACACTATGGGGGCGTCTGTCATCTTGCCGTCGAGGCGCATATGACCCACTCCTCGGGGGAGGGGTTGGCACTCGACGTCGATCATCACGATCGAACCGGCGATCATACTGCTCATTCCTCCTATACTGATCGTGTCGGTCACCACGCCCCTCGTGCCTCGGGGGCGATCTCGGGCTGTGAGCCGACTCGACTGTATCGGTTGTGACGGGTCGACTGTGGATCCTGTTCCGCGACTGAGAGACGGCGGAATTCTGCTTTCCCGCCGCCCGGAGCAACGCTCTGATCTGCAACAAGCCTCTGCCAGCCTCCGACTGGGAGGGCTGAATTGATTCTGCTATACGGGCCGCAGCGGCCAAATTCTGAATTGGGGTTCGGTATACCTGCGGCGGCGGGAAGAGCTGACGCCGACTGGACTCGGCAGCTTGCTGACGTCGACTGGACTCGGGAGCCCTTTGACGCGCTTGCTCCTCGAGTATTCGCTGGAGATTCTCCAGTCGAGTAAGCTCGGCCAGGTTAGCCAAGCGCGCGTCCTCCAAGGCCCGGGCCTCGGGGGTTTCTCCGACAATAGGAGTGTGGAGCGCGTCCATGTTCCGGCGGCGAAGCTCCTCTCGTTGCGATGACGTGAGAGGTTCGGGGAGATACTCATCGTGGGGATGCGACGGGTCGCCCCCACCTGTGCCTCCGTCAGCGCGAGGGAAGCCGGGAGGACCGTGCGCCCCATCGACCGCCAGAACCTCAGCCGCTGGGTCGCTGCTGTCGCATTCGGACGCGGTCTCCGCGGAGCCAGTCGACAGGTCGAACAGGCCGTAGAGGAATTCGTCGGGCTCGATTGCCGCGACTTGCGGGGCGGCCGACTGGTGAGCCACGGCATGTCTCACCCACCTCTGAAGTCTCGACCGACCGGAGCGCTTGCGCCGGTGGGAGACAGAGCAGGGAGACGATACGGGGGCCGACCGATATTGGGTCGACGGTTGCCGCAGGAGGACGCCACGAACGCATGCGCGGAAATGCGTCGCACCGCGGACGGGGAGCGCGTCGATGTCGAGTGGCGCCTCCTGAAGCTAGGCGGAGTCGTCGGCGATGAACGTGAGCGCGCCGAGACGGATCTCGCGGCCCTCCACCAAAACTCCACACGAAACCATGATCAAAGGGATCGGAAAAATCGCAACTTCTCCAATCAGGCGCTAAGACTGCTGCCCCACGGTGGGCGCCAACTGTCGTGGTTCTAACTCTGACAGTGATGTAGGGGGGTAAGTATGGAGAGGCTAGATCTCAGCTATTGGGAAGTTGTAAACACACCAAGATGTACGAGTTCAGGTCCTTCGCGGAGGAAGTAACAGCCCTACGTCTCGGTGCCCGGAGGCGGTCGATTGGATTACTGGCGTGTGAATAACAGGGGTGCGAACCTTTCATACTGAGGATGGGGGGTGGCTTATATAGAGTTCGCCAGCCCCCTCCTGCCCTTAGTAATGCTAGGTTTAAGGTACATTTAAGGTTGGGCGTTACTGGTAACGCCCCTAATAAAGTGCTGTAATGACCATAAAGACTACTTAATAGCCGACTGTTTGCCTGCGGAGTGACTTTAGGTCTCCTGGCAGTCGAGTGGTTGGCTTCATGGTCGAGTGATAGCTTCTTGGTCGAGTGTCTTGGACCCGTCGAGTGGGATACCTTCAAGTCGATTGAAAGGTGACTTCTCCTAGGGATGTCCTAGGGTAGGAGACTTTGGTCAGGTCCGTGTCCACACCCTAGGTACATGTCTTCATCACCGGCGACCCCCGTCCATCCGGAGGCACCGGACAATATGTTGGAGGCGCTCCAAGGCGCTTCCATCGACGAGGAGCACCGCGCTATTATGAGGGCGGTGGTCCAGAAGGTTCAGTCCGCTAAGAGCGGACTGACTGCAGCTTGTACTAGCCTTTTGACAGGCTTTGAGGTAAGTAAATAATGTGTAAATAATATTACCGCATAGATAGTAGCCCATGATGCTCTGTTGGGTGTTCGGGAAGAAAAGCCGAATAGAGGATCAAAAAGGAGTCAATATGCGTGTGCAGGCTTCTCTGCTGGCGTCCGCCGTACTCACTGCGGAAGTGGACACACTGAAGCAGAGCCTCGAGAAGTCCGAGCAAGAGCGCGGGTGTGCCAAGAAGCAGCTCGAGGAGAAGGAAGGTAAGAAATACCTTGGTTGAATATGTATATAAAAAAGGTGCAATTGCAAAAAATGACAGGATTAACATGGCTATTGTAGGGGCCACATCTTAGGTGGTGACCCTTAAGCAAGCGCTGCTCGAGGCCGAGAAGAGTGCGGCCGCGGAGCGCACCGAGCGGGAGAGGTATGAGGCCGAGGTTGGCAAGGTGTGGCAAGAGCTCCAGTTTCTCATGAAGAAACATGAGAGTTTGGAGCTTGACTCGAAGACGCGAGCGTCCGAGCTCGCGGCGGCTATTGAAAATGCCAAGTCTGCCAAGGCCGAATCCCAGAAGACCCTCCAGGAGTTGGATGAGGTGAAGAAAGTAGCGGCGGGTAAGGCATTCTTTATGCAAAGTAAACACATAAACGTGAGTTACTTGATACTTACCCGAATCCGGAGCTCTCCAGGGGCATTTGCAGATCTTCCCCGGAGTGTATCCGATGCCGCCGCATTCTATCGAGCCGAGGAGGGCAGCTCGACGAAGAAGGTGTTCTGGTCTCAGTATGCTGAGGCCGGACACCCCGTGCCCCTAAGCGACCAGCTGAAGCAGCTGGTCGAGCTCCACAAGGCGGCCGAACAGGCCATGAAGGGCCTCCTAGTTCGGTTGTGGCCTAGAGAGGCTCTACCTAGGAGCTATTTCGGGATGGTGCGGCGGCTGGTGGAGGCATGTCCAAGGCTCGAAGTCCTCAAGCGCTCCGTCTGTATTGAAGGTGCCCGTAGGGCCTTTGCCCGTGCTAAGGTGCACTGGGGCAGGCTGGATGCGGAGAAGCTTGTGAAGGACAGGCCGCCAGCGTGGAAAGAGCATCGCAAGCCCGAAAATTACTATAAGGATGTTCTGAAGGGTGCCCGCCTTGTGGCGGATGAATGTACTAGGGATGTAATTTTTGATTAAAACTCGCTCGTTTGTGTCCTGTGCACTGAAAACTTGTTCATATGCACTAAGCAATGCTGCTTGAATTTAAAATATTACCTTCTGTGCGGTTGTTTATCAATACTGAGAGATGGCGAGTCGTCGGCTTCTGCCCCTTGCCACTAGTGCTGGGGTGTTCGGGGATAAATCTGGGCGCTCTTTTTCCCATGTTTGGGTCCCTCGAGGGAGGCGCTCAGCCCGACGAACGAGGCAATCGGACTATAATGCGTGAACACTCTCACTTAGCCATAGAATTCTATAATTTTAAATTTCAGCGAAGCCCCTAGTATTCGGAAGACCGAGTTCGGGGCGCTATCCACGCCTTGGCCGGACAGAGCCGACTCGTCGCCCTAAGCGGCATAAGTCTTTAGGGACTCGAAAAAACCTCTCGAACAGCGACCAGCTCTCGCTTCATCATGACAGTCAGTTTTAGCTTTCTCCACTGAGGTGCTCGTCCCAGCTCAACTGGGGCACAATCGCAGTGGTTCTCCTAGTGCTACCTTGGCCGATATAGCGGAACGTAAGGCACCAAAACATAGGAGCCGGGCAAACCCAACTATTGACCCAAGACATGATATGGAGCCGATGCATATAATGCTATAAGTTCGGGGTGGCGCACTTGTGAAAGTGTTCGGACTTCTCACACCATATTGAGGGGTGCTAAAAGCCCCTGGCGTATTTTGGCCGTACCAAGTTGTACGGGTGCAACATGTCGTTAAGGAACATTTATTTATAAAAAGATAGTGCAAAAATATACAAAAGCTATGCATTGTTTATGAAAAATAGCTGCGATCAAAGCAGAACGATACAAGTAATGCGATAAACGAAAAGTTGGACTATTTAACATGTCTGCTCCAGGGGCAAGCTGCGGAATAGTATGCGAAACAAGTATACTGCTCGCGATAGAGACCACCTGGGATTTCCGTAATGCGGCGTGGATTGTCTGCTTCCCTGGTTCTTGCATCGATTGTGCGGTAATTGAACTGCCGAACAGGCCTTCCGAAGAGTAGAGTCCTAGAAGTAAGAGAAAAGTAAAAAATCGGCAGCCCCTGGTGCGGTTTAAGCCATGTTTTGGGCGTGCCATGATGGTGCCCCTCCCCCTATGCCCATGGTATTTCTAGAGCGTAATTATGTACGCGAAGTACTGGCGTCGCCTTTTTGCTAGGGTTGGGGTTGGGGCCGCATTGCTATGCCTGCTCGGAACGTGCCAGGCGGTCTTGTTGTAGGTTACTCCGGGCGCGGTTGACGGTTTTCGGGTTTTTAATGGCCGGACTGGAGAACTGCCTGGAGAGGCTGCTTTGTACTACCGCTGCAAGGGACGCCGTGTGCTCCTCCGTTCGGAAGGAGCGTTCGGCGTTTCCATTGACCGTAATTACTCCACGAGGGCCTGGCATCTTGAGCTTGAGGTATGTGTAGTGCGGTACCGCATTGAATTTGGCGAATGCGGTTCGTCCAAGCAGTGCATGATAGCCACTGCGGAATGGGACTATGTCAAAGACCAATTCCTCGCTTCAGAAATTATCCGGGGATCCGAAGACCACTTCAAGTGTGACTGAGCCTGTATACTTGGCCTCTACACCTGGTATTACGCCTTTAAAGGTCGTTTTGGTGGGCTTAATCCTCGAGGGATCGATGCCCATTTTTCGCACTGTATCCTGGTAAAGCAGGTTCAGGCTGCTGCCACCATCCATGAGGACTCTAGTGAGATGAAATCCGTCAATAATTGGGTCTAGAACCAATGCGGCAAATCCGCCATGACGAATGCTAGTGGGATGGTCTCTTTGATCAAAGGTGATCGGGCAGGAGGACCATGGGTTGAACTTTGGGGCGACTGGCTCTACCGCGTATACGTCCCTTAACGCACGCTTCCGCTCCCTTTTTGGGACGTGGGTGGCATATATCATGTTCACCGTCCGCACTTGTGGGGGAAAACCCTTCTGTCCATTGTTGTTCGGCGGCCGGGGCTCCTCGTCATCATCGCTATGCAGCCCCTTGTCTTCATTGTCGGCGCTTAACTTGCCTGCCTGCTTGAAAACCCAACAATCCCTGTTAGTGTGATTGGCCGGCTTTTGGGGGGTGCCATGTATTTGGCACAAGCGGTCGAGTATTCGGTCCAAGCTGGACGGGCCCCTAGGATTCCTTTTGAATGGCTTTTTCCGCTGACCGGATTTAGAGCCTCTGAATCCGGCATTAACTGTCATATCCTCAGCATTGTCGCCGTTAATGCGGCGCTTCTACTTGTTGCGACGCGACCTGCCACTAATGTCCCTAGTGTCCGAACTACCAGGGTTCTTGGTCATATTGTTGCTGCGAGCAAGCCAACTGTCTTCTCCCGCGCAAAAGCGGGTCATGAGTGTCGTGAGTGCTGCCATGGATTTTGGCTTTTCCTGTCCAAGGTGCCGGGCCAGCCACTCATCACGGATATTGTGCTTGAAGGCTGCTAGGGCCTCAGCGTCCGGACAGTCAACTATTTGATTTTTCTTTGTTAGGAACCGTGTCCAGAATTGCCTGGCCGATTCCTCTGGCTGCTGAATTACGTGACTTAGGTCATCGGCGTCTGGGGGTCGCACATAAGTGCCCTGGAAATTGTCGAGGAATGCGGCTTCCAGGTCCTCCCAACAACTGATTGATCCTGTTGGCAAGCTGTTGAGCCAATGCCGAGCTGGTCCTTTAAGCTTGAGTGGGAGGTATTTGATGGCGTGAAAATCGTCGCCGCGGGCCATGTGGATATGAAGGAGATAAACCTCGATCCATACCGCAGGGTCTGTTGTTCCATCATATGATTCGATGTTTACGGGTTTGAAACCCTCGGGGATTTGATGATCCATTATTTCGTCTGTAAAGCACAGTGGGTGTGTGGCGCCTCTGTACTGGGCGATATCATGACGTAGCTCCAACGAGTTTTGTCTAATGTGTTCAGCCCTACCGAATTTGTGGCCGGCGTGACGGTTACCGTCTCGAGCCGTGGGGTGCCCACGCGATCCGTAGATCGATCGTGTTTGCCTTGCCCTGTCGTCCAGCATGTCTCGTAAGTCCGGCGCATATTCCCATGCCTTGGTACGGGGTGCGGCTTGAGTGGAGGGCCGGGACGCCTCTTTGTCGCGGCCACGAGGTGGCCGTTCGGCCGCATCAAGTGCTTCCTCCTCTAATTGGGGTAGCAACCTGTGCTTTGGGTAACTCTTGGAGGGGCGTTCGAGTTTATGCTCTTCGGCCGCAAGGACTTCGGTCCATCTGTCAACCAGCAAATCTTGATCAGCTCGGAGCTGTTGCTGTTTTTTCTCGAGGCTTCTTGCCGTGGCCATAAGCCCGCATTGGAAACGCTTTTGCTCGACGGGATCCTCTGACTCGACAAATTTGTCGTCGTCGAGGCTTGCCTCATCTTCGGAGGGAGGCATATAATTATCGTCCTCGACCTCTCTGTCTGCCACTCTCTCATGAGGGCTGGTTTCTCCATCCTCCTATGCTAAACCTTGCTGGAGGGGGTTTTCTTCGGCACTCTCCGGAGTATTATTATCTCCTGTGCTGGAATCGCCGTTTTTGTGTTGGCGGGATTTTGAGCGGCGCCGCTGACGCCGGTGCTTGGGCTGTTTCTTGGAGGGGTCATCCTCCGCTGTTCCGTCACCCTCTCCCTCTTTGGGGGTGTCCACCATGTATATGTCATATGACGAGGTGGCTTTCCAGGGCCTAGTAGGCGCTGGTTCTTCATCATCTCCTTCATCGGCGTCCATACCGTCGATGTCTTCGGAGTCGAAGTCGAGCATGTCGGTTAAGTCATCGACAGTGGCTACAAAGTGGGTGGTGGGTGGGTTTTGAATTTCTTCATCGTCCGTACCCCAACCTTGCTGACCGTAGTCCGGCCAGCGCTCTCCTGATAAAGAGAGAGACTTCAGTGACTTCAGGATATCGCCGAAAGGCGAGTGCTGAAAGACGTCTGCGGCCGTGAACTCCATGATTGGCGCCCAATCGGATTCGATCGGCAGGGGCGCGGAGGGTTCGGAGTTCGAAGAAGAATCCGGCTCCGTGGAGTCACGAGTCTCGCAGAGTACGGGGCTGGTGTTCGGCTCAACCGCCGTTGGGATCACAGCCCCCGAGGTGGCGTCCAACCACCCATCCTCGATCAGCGCGGTTGGCTCCGAACTAAGGGTCGAAGCCGATGCGGGTGTGGCCTCCAGGGCACTGTTCGGTGGCAGAGCTAGATCATGCTCGGCATGACAGTGCGGCACGCTCGGCGGTGGTTCGAGTCCGTCGAAGATGAAGTCCCCGCGGATGTCAGTCGTGTAGTTTAAATTTCCGAATCTGACCTGACGGCCAGGGGCGTAGCTTTCGATCTGCTCTAGATGGCCAAGTGAATTGGCCCGCAGTGCGAAGCCACCAAAGACGAAGATATGTCTGGGGAGGAAGGTCTCACCCTGGACTGCATCGCCATTGATGATTGTAGGAGCCATCATGCCTGACAGCGATGGCACAGAGGAACTCTCAATGAAAGCACCAATGTCGGTGTCAAAACCGGCGGATCTCAGGTAGGGGGTCCCGAACTGTGTGTCTAGGCCGGATGGTAACAGGAGGCAAGGGACACGAAGTTTTACCCAGATTCGGGCCCTCTCGATGGAGGTAAAACCCTACGTCCTGCTTGATTTATATTCATGATATGGGTGGTACAAGAGTAGATCTACCATGAGATTAGAGAGGCTAAACCCTAGAAGCTAGTGTATGGTATGATTGTTGATGTCTATGTTCTCCTACGACTAAAACCCCCCGGTTTATATAGACACCGGAGAAGGATAGGCTTACATAGAGTCGGTTACAATGGTAGGAGATCTGAACATCCGTATCGCCAAGCTTGCCTTCCACGCCAAGGAAAGTCCCTTCCGGACACGGGACGGAGTCTTCAATCTTGCATCTTCATAGTCCAGGAGTCCGGCTGAAGGTATAGTTCGGCTATCCGAACACCCCCTAATCCAGGACTCCCTTAGTTGGACTATGAAGATACATTATTGAAGACTTCGTCCCGTTTCCGTATGGGACTCTCCTTGGCGTGGAAGGCAAGCTTGGTGTCGGTGTCAAAACCGACGGATCTCGGGTAGGGGGTCCCAAACTGTGCGTCTAGGCGGATGGTAACAGGAGACAAGGGACACGATGTTTTTACCCAGGTTCGGGCCCTCTCGATGGAGGTAAAACCCTACTCCTGCTTGATTAATATTGATGATATGGGTAGTACAAGAGTAGATCTACCACGAGATCAAGGAGGCTAAACCCTAGAAGCTAGCCTATGGTATGATTGTTGTTCGTCCTACGGACTAAAACCCTCTGGTTTATATAGACACCGGAGAGGGCTAGGGTTACACAGAGTCGGTTACAATGGTAGGAGATCTACATATCCGTATCGCCAAGCTTACCTTCCACGCCAAGGAAAGTCCCTTCCAGACACGGGACGAAGTCTTCAATCTTGTATCTTCATAGTCCAGGAGTCCGAGCGAAGGTATAGTCCGGCTATCCGGACACCCCCTAATCCAGGACTCCCTCAGTAGCCCCTGAACCAGGCTTCAATGACGACTAGTCCGGCGCGCAGATTCTCTTCGGCATTGCATGGCGGGTTCCTCCTCCAAGTACTTCATAGAAGATTTTGAACACAAAGGTAGTGTCCGGCTCTGCAAAATAAGTTTCCACATATTGCCATAGAGAGAATAATATTTACATCTAATCTGCTGACGTATTCCGTAGCGTGACATCACACCACGGCCAAGTCTTTGTTCGAATCGTTTTACTGTCCCACCTCAGCGCGTTTAGTGAGGCGGTTTCCTTGGCACGTCTTGTCAAAGCAGAGATCGTGTCCCCTTATTCTGGGATTCTCATCAATATGGGCGTGGGTAACCCAACCGCGCCATTGATTACGGCGCTTGGGAGTTAAGCGAGTTTTACCAGGCTGGTGGGGACGCATGGTCGCGTCCGCCCATATAAGGGGATAAGGATCCACCTTTTCATCCACGCCTTCTTCCTCCTTTGCCTATCCATTTCCGCGCACTCGAGCTCTAGCGCCCAAGTCCGCACACCCCACCTCAACCTTCTCCAGCCATGTCCGGAGCGGGAGGCAATTGGATGGTCTCCTCCGTCACGGAGGGACACATCAAAAAACTGAGGAAGGCCAGATACTTGTCTAACGACATTGCGCACCGGCTTCCCGAAGAGGGGCAGCTCATCCCCACCCCTAGGCCCCATGAGAGGGTGGTGTTCCTCCCCCATTTCCTCCACGGACTGGGCTTCCCTCTCCACCCATTTATCGGGGGCTCATGTTCTACTATGGCATGGATTTCCATGATCTGGCCCCGAACTTTGTCCTCAACATCTCGGCGTTTATCGTCATGTGCGAGGCTTTCTTCTGCATCCGCCCCCATTTCGGCCTATGGCTCAAGACTTTCAATGTCAATTCGAAGGTGGTGCGCGGCACCCAGGCGGAGTGCGGAGGCGCCATGGTGGGCAAGATGCCCAACGTCCTATGGCTCGAGGGCTCCTTCGTGGAGACCCTAAGGGGGTGGCAATCGGGGTGGTTTTACATCACTGAGCCGCGCGACCCTGAATGGGTCGCAGCCCCCGAGTTCCGATCTGGACCCCCTACGCGGCTCACCTCCTGGAAAGAGAAGGGGCTGTCGTGGGGTAAAACAGGAGAGCTGACCGGACTCCAAACATGCGTCCAAACCCTGGTGGACAAGAAGCTCAAACTTGTCAATGTAGTCCAGGTTATGCTCATCCGCCGGATCCTCCCGTGTCAACAACGGGCTTTCAACCTGTGGGAGTTCGACCCGGCGCAGCACCGAACTCTGAGCAGGCTCTTCGACACGATGTACGAAGATGCCTGGAAGGTGCTTTTCAAGGGCGCCGAGGCCCCCGCATCCGCTACCGAGGATCACAGATTTAGCACGCAGTGTCATGCTAGTGCGGTAAGCTGTTTTTACCTTTTACAGGGTATTAGTTTTTCATAGTTTGACTCCATGCGGGATCTAATCTCCCTTACCTTTGACAGGATTGGCAGGAGACGTCCGGACAGATCAACTGTTCGGCTCCTTTGCCCGAAGGCCCAGCGGACGCTCGCTTGGCGAAGCTGCTGGTTCCGGCACCCTATGTGGTGCCGGAGAAGAAGGCCAAGAAGAAGGCCACGGGGACTCGAAAGAGTGCCCGCCGCCTGGGGGTGTCGGATTCATCCGACGACTCCAAGACGCACTCCTCCTGTGAAGATGAGGAGGAGGAAGAAGAGACCTCTCCCCCTCCTGTGGGGGGAGGGAAGAAAAGGAAGGCCGCCCCGACTGGGGAGGCCGAAGGGTCCAAGAAGGGGAAATCCCTTCCTCCGGACTACTCCAACAACGCCGACGACGGCGAAGAGGAGTGGCCGCTCAGGGCCAAGCCCCTGGCGAAATTGTAAGTATCCGGATACCAGAGTGATTCATAGTATTCCTCCATTGCACAACTTTTCCTTACGTCGAACATGATTATGCAGTCCACCCAAAGACCGGCTCGATGTGTCGCCGAGCGGTTCCCTGGATTCGTCGGATGTGAATTCGCTTTTGACGGCTACCTCCCCCCACCCTACGGACGACGCCGAGGTGGCGTCCCAATAGGTTCCAAGCCAGGAGGTGGTGGTCCTGGAGGCGCCGCAAGGCGACCTCCCGGACTCCAGGCGCAAAGGGGATAAAACCCCCAAGGGCTCCGAGTCCGGCCTTGAGCCGGACACCGCGCCGGAACCTTCAACGGTTCCGGACTCCAGTAGGCAGCCTCCTTCCAAGAGGAGCAAGCCTACCGAGCTAGCGACCTCCGTCCAACCGGAGGCACCGGACAATTTGCTGGAGGAGCTTAACGGCGCCTCCATCGATGAGGAGCACCGCACTATTATGAGTGCGGTGATCCAGAAGGTTCAGTCCGCCAAGAGCGGACTGACTGAAGCATGTGCCAGCCTTCTAACGGGCTTTGAGGTAGGTAAAGAATATGTAAAAATATTACCGCATAGAGAGTAGCCCCTGATGCTCTGTTCGGCGTTCGGAAAGAAAAGCCGAATAGTGGATCTAATAACATTCGCATGAGTCTAACATAATCAAGTCAATATGCGTATGCAGGCTTCACTCCTAGCCTCCGCCGCACTGACTGCGGAGGTGGATACGCTGAAGCAAAAACTCGCTCGGTCCGAGAACGAGCTCGGCCATGCCAAGAGGCAACTCGAGGAGAAGGAAGGTAAGTAATATCTTGCGCAAGTATATAGAGAAGATGTGGTTGCAAAAAATGACAGGATCAACGTGCTATTATAGGGGCCACAACCGAGGTGGCAACCCTTAAGAAAGCGCTGTCCGAGGCCAAAAACAGAGCGGCCGCGGAGCGCACAGAGAGAGGGAAGCAGGAGGCCCGTGTGGAGGAGGTGCTGAAAGAGCTCCAGGCTCTCGTGAAAAAACACGAGAGTTTGGAGCTTGACTCAAAGACGCAAGCGTCCGAGCTTGCGGCAGCCCTCGAAAGCGCGAAGTCTGCCAAGGCCGAAGCCTATAAAGCCCTCCAAGAAATTGAAGCGATGAAAAAGATAGCGGCGGTTAAGGCATTCATTATGCAAAGCAAGCACGTGAAAGTGAATTACTGGTTACCTACCCGAGTTCGGAGCTCTCCAGGAGCATTCGCAGATTTGCCCCGCAGTGCGTCTGATGCCGCCGCCTACTATCGATCTGAGGAGGGGAGCTCGACGGAGAAGGTGTTCTGGTCTCAGTATGCTGAGGCCGGACACCTGGTGCCTTTGAGCGACCAGATGAAGCAAATGGTCGAGCTCCACAAGGTGGCCGAACAGGCCATAAAGGGCCTCATAGTTCGGCTTTGGCCTGGAGAGGCTCTGCCTGGGAGCTACTTCGGGCTGGTGAGGCGGCTGGTGGTTGCCTGTCCACGGCTTGAAGTAATCAAGCGCTCCGTCTGCATCGAAGGTGCCCGTAGGGCGCTTGCCCGTGCTAAAGTGCACTAGGGCAAGATGGATGCGGAGAAGCTGGTGAAGGACGGGCCGCCATCGGGCAAGGAGCATCGTGTCCCGGAAACGTATTGTGAGGGCGTCCTGAAGGGTGCTAGCCTTATAGCGGATGAATGCTCCAAACATGTAATTTTTGAGTAAACTCGCAGTTGTGATCCTGTACGCTGAAAACTTGTTCATATGCGCTAAGCAACGCTTTTGAATTTAAAATATTACCTTCTGTGCGGCCATTTATCAAATTTGAGAGATGGCGAGTCGTCGACTTCTGCCCCCATGCCACGAGTGCTGGGGTGTTCGGGATAAACATGAGCGCTCTTTTTCCCATTCTTGGGTCCTTCGAGGGAGGCGCTCAACACAACGAACCAGGCAATCGGACTATAATGCTTGAACACTCTCACTTAGCCATAGAATTCTATAATTTTAAATTTCGGCGAAGCCCCTAGTGTTCGGAAGACCGAGTTCGGGGCGCTATCCACGCCTAGGACAGACAAAGCCGACTCCTCGCTCTAAGCGGCATAAGTCTTTAGGGACTCGAAAACCTCTCGAACAACGACCAGCTCTCGCCTCATCCTGACGGTCAGTTTTAGCTTTCTCTACTGAGGTGCTTAGCCCAGCTCAACTGGGGCACAATCACAGTAGTTCTCCTAGTGCTACCTTAGCCGATATGACGGAACGTAAGGTACCAAAACATAGGAGCCTGGCAAACCCAACTATTGACCCAAGACATGATTCAGAGCCGATGCATATAATGCTATAAGTTCGGGGTGCCGCACTTGTGAAAGTGTTCGGACTTCTCACACCGTATTGTGGGGTACTTAAGCCCCTGGCGTATTGGCCGTACCAAAGTGTACGGGTGCAACATGTCATTAATGAACATATATTCGTAAAAAAGAGTAATGTAATAATAGATTGAAGCTATGCATTGTTTATTGAAAAAAGATGCGATCCAAGCAGAACGATACAAATAGTGCAATAAGCAAAAGATGGGACTATTTAACATGTCCTTTCCAGGGGCAAGCTATGGAATGGTATGTGAAACAGGTATACTGCTCGTTATAGAGACCACCTTAGAGTTCCATAGTGCGGCGTAGCTTTCTGCTTCCCTGGTGTATCGTTTGTGTGGCAATTGTACTGCCGGACAAGCCTTCCGAAGAATGGAGTCCTGAAAATAAGATAAAATTAAGAAGTCGGCAGCCCCTAGTGCGGTTTAAGCTGTGTTTCAGGCGTGCCATGATGGTGCCCCTCCCCCTTTGCCCATGGTATTTCCAGAGCGTAGTTATGTACGCGCAACACTGGTTTCGCAAGTTCGCGAGGGCTGGGGTTGGGGCCGCATTGCTACGCTTGCTCGGCACGTGCCAGGCGGTCTTGTTGTAGGTTACTCCGGGCGCGCTTGACGGTGTCCAGACGTTTAATGGTCGGACTAGAGAATTGCCTTGAGAGGTTGTTTTGTACTTCCGCTGCGATAGCCGCCGTATGCTCCTCCGTTCGGAGAGAGCGTTCGGTGTTTCCATTGACTGTGATGACTCCTCGAGGTCATGGCATCTTGAGCTTGAGGTATGCGTAGTGCGGCACCGCATTGAACTTGGCAAATGCGGTTTGCCCGAGCAGTGCGTGATAGCCACTGCGGAACGGGACTATGTCGAAGATTAACTCCTCGCTTCGGAAATTATCCGGAGATCCGAAGACCACTTCAAGTGTAACTGAGCCCGTACAGTTGGCCTCTACACCTGGTATGACGCCTTTAAAGGTTGTTTTAGTGGGTTTAATCCTCGAGGGATTGATGCCCATTTTCCGCACTGTATCCTGGTAAAGCAGGTTCAGGCTGCCGCCGCCGTCCATAAGGACTCTAGTGAGGTGAAATCCATCAATAATTGGGTCTAGAACCAATGCGGTGAATCCGCCATGAAGGATGCTAGTGGGGTGGTCCCTTCGATCAAAAGTGATTGGGCAGGAAGACCATGGGTTGAACTTTGGGGCGACTGGCTCCATCGCGTATACGTCCCTTAGCGCACGCTTTCGCTCCCTCTTGGGGACGTGGGTTGCGTATATCATGTTCACCGTCCGCACTTGTGGGGGAAAACCTTTCTGTCCACTGTTGTTCGGCGGCCGGGGCTCCTCCTCGTCATCGCTATGCAGCCCCTTGTCTCTGCTTTCGGCATTTAACTTGCCTGCCTGCTTGAACACCCAACAATCCCTGTTGGTGTGATTGGGTGGTTTTTCGGGGGTGCCATGTATCTGGCATGAGCGGTCGAGTATTCGGTCCAAACTGGACGGGCCCGGAGTATTTCTTTTGAATGGCTTTTTCCGATGACCGGGTTTAGAGCCTCTGAATCCGGCATTAACTGTCGTATCCTCAGTATTGTCGCCGTTAATGCGGCACTTTTGCTTGTTGCGACGCGACCTGCCACTGCTGTCCTTGGTATCCGAATTACCAGGGCTCTTGGTCATGTTATTGCTGCAAGCCAGCCAGCTGTCTTCTCCCGCGCAAAAGCGGATCATAAGTGTCGTGAGGGCTGCCATTGATTTCGGATTTCCTGTCCTAGGTGCCATGCAAGCCACTTGTCGTGGATGTTATGCTTGAAGGCTACTAGGGCCTCTGCGTCCGGACAGTCGATGATTTGATTTTTCTTCGTTAGGAACCATGTCCAGAATTGTCTGGCCGATTCCTCTGGTAGCTGAATTATGTGGCTAAGGTCATCGGCGTCTAGTGGTCGCACATAAGTGCCCTGGAAATTGTCGAGGAATGCGGTTTCCAGGTCCTTCCAACAACCAATTGATTCTGCTGGCAAGCTGTTAAGCCAATGCCGAGCTGGTCCTTTAAGCTTGAGTGGGAGGTATTTGTTGGCGTGTAGGTCATCACCGCGGGCCATGTGGATATGAAGGAGATAGTCCTCGATCCATACCGCAAGATCTGTTGTGCCATTGTATGATTCGATGTTCATGGGTTTGAAACCCTCGGGGATTTGATGATCCATTACTTCATCTGTGAAGCATAGTGGGCGTGCGGCGCCTCTGTATTGGGCTATATCACGACGCAGCTCAAACGAGCTTTGTCTACTGTGTTTGGCCCGACCGGATTTACTGTATCCGGAGTGACGATTACCGTCTCATGCCATGGGGCGCCCACACGATCCATAGATCGATCTTGTTTGCCTTGCCTTGTCCTCCAATATATCTTGCAGGTCTGGCGCATTTTCCCGTGCCTTGGTATTTTTTGAGCGGGCCGGGGTGCGGCTTGAGTGGAGGGCCAAGAGGCCTCTCTGTCGCGGTCGCGGGGTGGCCGGTCGACCGCATCATGCGCTGGTGATGTAGGTTTAGGTGCTTCCTCCTCTAATCGGGGTAGCAACCTGCGCTTTGGGTAGCTCTTGGAGGGGCGTTCGAGTTCAAACTCTTCGGCCGCAAGGACTTCAGTCCATCTGTCGGCTAGCAAACCTTGATCAGCTCTAAGTTGTTGCTGTTTTTTCTTGAGGCTGCTCGCCGTGGCCATAAGCCTGTGTTTGAAACGCTCTTGTTCGACGGGATCCTCCGGCACGACAAATTCGTCATCGTCGAGGCTTGCCTCGTCTTCAGAGGGAGACATATAATTATTGTCCTCGACCTCTCTATCTGCCGCTCTCTCATGAGGGATGGCTTCTCCATCCTCCTGTGCTGAATCTTGCTGGAGGTGGTTGTCTTCGGCACTGTCCGGGGTGTTATTATCTCCCGTGCCGGAATCACCGTTTTTGCTTTGGCGGGATTTAGAGCGGCGCCGCTGACGCCGGCGCTTAGGCTGCTTCTTGGAGGGGTCATCCTCCGCTGTTCCATCGCTATTGCCTTCTTTTGGGGTGTCCACCATGTATATATCATACGACGAGGTGGCTTTCTAGTGCCCTATAGGCACTGGTTCTTGATCATCTCCTACATCGGTGTCCATACCGCCAATGTCTTCCGGAGTTGAAGTCGAGCATGTCGGTTAAATCATCGACAGTGGCTACGAAGTGGGTGGTGGGTGGGCTTTGAATTTCTTCATCATCTGCATCCCAACCTTGCTGACCATAGTCCGTCCAGGGCTCTCCTGATAAAGAGAGAGACTTTAGTGAATTCAGAATATCATCAAAGGGCGAGTGCTGAAAGATGTCCGCGGCGGTGAACTCCATGATCGGCGCCCAATCGGGTTGGATCGGTAGGGGCGCGGAGGGCTCGGAGTCTGGAGAGGAGTCCGGCTCCTTGGAGTCACGGGCTTCGCAGAGAATAGGGCTGGTGTTTGGCTCGATCGCCATAGAGATTCCAGCCCCCGAGGCGGTGTCCAACCACCCATCCTCGATTGGCGCAGTTGGCTCCGAATTAAGGGTCAGAGCTGATGCGGGTGCGGCCTCCAGGGCACTGTTCGGCGGCAGAGCTAGATCATGCCCATCGTGACAGTGCGGCGCGCTCGGCTGCGGCTCGAATCCGTCGAAGATCAAGTCTCCGCGGAGGTCGTCCGTGTAGCTCAAACTTCCAAATCTGACCTGATGGCCAGGGGCGTAGCTTTCGATCAGCTCCAGATGGCCAAGCGAATTGGCCTGTAGTGCAAAGCCGCCAAATACAAAGATCTATCCGGGGAGAAAAGTCTCACCCTGGATCACATCATTGTTGATGATCGGAGGAGCCATCGGGCCTAAAAGTGACGACACAGAGGAACTCTCAATGAAAGCACCAATGTCAGTGTCAAAACTGGCGGATCTCGGGTAGGGGGTCCCGAACTGTGCGTCTAGGCGGATGGTAACAGGAGACAAGGGTCACGATGTTTTTACCCAGGTTCGGGCCCTCTCGATGGAGGTAAAACCCTACTCCTGCTTGATTAATATTGATGATATGGGTAGTACAAGAGTAGATCTACCACGAGATCAAGGAGGCTAAACCCTAGAAGCTAGCCTATGGTATGATTGTTGTTCATCCTACAGACTAAAACCCTCTGGTTTATATAGACACCGGAGAGGGCTAGGGTTACACAGAGTCGGTTACAATGGTAGGAGATCTACATATCCGCATCGCCAAGCTTGCCTTCCACGCCAAGGAAAGTCCCTTCTGGACACGGGACGAAGTCTTCAATCTTGTATCTTCATAGTCCAGGACTCCGGCCGAAGGTATAGTCCGGCTATCCAGACACCCCCTAATCCAGGACTCCCTCACTTGGCAATACGGATATGTAGATCTCCTACCTTGTAACCGACTTTGTGTAACCCTAGCCCCCTCCCGTGTCTATATAAACCGGAGGGTTTAGTCCGTAGGACAACAACAATCATACCATAGGCTAGCTTCTAGGGTTTAGCCTCTACGATCTCGTGGTAGATCAACTCTTGTAATACTCATATCATCAATATCAATCAAGCAGGACGTAGGGTATTACCTCCATCAAGAGGGCCCGAACCTGGGTAAACATCGTGCCCCCTGCCTCCTGTTACCATCTGCCTTAGACGCACAGTTCGGGACCCCCTACCAGAGATCCGCCGGTTTTGACACCGACAGTCATGCTTCAAAACTGAATGGCATGCCATTAAAAAAATAAAGTCGGGAAATAATGAGGCACCTCGGGCCAACGCGGCCAGATCACATTTTGCACGAGAAATGACACACCATGTTTCATTGACGTGTGGTCCCATCAGGGACGGAGCCAGGAATTCGGTATAGGGGGGCGAGTTCCACACCTGAGATCTTACGGACTAATGAGCATTGTAATATTTAGACCGTAAAAAAGGCCTAAACTGAAATCATGTTTCCATTGATCTAAACTTTAGAAAATTGTTCATCTTTGACTGGACATAATAAGTTTTTTATTTAAATAGCTAAATTTGGTAAACTGTATTATAAATAACTGATTCCAATCCAATTTTCATGTCCATCAATAAAAGTTCATTCATGTTAGACAAAAAAGAAAAATTCGAAGTTCATGAGAGGGACCGTACCATGCTGGCATGGAGGACGTCATTCATCCTTAGGTCCATGGTCGCTCCCCCTAATCCCTTTCTTTCTCTTCAGGTCTACACAAACATAATTGGACAATTTGAAATTTTCTAATTAGTTTTCAATGTTTACAATTACAATCTAAGACACAAAGTAACTAATCCTGAAAATATAATCTAACCTTTATTTTTCTCGTTTGGTTGTTCGTCCGTGCGGCCGGCCGGCCGGCTGGAATGCGCCCGTGGATCGGCGCGACGGTGCTTGCCTGTTGCTTTTCCTTCTTGATGGTAGACAATCTAGGTGGCCGGCGGCATCGAGAACATTTTTTTAGATCACAAGTGGCAGATTAGAAAGGAAAGCAACTAGAGGAGATAGAAAAACTACCGTATACGTGCGTCGTGAACTCCTGATTGAGCGCGGGTCCTTCTCTTCCACGCTGGGCTGTTTTTCCTTTTTCCTTCTCCTGATATTGGGCCTTTGACCAGCTGCCTGCAATCATTTCTTATATGGGCTTTGACTATGGCCTATGGGAGGCACAGGGGGGGCGAGACAGGACAAAATCGTGTGCGTACACAAAAAAATCATCTACTACCTAATCGATATCAAGGGGCGACATGATCGTTGGGGGGGGGGGTCTCGCCCCCCTCGTCCCCCCTTGGAATCGTCACTGGGTCCCATTCCAACATGTCAATGAGACGACGGCGAGTCGTTTCATACAATTTTTGAACGGACGTCTATGTAGGCCGGGGCGCCTGTTCCTATACCGTGGCAACCGTCCACCGCCTCTTCGCCTTTCCCTCTCAATTTCAAACTGTTTTCGCATGCTCTTCCTCCCTCCATTTGCCTTCACCCTTCCCTCTGCCACTGTTCGATCGTCTTCTCCATGGAGGGAATAGGCCGGAAATGACCCTGTTATTCTTGCCCCGATCTAAAAGATGGCGTGGTGGAGGAACTCATTGGTCGGGGCGACGTCATCACCTCGGCTAGCATGGCAGGTTCGTTCAAGACCATTCTCGACTCAACAAATAACATCATTACAAAGAACCCAAGGGTCCAGGAGTGGTTTGATCTCCCCTATCATCTTCGCCATGACCCTGCTCGCTGGCGCGCGGACGATGGAAGCCTCGCCTTGTGCAAGTTGATGTCACTTGATAATGATACGTGTGATGTTAAGATGCCATCACTTAAGGGTAAGGCCTGGGAAGGCGCAAATGGAGATTGGGTTGTTTATATTGGGCACAACTGCGAGTGGAAACTTGTGAATGTGTACACTCTTCACCGGGTTCCACTTCCAAAAATCTCAGAGTGCCCTGAAGTTGAGCACACAAATGACCTACATACGTTCAAATACGATCATGGTGAGTGTTGTCTACAAAAGATAGCAATTTGTCAAGTTCCCAACCGCTCTTGGGATTACACGAACTATGATGTTGTTGCTATCTTCGACAAGCTTGTTGCCGTCCTTACTTCAACGCCTCGATGGATATTGCTCAAATATCAATCTCAGTACACGGATGAATACTGTGATGCAATTCAATACAAGTGTCTTGTGTTTGCTGCCACTCGTGGCACTGTTTTTGCATGGAATCCTTATTGTTTCGGTACGTTTGTCTTACACCGTAATTAGAATTGTTTCCTTCGCATGCATGCAAGTTAGTATCCCCGTACTAATTAACCTTCTTGTGTTTCCAAGTTCCTGTGAACATTCCACCACCTATACTTGAAAAAAATTATAACCAAGGGGGAGATGGCGGTGGTGATGATCACAAGCATGAGGAGGAGCAGGTCCTACATACTCAGTGGCGCCTGGCAACTTATTCCGATGGATCACCTCTTCTTGTCTGTATACAGGGCACTGCTGATGTTACTAAGGAAGCAGGTGTTGTATCCCATGGTCGCACTCTCCGGACCTATTCCAACATCCGTTGTAGGGTATTCGAGATGGATACTAGTGTGCTAGCGCCAGCACGTTCTCCCTGGTTAAATATTGATAGTCTTGGAAAAACCTCGCTCTTCCTTGGACTAAACTATCCAATGATGGTGAAAGGCGATCCAGCTGTTGTTCTCTCAATGTTACTACCATTTATGAGAAGCAACTGTATCTATACATCGAACATTGCTATGGTTCCCTACCCTGGCTATCACAATATGCGTCCTGATATAGGCTGCTTCATCCTGGATGATGAGTTATGCGTTGGTCTCGATATTGACAACAGCTGGCCCTTCCTAGAGGCTTACTTATGGTTCAATGCAAGCGTTTCCAACACTGAGGATTGGTTGAGCTGAAGTTTATTTCATTGCTTGTTATTTGTTGTGTGATAAAAACTTTAGTATTTACTAGAATGTTTTGTTGGAAATAATCTATAATCCAACATGTATCCTCGTTGTCATTGTGTGTTAATGACTTATTGTATGTAGTGAATGGTACATTTGCATATGCATGTGATAAACTCAATTTATGAATGGTTTTTGAGTCACTTCTTGGAGTGTGAGTACCGTAGTAGTATAGCCAACATCTAGTTACATGAAGTTGCCACATCACATAGAGCCAACCTAATAGTATGCCGGTACAATAATTAGTCCTAGTAGTAGTATACCATCAACTAGAGCTAGGTGTTGCACGAAGGCCGAGAAATATGGTGATAGCGTGAGGTGGGCTTGTATAGTACGTGTAATGTAGGCATAGGGCTTGCCGTGTTTCCTATTCCTCCGGTCTAAATGTGGAGAAGATTTGGTCGAGTTCTTCCTCCTTTTGCCGACACGTGGGACATCCAGCATCCAGGTCGTGTCATGCAAGAAAATGGAGTGCTAGTTGAAGCCACGTGATGTGCATCTTGGGTTAAAATATAAATAGAATCTTACTCTTGAGTAACTCCAAAAGTGGCCACCGAAGATATTTATTGGATTTGTTGTTCAACACCAGCACATCGAGGTGAAAGATGTGCAGGTTCAGTGGGTTTTCTTGCATTTTCACTGACATGTGGGACCGGATGTGAGCAAACGACGATGGGCACACTCCGCGCGTCTACTGGCTGGCTGAGAAGAGAAAGAGAGAGAGAGAGAGAGAGGAGGGCTGAGCACAGACTCCAGGAAATTTCACGGCAATGTGAATAGTACTAGGGGTGTACCATACGCTTGGAGAGATAATGTGTTCGCTCTACGCAACCAGCACCTCGATATAGTGGGGTGGCATGGGCCATAACTAGCATTCATGTCTAGCAGTATGACACACGCCACCCACTGAGTCCCGTCTGACACCAATTTTCTTGGAGTCCGTGCTACAACTATGTCTTCTCCGTCTTGTTTTCAATAACTCAGCCATCGCGCAGTGGCGGGGTGGGGGTTTGCCCATAGTCGATTTGCTCAACTGCGGTCCCACTTGTAAGTGAAAATGCAACACAACACACACTCCCCCTTAAGCGGCATGCCGGACCAACTGTGTGGGGGTGTGACGCGAAACACCGCAGGATTTTCCTTTTGAACTTGTAACATGTAAATTTTGGTTCTGCTCCATGGCGCGACCGATATATAGAAATAAGGATTTTCCCTAGAGTAATGAGAAGTTTGGTTCTGGTGCGGTTCGTGCATGGAGTACGTACGAAAATATTGAAGTTGATGCGAAAGGTAAGATAATTACTAGTACAATATACTACTACATGGAATTGACGAAATGATAAAGATACATATAGATCCATCAATGACATCCTCACGCCCTAGTGCGCTGGGTCACCAACCGACGTGTGAGGAGCAGCGATGTTCGCGGTGAGCTCAACGTGCTTTTGAACAATGCCATCCAAGGTTGCCCTACGATCCAAGAAGGCCAGCGTCCAATCGTCCTCCTCTTGCATGTAGTAGTCCTGGTGGACGATTTGCGCGTAGACGTGGGTGATTATGTCGATGGTGTCTTGCTGCGCCAGGCGATGCACAGTGAGCGCGACCACGAGGTGGACATCCTTCGGTGCGACGGCGGGCATTCGCAGGGCCACCAGTGGTCGAAGAGGTTGTCACACAATACTCCATTGAGGGTGGCGGGCATCGCAGAGCCTGGGCGCTTGGGCTAGAGGGGTACGCCAAGGTCGTCCATGAGCTTCTTGACAACGGTGAACTTATCGAGGAAGCCGACGAGGACCTTGTCAAACAAGGAGATGAAGCTGTCATCCAAGAGGCCTCTCGCCTTGGCAGCCACAAGCACTACCTGGAGTCGTGTAACACCCCGGATATGATTTGCCCAATATGTAATCCAACTCTTGCCGTTTCTGGCGTTAAGTTATTTTATTTTTCTCAGGTTTGGGTTTTTGTCTCCGTGTGTTGTTGTCGGTGTCATGCATCTCATATCATGTCATCATGTGCATTGCATTCGCATACGTGTTTGTCTCATGCATTCAAGCTTTTTCCCCGTTGTCCGTTTTGCATTCCGGCGCTCCGTTCTCCTCCGGTGGTCATTTCTACCTTTCTTTCGTGTGTGGGGATTAAACATTTACGGATTGGACCGAGACTTTCCAAGCGGCCTTGGTTTACTACCGGTAGACCGCATGTCAAGTTCCGTACCATTTGGACTTCGTTTGATGCTCCAACGGTTAACCGAGGGACCGAAAAGGCCTCGTGTGTGTTGCAGCCCAACACCCCTCCATTTTGGCCCAAAACCCACCAAAACCCTCTCCATCATCTAGAGTGTTCGATCACGATCGCGTGGCCGAAAACCGCACCTCATTTGGACTCTCCTAGCTCCCTCTACCTCTATATAAAGACCCCTCCGAATTTCTCCTTCTCCTTCCCCCTGAAAACCTAGATCCACTCAGCATCGCGCGCCGCCGGACAAAACCGCCACCGACGGACACGTACGGATCCGCCCCTGCCGCCGCCATGTGGCACTCCGCCATTCGCCCGCGCCCTCGCGCCCACATCGCCGCCGGTCGGCCCGCCCGGGCCCAGGAGGGGCCCCCGCAGCCCTGGATCCACCGCCGCCGCCCGGGGCTTCGTCTCCCTCCGCCCCGCCGCCTGGCTCGTCGCCCCGCCGCCTCCGGAAGCCCGATGCCGGCGCCGCCACCTCGCCGTCGAAGCCCACCGGCCGCCGCGCCGCCGCATGCTCCCGCCGGCGCCCCTCACTCCGACCTCTCCTTCGGCCCCAAGCCTCCTCCTCCGACCGGTTCCTCCTCGCGGCAAGTCCGACTCCATCCACTCCAGCGGTCAGCTCCATCTCCGGCGAGCTCCGATTCCGGCGAACCTCGAGAAGCGTGCAGATCTCAGATCCAAAATTGCCTCGGTTGACTTTTGCCCCGAAACCCTAATTATTTTGCCATGTTCATCGTGCCGTAACTTTGCATCAGTAGATCCGTTTTGGGCATATAGCATATCAAAATGTTCGCCTTAGAGAGCACATCATTTCATCTCAATGCATCATTTTCATTTGAGTTCATCTTGATGCCCGAAATGCTGTTCGTAGAATGCTATTTGAGATAATTGTCAGATCTGCTGCTCCAATTAGATATTTGTCATTTTTGCCATGATTATTGTGTGCATGATATGCCCCTGAGCTCTACATGTGTTTTGTTATATGCTTTGCCATCTACCCAGAGGTGCAACCCATGTATTTTTATGATGTGTGTGGTGACTAGCACAAGCTTGCAAAGTGGTGCAATCGTTAATGCTGATTTCAGGGACTTAGCATTTCCACTAAGTCCTTGATCTGTTTATCTCAATATGCAATATGTTCATGTTGTTTCCTAGTGATCTGTGCCTCTTTTGAGGATGATCAGTAAGGATGTTTTGTTAATCTTTTAGTGCTCTATCCATCCATGTCTTTGTTTGCAATTATGGAGCACCCTAGCTTGAGTCAATCGAGATCTACTTTTGCTATTTCGTGAATCTAGGCAGATTGTCTACTTATTAGTGATTTTGCCGAGGATGTTGTGGTTGATCCGTGCATGCTATGTTATTGTCCTTGCCATGTTTAGCTTGCATAATGTGTATTCTTGATGGGTGTATGCTTAGATTGTCATGACTTGCTCTGTAGTGAGTGCATCGAGCTCGTAAACATGCCTACTTGATATCTGATTTGCATGCTCCAGTTTTTCACTAAGTCTGTGATCTGATTATGTTTTTGCCATGTTCACATGCTTGCAGTTGTATTTTCTGATCCCTTTTGGCTCAAGGTCACTAAGGGGATTTTGTTAATCTCTTTGAGTAGCTCCATGCCATGCTTTGCTTTGCCATGTTCAGGTCCTGTAGCATATAGTTTTCATGCTCCAAAGTGTGCTACCTGATCTGAAATTCCAGACAAGTGTTAATTTCACTAAGTCTGAAATCTGTTTACCAAATGCATTTTTGCCATGCTTGTTTGAACCTGTTAATGGATGAATTGGTCGTAGCTCAGTGTTCATATTTTGTTAAGCATCATGAATGGATCCCTGCCATGTATTTTGTTGCCATGTTTGAGTGCTGTACCATATTCATCTTGTTGCATTTAGATGGCTACTTGCTGTATATCGCAGACCGGTGCCATATTTGAATTGCTTGCCATTTCCAAACCGTGACTCCGATTCCGGCGTTCTTTATATCGTTTTCAAGCGATTTCATATCACATTTCCAGTGGCACACTTGGATTTCCAAGTTGAGGCCAGGTTCATTCATTCCTTGTCAAATCTTGCATATGCATCGCATATCGCATCCCGCATAGCATACCATGTTTGCATCATGTTGTTTGAGTTTGCACGTGGTTGATTGTGTTCCGTTTGCTTGTTTGTCTTGTTTGGGTAGAGCCGGGAGACGAGTTCGCTAACGAGGATCCCGTTGAGTTTGCTTTCGAGGATCCAGTCAGCACTGACAACTTTGCAGGCAAGATGATCATACCCTCGAAATCACTACTATCTTTGCTTTGCTAGATGCTCGCTCGTTTGCTATGCCTATGCTACGATGCCTACCACTTGCTTATCATGCCTGCCAAATTGCCATGTCAAACCTCTAACCCACCTTGTCCTAGCAAACCGTTAATTGGCTATGTTACCGCTTTGCTCAGCTCCTCTTATAGAGTTGCTAGTTGCAGGTGAAGATTGGAGACCGTTCCTTGTTGGAACATTATTTACTTGTTGGGATATCATTGTGTTACCTTGTTATCTTAATTCATCTATATACTTGGTAAAGGATGGAAGGCTCGGCCTTTTGCCTAGTGTTTTGTTCCACTCTTGCCGCCCTAGTTTCCGTCATATCGGTGTTATGTTCCCGGATTTTGCATTCCTTATGCGGTTGGGTGATAATGGGAACCCCTTGATAGTTCGCCTTGAATAAAGCTTTTCCAGCAATGCCCAACCTTGGTTTTACCATTTTCCACCTAGCCTCTTTTTCCCTTGGGTTTCCGGAGCCCAAGGGTCATCTTATTTAAACCCCCCCGGGCCAGTGCTCCTCTGAGTGTTGGTCCACCTCGTCAGCCGCCGGTGGCCACCAGGGGCAACTCTGGGTTGGCCTACCGAAAGTTTGGACAATCTAAGTGTGCCCTGAGAATGAGATATGTGCAGCTCCTATCGGGATTTGTTGGCACATTCGGGCGGTGTCGCTGGATTTTTTTAACTTGTCGAAGTGTCTTGTAGAACCGGGATACCGAGTCTGATCGGAACGTCTCGGGAGGAGATATATTCCTTCATTGACCATGAGAGCTTGTCATGGGCTAAGTTGGGACTCCCCTGCAGGGATTTGAACTTTCGAAAGCCGTGCCCACGGTTATGGGCAGATGGGAATTTGTTAATGTTCGATTGTAGATAACTTGAACCTTAACTTAGTTAAAATGAATCAACTATGTGAGTTACCGTGATGGTCTCTTCTCGGCGGAGTCCGGGAAGTGAGCACGGTGTTGGAGTAATGCTTGCCGTAGGTTTCTCTCTAGTTACTCGTTCGCGCTTTGCCCTCTCTTCTCGCTCTCTCTTATGAACAGGATAGCCACCATATATGCTAGTCGCTTGCTGCAGCTCCACATACTTTACCTTGCCTTACCTATAAGCTTAAATAGTCTTGATCGCGAGGGTGCAAGATTGCTGAGTCCCTGTGGCTCACAGATTACTTCCAAACCAGATGCAGGGCCTGATGACTCTGTTCCAGATGACGCACTTGAGCTCAAGTGGGAGTTCGACGAGGACTCACGCCGATACTACGTGTCTTTCCCTGATGATCAGTAGTGGAGCCCAGTTGGGGCGATCGGGACCGTGTCGCATGTTGGGTTTATCTTTTATTTTGGCGCCGTAGTCGGGCCATGAGTGTTTGATTGTTGTAATGCTATTTATGTACTTTGATTGACGTGGCGAGTGTAAGCCAACTATGTATCTCCCCCTTTATTATCCATATATTACATGGGATGTTGTGAAGATTGCCTAACTTGCGACATTGCTTTCAATGCGGTTATGCCTCTAAGTCGTGCCTCGACACGTAGGAGATATAGCCGCATCGAGGGCGTTACAAGACGTTCCCCAGTGCCGGGCCACAGGCCGGCATCATGGACCATCTGGCACAGCCGGCTGATGCTCGTGCTCATCGCCTCCATGGGTCTAGCTTCTAGTCAACTGATCTTACGATTGGAGTGATCACTCTTGCCCTTGGTTAGGGTGCGTACGTGCGTAGGATTTCATAGATTGGACTGGCAGGGAGCCTTTATATGAGAAGTGCAGACTGTGTTGCATTCACGTGTGTGTTGGCCATCTACTCCTCGGCCCTCCCCGCCCTCCCTCCGTGCCGGTGCAGTATAGTATGATGCGGCTTGAACTATGTCAGTATTTCCCCAGAGAGGAAGGGATGATGTAGCACAGCTACGGTAGGTATTTCCCTCAGTGATGAGACCAAGGTTATCGAACCAGTAGGGGAACCACACAACACCACGTAAACGGCACCTGCACACAAAGAACAAATACTTGCAACGCGACGTAAAAGAGGAGTTGTCAATCCCTCCCGGGTAAAAGGATAGATAAAATTGTAGTAGATTGGATAAATTGATCTCGCGGGAACGCGAGATAAAATAAATAACAATAGATTGCAGCAAGGTATTTTTGGGTTTTTGGATTAATAGATCTGAAAATAAAAGCAAATAAAAATAGATCTTGAAGGAAAATATGATAAAGAAGAGACCAGGGGGGCGTAGATTTCACTAGTGGCTTCTCTCGAGAAAAATAGCATATGGTGGGTAAACAAATTACTGTTGGGCAATTGATAGAACTTCAAATAATTCTGATGATATCCAGGCAATAATCATTACATAGGCATCACGTCCAAGATTAGTAGATCGACTCTTGCCTGCATCTACTACTATTACTCCACACATCGACCGCTATCCAGCATACATCTAGTGTATTAAGTACATGGAGAAATGGAGTAATTCAATAAGAATGATGACATGATGTAGACAAGATCTACTCATATAGGAATAGACCCCATCTTGTTATCATTAATAGCAATGATACATGCGTGTTATTTCCCCTTCTGTCACTGGGATTGAGCATCGTAAGATCGAACCCATCACAAAGCACCTCTTCCCATGGCAAGAAAAATTGGTCTAGTCGGCCTAACTAAACCAAAGATTCGAAGAAGAAATACGAGGATATAAGTAATCATGCATATGAGAGATGAAAAGACTCAAATAACTCTCATGGATAAAAACATAGATCTGATCATACATGCAAAGTTCATCGGATCCCAACAAACACACCGCAAAAAGAGTTACACCAAATAGATCTCAAAGAGACCATTGTATTGAGAATCAAGAGAGAGAGAGAGAGGAAGCCATCTAGCTACTAACTACAGACCCGTAGGTCTACAATGAACTACTCACGCATCACCAGAGAGGCACCAATGAGGACGATGAACCCCTCCGTGATGGTGTCTAGATTGGATCTTTGGTTTCTGGAACTTACGGCGGCTGGAATTATGTTTCGTTGACTCCCCTAGGGTTTTCGGATTATTGGGGTATTTATAGAGCAAACAGGCGGTGCGGGAGGCCATCGAGGTGGGCACAACCCACTAGGGCGGCCCAGGCGCGCCCAGGTGGGTTGTGCCCTACTCAAGGCATCCCTTTGGTACTTATTTGGCCCATACTATGTCTTCTGGCCCAAAAAATGTCTCCAAAAAGTTTTTTTGCGTTTGGACTCTGTTTGGTATTGATTTTCTGCGAAGTAAAAAAGAAGCAAAAAACAGCAACTGGCACTGGGCACTATGTCAATCGGTTAGTCCCAAAAATGATATAAAGTTGCTATAAAATGATTTAAAACATCCAAGGCTGATAATATAACAACATGGAACAATCAAAAATTATAGATACGACTGGAGACGTATCAGCATCCCCAAGCTTAATTCCTGCTCGTCCTCGAGTCGGTAAATGATAAAAACGGATTTTTTGATGTGGAATGTTGCCTAACATGTTCATCACATATTCTTTTCTTTGTAGTATGCATATTTGGACTTCTCTATGATTCAAAGCAATAGTGTAGTCTTAACATGAAGATTTCAATACTCAAGCATATGAACAAGCAACCATGTCTTTCAAAATATCAACACTAAAGCAAGTTATCCCTAGCCCATTATGCTCAATCATTGATTCATTCATGAAACACACTCGCATATTAGCTACACCCAAGGCTCAAGTATGATCATAGTGCCCCTTAGTTGGTGCTTTATAAGAGAAGATGATGACTCAAATAAAAAAAATTGCATAAAGTAAATAGAAAGGCCCTTCACAGAGGGAAGTAGGGATTTGTAGAGGTGCCAGAGCTCAAAGCAAAAAAAAGCTAGAGATAAAAACATTTTGGGTGGCATGCTTTTCCTGTCAACGAGAATGATCGAGTAGTTCCCAATACTTTCCATGCTAAATATATCATAGCCGATTCCCAAACAGAAAATAAAGTTTATTCCTTTTCCCACCATAATTTCACATTCCACGGCTAACCGAATCCCTGGGTGCCGTCCATACCAATACTTTCCAAGGAATTTATTATTTGACAACATAAAGTAAATTCATTTTTCATTTCGGGACTGGGCATCCCTAACACCTTTGCCGTACTCTCGTGCAATGACAAGTGAATAAACACTCATCTTGAGAATAACACATCTAGCATGGAAAAGTATCAGCCAACCCCTACCATTTCTTGAGCGGTACGAGCACACAAAAAGGAAACTTATTTTGAAGATTAGAGATGGCACATACAAATTTTCCTAGAACAACAAAAGAATACCGCATATAGTTAGGTATAGTGGACTCATATGGCAAAACTGGTTTAAGGATTTTGGATGCACAAGTAGTGGTCATATTTAGTGCAAGTGAAGGCTAGCAAAAGATTGAGAAGCATCCAACCAAGAAACGAAAAATCTCATAAGCGAGCATTAAGCATAACTAATACCAAATAATGCACCATAAGTAGGATGTAATTTTATTGCATAACTATTGACTTTTGTTCTTGCATAGGGAATCACAAACCTTAACACCAATATTCTTACTAAAGCATAATTACTCATCAACATGACTCACATATTATATCATCATATCACAAAACTATTACAAGGAATCAAGTTTATTTTATCCAATGATCTTCCTGAAAGATCTTATTATAACCGTCTTGAATATCTATCACTTCGGGACTAATTTCATATGTTGCTTTTGATAGCTCAATCAAATCTAAGTGAAGAACATGAGCATAAAAAAATTTATTCTCCCAAAATAATTCAAGTGAAGCATGAGAGAAATTCTTAAAAAAATTACTAACTCTCAAATAAATCTAAGTGAAGCATGAGAGCATATTCTTCAAAAATACTAAAGCACACCATGCTCAAAAAGATATAAGTGAAGCACTAGAGCAATTCCATAGCTCAAAAAAATTAAGTGAAGCAAAGAGAGCAATTCTAAAAAATCATAGCATAATTTTGTCTCTCTCAAATAGGTGTGTCCAGAAAGGATACTTCACTTAAAATAAAAAGTAAAATAAGCAAAGACCCATATCATACAATACTCTTGAAGCAAATCTCATGATATGTGACGAATAACATATAGCTCCAAGTAAAATACCGATGGTCGTTAAAAGAAATAGGGGATGCCACTCGGGCATCCCCAAGCTTAGTTTCTTGCTTCTCTTTGGATAATAGCGTGGGATGACATGGGCATCCCCAAGCTTAGGATCTTCTTACTCATTATTCCTTCATCCATCGTGATCTCACCCAAAACTTGAAAACTTCAATCACACAAAACTCAACAAAACCTTCCTGAGACCCGTTAGTATAACAAAGCAAATCACTACTCTAACTACTATTGCAAACCCATTCATACTTTATTTTTGCATTATATCTACTATATTCCAACTTTAATATAGCTTATAACCTCCAATACAAACCATAAATTCATCGAAATAAGCACACAACACAAAGAAAACAGAACCTGTCAAAAACAGAACGGTCTGTAGCAATCTGAAAACTTCGAATACTTATGTAACTCCAAAAATTCTGAAAACTTAGGACAACATTGGCAATTTGTATATCAATCTTGTGTAAAAAAATTCAGAATTTTATTGCGCTTCTATGATTTTTAATAATTCTATGACTGGCGCACAAAGTTTCTGTTTTTCAACAAGACCAAATCAACTATCATCCAACATGATCCCAAAGGCTTTGCATGGCACAAACACTAATTAAAACATAAAAAACACAATAATAACAGTAGCATAATTGTGAAAACACTCAAGAACACAAAGAAAAAGGCAATAATAATTTTTATTCATTGGGTTACATCACAACAAGCGCTATCATTTTATGCCCCTAGCTAGGCATAATGCATAGATCTAAGTGTTGTCATCTTTAGTTCTAGATCCATAAGATGCCCTCATGATTGATCCTTATGGTGGCTTAATTCTTGTTCTAGGGAATTGTTCCATACCCTTACATGGTGGAAATTGAAATTTAACATTGCCTTCTTTCATATCAATCACGGTACCGATAGTACGTAAAAACGGTCTACCAAGAATAATTGGACAAGACGGATTGCAATCAATATCAAGAACAATAAAATCTATGAGCACATAATTCCTATTGGCAAGAATAAGAACATCGTTAATTATTCCCATAGGCTTTTTAATAGTAGAATCCACCAAGTGCAAATTTAAAAAACATTCTTCAATATCAGTAAGACCAAGCACATCACATAAAGATTTTGGAATTGTGGAAACACTAGCACCCAAGTCACATAAAGCAAAACACTCACAACTTTTAATCTTGACCTTTATAGTAGGTTCCCATTCATCATGTAATTTTCTAGCAATTGAAATATCTAATTCCAACTTTTCTTCCAAAGCTTTCATCATAGAATCAACAGTATGTTTAGTAAAAGCTTTATTTCGTTCATAAGCATGGGTGAATTTATAATGGATTGCAAGAAAGAAATACAATCAATCAAAGAGCAATTATCATAATTAAAGTCTTTTTAATCCAAAAGAGTGGGCACATCACTAGTTAAAGTTTTGACCTCTCCAAAACCCACTTTTGTCAATTTTCTCAACAAGATTTTCACCCTCCGAATTATCGTGATGCTTCTAACTAAAGCTGACTCTTATTCAGTCCCTTTTTCATCAATCTTAATCTTACTAAACAATGAATCAGTAGAGTAAACACCAATCATTCTAAGATCTTCATCATTTTTATGAAAGCAATCACTAGAAAACGATTTTTCTAAAAATTCTCTTTTAGCTCTAAGCATAGCGGTTCTTTCTTACTTTCATTCATAGAAAAACATAATGCTTTAATTGATTCCTCAACTTCGGGCACAAAAAATTTCATCTTGAGATTTTCTACATCATGAGGAATTGTATCAATTCTTCTAGACATATCATTAATCTTACTCAACTTTTCCTTTATCGTAGTATTAAAATTCTTTTGAGCATTGATAAATTGTTTAATATTATTCTCAAGATCAGAGGTGTTCCTATTATTATTGTAAGGAGGATCGCCTTAGGAATTACCATAATTATTAGAGGAATTTCCCAGAAAAGGTCTAGGATTAAAATTACCACTATAAGCATTGTTATTAAAATTGTTTCGAGAAACAAAATTCACATCTACAGCATCAAAATTTTGCTCAATCAAAGTAGCCAAAGGCACATCATTAAGATCAATAGGAGCATTTTTTATTAGAAACTAGCTTCATAAGAGCATCAACTTTTTCACTCAGAGAATTTATTTCTTCTACCGAATTAACCTTTTACAAGTAGGAGCTCTTTCGGTATGCCATTGTGAATAATTTGCCATAATATTATCAAGCAATTTGGTGGCTTCACCCAAAGTAATTTCCATAAAAGTACCACCTGCGGTGGAGTCTAAAAGATTTCTAGAGGCAAAATTCAATCCCGCATAAAAATTTGGTATGATCATCGGAAGATTTAAACCATGAGTTGTACAATATCTTAGTATCAATTTCATTCCTTCCCAAGATTGTGCAACTTGTTCATGCTCAAGTTGCTTAAAATTCATGATTTGCGTCCTAAGGGAAATAATTTTCACGGGGGAAAATACTTAGTAATAAAAGCATCTTTGCACTTATCCCAATAATTGATACTATTGCGAGGCAAATAAGAAAACCAAATTTTCACATGATCTAGCAAAGAAAACGGGAATAATTTCAACTTCAGAATATCATTGTACACATCTTTTTTCTTCTGCATGTCACACAATTCCACAAATGTGTTAAGATGGGACGCGACATCCTCACTAGGAGTACGGGAAAATTGATCTTTCATAACAAGATTCAACAAAGCGGCATTAATATCACAAGACTTCGCACTAGTGCTGGGAGGAGCAATCGGAATGCTAATAAAATAATTGTTGTTGGTATTAGAGAAGTCACACAACTTGGTGTTCTCTTAGTCATCGTGACTACGCAACAAGATTGCACTAAAAAATAGATTTGACGAGAAGAACGACTAATGAAAAAGCGGGCGAATAAAACAAAAATTTTTTGTGAAGTGGGGGAGATGAAAATGAGAGGCAAATGGCAAATTATGTATATTGCAAGGAGATGAGATTTGTGATTAGGAACATAAATGTTGATGATGTCTCCCCGGCAATGACGCCAGAAATTCCTTTTGATGCGCCTTGAACTTCGTCGGTATTTCCCCAAAGAGGAAGGGATGATGGAGCACAGCTACAGTAGGTATTTCCCTAAGTGATGAGACCAGGGTTATTGAACCAGTAGGAGAACCACGCAACACCAGGTAAACGGCACCTGAACACAAAGAAAATACTTGCAACCCGACGTAAAAGAGGGGTTGTCAATCCCTCCCGGGTAAAAGGATAGATGAAATTGTAGTAGATTGGATAAATAGATCTCGTAGGGACGCAAGATAAAATAAATAATAATAAATTGCAGCAAGGTATTTTTGGGTTTTTGGAATAATATATCTGAAAATAAAAGCAAATAAAAATAGAACTCGAAGGCAAATATGATAAAGAAGAGACCTGGGGGCCGTAGATTTCACTACTGGCTTCTCTCGAGAAAAATAGCATACGGTGGGTAAACAAATTATTGTTGTGAAATTGATAGAACTTCAAATGATTATGAAGATATCCAGGCAATGATCATTACATGGGAATCACGTCCAAGATTAGTAGACCGACTCCTGCCTGCATCTACTACTATTACTCCACACATCAACCGCTACCCAGGATGCATCTAGTGTATTAAGTTCATGGAGAAACAGAGTAATGCAATAAGAACGATGACATGATGTAGACAAGATCTACTCATATAGGAATAGACCCCATCTTGTTATCCTTAATAGCAACGATACATATGTGTCATTTCCCCTTCTGTCACTGGGATTGAGCACCGTAAGATCGAACCCATCACAAAGCACCTCTTCCCATGGCAAGAAAAATCGATCTAGTCGGCCTAACTAAACCAAAGATTAGAAGAAGAAATATGAGTCTATAAGTAAGCATGCATATAAGAGATCAAAAGACTCAAATAACATTCATGGATAAAAACATAGATCTGATCATAAACTCAAAGTTCATCGGATCCCAACAAACACTAAAGCAAAGAGAGTTACATCAAATAAGTCTCCAAGAGACCATTGTATTGAGAATCAAAAGAGAGAGAGAGAGAGAGAGAGAGAGAGAGAGAGGAAGCCATATAGCTACTAACTACGGACCCGTAGGTCTACAATGAACTACTCACGCATCATCGAAGAGGCACCAATGAGGATGATGAACCCCTCATGTGATGGTGTCTAATATAAATTGGATCTGTGGTTTCTAGAACCTGCTGCGGCTATAATTATGTTTCGTCGACTCCCCTAAGATTTTTGGAATATTGTGGTATTTATAGAGGAAAGAGGTGGTGCAGGAGGCCACCAAGGTGGGCACAACCCTCCAGGGCGCGCCTGGGCCCCCAGGCGTGCCCAGGTGGTTTGTACCCCCCTCGGGGCACCCCTCTGGTACTTCTTTGGTACATATTGTGTCTTCTGGCCCAGAAAAATTCTCCAAAAAGTTTCGCTACATTTGGACTCCATTTGGTATTGATTTTCTATGAAGTAAAAAACAAGAAAAAAACAACAACTGGCACTAGGCACCATGTCAATAGGTTAGTCCCAAAAAATGAGATAAAGTTGCAATAAAATGATTGTAAAACATCTAAGAATGATAATATAACATCATGGAACAATCAAAAAGTATAGATACATTGGAGACATATCATAGTCATCTCACCAAGACCAACTTGGGGCAAAACAAGAGAACTTTGATGTTTACCGGTTTATTGGTCCGCTTTGCATTTTGCGCCAAGTTTTGACCTTTGATTTAACTAATAAAATTGTAATGCATGCAACCCAAAATACTATCATTGGAAACTATGTTCAAATACGAATCCGATGATATAATTTTTGGTGACATGCATAATTATTATTATTTTAGTTAAATCTATGGTCAAAATTTGGCACGAAATATTAAGGGGGCCAATAAACCAGTACAGAGGTATGAGTAGTATTTTGTAATTAATGTCATTGCATAAATAGAATTGAGCACTGCTGCATGTTGTGCTAAGTAGTCTCATGTCATTTAATGCATACACACCCCACGTCTCCTATTGGGTGATTTCTTTTTTTGTGGCAAAAACAGGGAACGAGGTGGGTAGTTAATGCACCACGCCTAAAAGTTTTGGGATTATTTGGTTTCCGTAACGTGACTAATGCACCAATACGGAGGCAATACAATACTTGATTGCAATTTTTTGTTGGTAGCTTACCAAGCTGATCGCTCGGTGAGTACAATAGTAGTCTAATTGATGAGATTTCAGATTTGAGCCATCTACCGGAAGGGAGTGTGTATAATATCATCGGGAATTACATTCAAAACCGAATAAAACAATACTCCATGTATTTATTTACAGAGGGAGTAGTATATTTTTGTGACATGCATTACTAGATATTGCTAGTCAAATACTAAATCCAGACGGAGGTGGTAGTACTACTAAATCCAGACGGTGGTGCTAGTACTAGTTGTAGTACTACCAATGTAGTAGTATTGTACTACCCGTTGGTCAAATTATTACGTGTTGTTCCTCAAAGTGAAGTGACAAGACCCTGCGCTGGAGATGACACCCGAGTGTAGGCGCCGTTTTCGGCATACCAAAGTCAGCCTCACCGTGTAAAGTGACTATCATCATGGCTGTAGAGCTAGCCTGCTTATAACTAGCCATGTTCGACATAATTTCCCATGCATTGCCATGAGTATCTCTACTCTTTTCTTATATGATGCCCATGCATTGCACGGAATACCAAGATTGGGGGTGGAGGGCGGCGGCGGCCATCACGCCAGATTGTTTCATGGCCTTCTAGATGTGGTGGGGAAGAGATAAGGCTGATTGTGAGAGAGACGGAGTTTTTTGTAAATAGGGAACAAGTGTGGACATCTTTTTGCAAAACTGTAATAATTTGCTTTGTATGCGTCAGATCTAGATCCGATGGCTATTGGTGAAAGATGGTAGTCACACCATCATCACCAACTCAGTTGATGATGGTGTGCTTGCCATCCTACAATATAGACCTCCAATCTATATCTGACGTATAGAAAGCAAACTATGGCAATTTTGCAAAAAGATACCCGAACATCTCTCCACATTTACAGATAAGGCCTTCCCTCGTTCATCTTTCTCTCCCACAAGATAAACAGCTCATATAAATGCATCTTGATGTTCCATGCAACGCATGGGCCTCTTGCTGGTAATAATAAATACGGTACATGAGTAATGGGTATATATCTTTGCCGCAATTATGCACGCGAACATTTACCGTAACATAGTACTACCTCATGCTGGATAGTCGTAATATTACAAGTTTCAAACTGATATTAAAAATTCTAGGAGTAATGTTGCACCAACGAAGAGGGAATTATTAGGAAGTGTACGTAAGAACTTTAGTTACTTTAGGTGGATGCAGCATTATTGTACAAACTAAAATCCACCGCCCTGACAAGTCAGTAATGGGCAGATAAATTTTTTGAGTCTCTGGCGACTTGATGTTTCAAAAACAAATTCAGCTTCGGCGGAGACTTTGTCATTTAGGCTTAGACGCTTGCGGTGATCAGCACGCCATTCATTGTTGCGCTAGAGAAAGCCAAACCTCATTACCTTGAGCACCCTTGCCGCCGGAACAAAGAACCTGGCCAATTTAATCCCAGATGTGTTGACTCGGTAGTCGATCAAATCAATTTCTGTAAGATGGAGATCAAGGCATTCGATGAGATTGTCATAGTGCAGCACATTTTTCACTTTCGGGTCTTTTTTATCTGCAAAAGAAGAGAACATATTAGAGCAGTTGGCTGTATAAGATTGCCGTGTCATCAAGAGGTACCAATATCATTCGCTCATACGATAGGGTTGGCTATAGGGTTGGCTCTAAGGCTAGTGATATTTTTTCACTCTCTCTCTCTCTTTCTCTTTCCACTCATTTACCTAGGAGCATGTGAAGAGCTCGGGCATTTGTTGCCTTTCACTATGTGGCCGATGCCATATTTCTCAAAACAATGCCACATAATACGCATCGATGTCAAATCAAAAGATTTTGGCACCGCTCTAGTGATGTGAGAGAGTTGGCACCTCTGTGAAGACAGACCCTCATGTATAAACAAATCAATCAAACCAACTACACCAGCCTCTCCCTCTCTCAAACAAGTGTTTTTTATGGCCTCAGTCCTCTCCCTCTCCCGCGCAAGTGTTTTTTCATTGCATGAGTTAATTTGGCACCAGAGCAAAGTATGTGATCTAGATTGGGGCACCCGGTGAGCAGTGGAGGGGCAACGATGCCAAATGCATCAGAAGTGAATTTGGCACGTGTTTTGGCCTACATAGTGGAGGGCCGTTATAGCCCACTTTTGTACTACCTCGTATTTAGTGTAAAATTTTGACCATATATTTACCTAAGAAAATGCCAATGCATGTCACCAAACATTATACCATTTGAAATTATGTTCAAATACGAATCCAACGATATAATTTTTAGTGACATGCATTAACATTTTGTGAGTTAAATCTATGGTCAAATTTTGATACTACATGAACTTGCATGACATCTTTTGTCCTACCCTCCCGTGGCAGCGGGGTCCTATTGGAAACTAAGGGATATTAAGGCCTCCTTTTAATAGAGTACCAGACCAAAGCATTGACACTTAGTGAATACATGAACTCCTCAAACTATGGTCATCACCGGTAAGTATCCCGATTATTGTCACTTTGGGGTTAACGGATCATAACACATAATGGGTGACTTTAGACTTGCAAGATAGGATCAAGAACTCACATATATTCATGAAAAGGTAATAGGTTCAAATCAGAAATCATGGCACTCGGGCCCTAGTGACAAGCATTAAGCATAGCAAAGTCGTAGCAACATCAATCTCAAAACATAATGGATACTAGGGATCAAACCCTAACAAAACTAACTCGATTACATGATAAATCTCATCCAACCCATCACCGTCCAGCAAGCCTATGATGGAATTACTCACGCACGGCGGTGAGCATCATGAAATTGGTGATGGAGGATGGTTGATGATGACGACGGCGACGAATCCCCCTCTCCGGAGCCCCGAACGGACTCCAGATCAGCCCTCCCGAGAGGTTTTAGGGCTTGGCGGCGGCTCCGTATTGTAAAACGTGATGATTTCTTCTCTCCTAATTTTTTTCCCCGAAAGCAGTTATATAGAGTTGGAGTTGGACTCGGGGGGCTTCTAGGGGGCCCACGAGGTAGGGGCGCGCCCCCACCCTCGTGAGAAGGGTGTGGGCCCCCTGGTCTTCATCTTTGGCGAGGATTTTTTATTATTTATTGTAAGATATCCCGGTGAGCATCATGAAATTGGTGATGGAGTAAGGTTGATGATGACGATGGCGACGGATTCCCCTCTCCGGAGCCCCGAATGGACTCCAGATCAGCCCTCTCGAGAGAGATTAGGGCTTGGCGGCGACTCCATATTGTAAACCGCGATGAATCTTTCTCCTTGATTTTTTTCTCCCCGAACATGAATATATAAAGTTGGAGTTGAGGTCGGTGGAGCACCAGGGGCCCACGAGGCAGGGGCGCGCCCCCACCCTCGTGGACAGGGTGTGGGGCCCCTGGTCTTGATTCTTTCCCCAGTATTTTTTGTATATTCCAAAAATATTCTCCGTTGATTTTCAGGTCATTCCGAGAACTTTTATTTCTGCACAAAAATAACACCATGGCAATTCTACTGAAAACAGCGTCAGTCCGGGTTAGTTCCATTCAAATCATGCAAGTTAGAGTCCAAAACAAGGGCAAAAGTGTTTCCAAAACTAGATACGATGGAGACGTATCAATGGCTGGAAGTATTTAGAACAACTTCTACTTAATTTGGACCACACAGGAGTAGGAAGGTGCCCCTGGGGGGCAAATTGGCAACATGGCCAGCGCCCCAAAGGGGTACTTTACCCCTTCTGTGGCTGCCCTCTCCTCCTCCTCCAAACTATATATATCAGGGGTTTTTGCTCTATTTTATATACAAGTTTCGGCGCCTCCTCTAGTTCTTCTAGTTCATGTTCTAGCTGGTCCTATTGACTAATTAGAACGTGGCTAATCCTATTGTATTCATAATTAGAAGCCCAGTGTGGTTCTAATCTCCTCCCTCAAATTCTAGTGATTATTAGCTCTGGATGGCGAAGCGCCATGATAACCCACAAGTATAGGGGATCAATTGTAGCCTCCTTCGATAAGTAAGAGTGTCGAACCCAACGAGGAGCTAAAGGTAGAACAAATATTCCCTCAAGTTCTATCGACCACCGATACAACTCTACGCACGCTTAACGTTCGCTTTACCTAGAACAAGTATGAAACTAGAAGTACTTTGTAGGTGTGATAGGATAGGTTTGCAAGATAATAAAGAGCGCGTAAATAAAAAGTAGGGGCTGTTTAGATAAAGACATGACTAAGTTAGTTTTAGTAAAGAGCTTTTTGTTACGAGAAACTTAATTGTCCCTAGGCAATCGATAACTAGACCGGTAATCATTATTGTAGTTTTATTTGAGGGAGAGGCATAAGCTAACATACTTTCTCTACTTGGATCTAAGGTAAAACCCAACCATAGCATTAAAGTATCAAGTCCTCTTTATCCCATACGCAAACAACCTACTTACTCGGGTCTATGCTTCTATCACTCACACCACCCACCATAAGCAAATCATGAACATATTGCAAACCCTACAGCAGGGATCCCTCACGCTTGTGCGACATGGAGAGCACCATAGGACAGCACCAATAATAAAACATGCAACTCAAACCAATCACGATCATCAAATAACCCATAGGACAAAACGGATCTACTCAAACATCATAGGATAGCCATACATCATTGGGAAATAATATATAGCGTTGAGCACCATGTTTAAGTAGAGATTACAGCGGGTAAAAGAGAGGTTACACCGCTGCATAGAGGGGGGGAAGAGTTGGTGATGATGGCGGTGAAGTTGTTGGTGAAGATTGTGGTGATGATGATGGCCCTCAGTGGCACTCCGGCGCCACCGGAAGCGAGGGGGAGAGAGCTCCCCTCCTTCTTCTTCTTCTTCCTTGACCTCCTCCCTAGATGGGAGAAGGGTTTCCGCTCTGGTCCTTGGTCTCCATGGCATGGGAGGGGCGAGAGCCCCTCCGAGATTAGATCTGTCTCTCTGTCTCTCTCTGTTTCTGCGTTCTCAGATTCCACCCTTTCACCGTTTCTTATATTCCTGGAGATCTGTAACTCCGATTGGGCTGAAATTTTAACACGATCTCTATCCGGATATTAGCTTTCTTGCGGCGAAAGAAGGGCACCAACCACCTTACGGGGTGGCCACGAGGGTCAGGGGCACGCTCCCCTGCCTCGTGGCCCCCTCGGGCATCGTCTCGCGTGGATTTTTCTTCCCAAAAATCACATATATTCCAAAAAAAATCCATCAGTTTTTATCCCGTTTGGACTCCGTTTTATATGGATTTACTGCGAAACAAAAAACATGCAACAAACTGGAACTAGCACTGGGCACTGGATCAATATGTTAGTCCCAAAAATAGTATAAAAACTTGCCAAAAGTATATGAAAGTTGTAGAATATTGGCATGGAACAATCAAAAATTATAGATACGACGGAGACATATCAACATCCCCAAGCTTAATTCTTGATCGTCCTCAAGTAGGTAAATGATAAAAAAGATAATTTTTGGTGTGAATGCTACCTAGCATAATCTTGATCATGTAATCTAATCATGGCATGAATATTAAGACACGAGTGATTCAAAGCAATAGTCTATCATTTGACATAAAACAATAATACTTCAAGCCTACTAATAAAGCAATCATGTCTTTTCAAAATAACATGGCCAAAGAAAGTTATCCCTACAAAATCATATAGTCTGGCTATGCTCCATCTTCACCACACAAAATATTCACATCATGCACAATCCCGATGACAAGCCGAGCAATTGGTTCATACTTTTTAACGCACTTCTGCTTTTTCAACCCTCACGCAATACATGAGCGCAAGCCACGGACATAGAACTATAGGTGGAATAGAATGTGATGATGGGGGTTATGTGGAGAAGACAAAAAGGGAGAAAGTCTCACATCGACACGGCTAATCAACGAGCTATGGAGATGCCCATCAATTGATGTCAATGCGAGGAGTAGGGATTGCCATGCAACGGATGCACTAGAGCTATAAGTGTATGAAAGCTGAAACTGAAACTAAGTGGGTGTGCATTCAACTTGCTTGCTCATGAATACCTAGGGCATTTGAGGAAGCTCATCATCGGAATATACAAGCCAAGTTCTATAATGACAATTCACACTAGTATATGAAAGTGATAACTCAAGATACTCTCTATATGAAGAACATGGTGTTACTCTGAAGCGGAAGTGTGGTAAAAGGATAGTAACATTGCCCCTTCTCTCTTTTTCTCTCATTTTTTTTATATTTTTTGGGCCTTCTCCTTTTTTGGCCTTTCTCTTTTTTTCTTTTTTTCATCTGGAGTCTCATCCCGACTTGTGGGGGAATCATAGTCTCCATCATCCTTTCCTCACTGGGGTAATTCTCTAATAATGATGATCATCACACTTTTATTTACTTACAACTCAATATTACAACTCGATATCTAGAACAAAGATATGACTCTATATGAATGCCTCTGGCAGTGTGCCGGGATGTGCAATGATCTAGCGTAGCAATGACATCAAAAAAGGACAAGCCATGAAAACGTCATGCTAGCTATATTACGATCATGCAAAGCAATATGACAATGAATGCTCAAGTCATGTATATGGTGATGATGGAAGTTGCATGGGAATATATCTTGGAATGGCTATGGAAATGCCATGATAGGTAGGTATGGTGGCTGTTTTGAGGAGGGTATATGATGGATTTAAGGTACCGGCGAAAGTTGTGCAATACTATAGAGACTAGCAATGGTGGAAGGGTGAGAGTGCGTATAATCCATGGACTCAACATTAGTCATAAAGAACTCACATACTAATTGCAAAAATCTATTAGTCATCGAAACAAAGTACTACCCGCATGCTCCTAGGGGGATAGATTGGTAGGAAAAGACCATCGCTGGTCCCCGACTGCCACTCATAAGGAAGACAATCAATAAATAAATCATGCTCCGACTTCATCACATAACGGTTCATCATACGTGCATGCTACGGGAATCACAAACTCCAACACAAGTATTTCTACAATCCACAACTACCCACTAGCATGACTCTAATATCACCATCTTTATATCGCAAGACTATTGTAAGGAATCAAACATATCATATTCAGTGATCTACAAGTTTTATGTAGGATTTTATGACTAACCATGTGAATGACCAATTCCTATCATCTATCTAAATAGATATAAGTGAACCAAGAGAGTTTAATTGTTTCCACAAAAGATATGCCCATGCTCTAACAAATATAAGTGAAGCAAAAGAGCATTCTACAAATGGCGGTTTTCTATGTGAAGAGAAACAGGCAATCCAAACTTCAAATGATATAACCGAAGCACATGAAGAATTCTATAAAGCCATACTCAAAAGATATAAGTGAAGTGCATAGAGAATTCTATAAATCAACCAAGGACTATCTCATACCAGCATGGTGCATAAAATAAAAATGAAAACTAAATGCAAAAGACGCTCCAAGATTGCACATATCACATGAACGAAACGAATCCGAAAACATACTGATACTTGTTGAAGAAAGAGGGGATGGCTTCCGGGGCATCCCCAAGCTTAGACACTTGAGTATCCTTGAGAATTTACTTGGGTTGCCTAGGGAATCCCCAAGCTTGAGCTCTTTCCTCTCTTCCTTCTTCTCACATCGAGACCTTCTCGATCATCGAACACTTCATCCACACAAAACTTCAACAGAAAACTCGGTAAGATCCGTTAGTATAATAAAGCAAATCACTCTCTAAGTACTATTGCAAACTAATTCATATTTTGTTTTTGCATTGTAGCTACTGTAGTATAACTTTTAATGGCTTAATCCACTGATATAATTCGATGGTTTCATCAAAACAAGCAAACTATGCATCAAAAACAAAATCTGTTTAAAACAGAACAGCCTGTAATAATCTGAACATTCACCATACCTCTGGTACTCCAAAAATTCTACCAAAATTAGGAAACATAAACAATTTGTATATAAATACAGTGCAAAAATAATTAGAACCATTTGACGTTCCAGTAAAAAATGTATAATCGCGCACTACAGCCAAAGTTTCTGTCCTGCACCGTACAAACCAACAAGCAAAGTAAACATCCTAAAGGAAAAACTTGGCACGTTATTTTTATTTTAAAACTTTATAAAAGCACACAACAGAAATAAATGACTCTCTAAAACTTGCGGGTTGTCTCCCTGGCAGCGCTTTCTTTAAAGCCATTAAGCTAGGAATATAGTGCTCAAGTAATGGATCCACCCGGATCCCAAGGTATATCAAAGACAATTTTAATTAGCAATGATTTGGCATTTAGTAGTGAGCACAAAGTAACATAATTCAAGCAATGAAAAAGTCTAACTCTCTTTCTATGCATCGTCATGTCATAAAAGAACAATTCATGCACACAAAGTAAAGGCCAATGCATAGTACAAACAGTTTCTTGCAATTTTTTCGTGTTGGAAACATAAAGAGGCAGAGATGTAGTTCCTCTCTCATAATAATTGCAAGTAGGAGCAGCAAGAACATGCATATTATATCTATAAAAATCATCATGTGTGGTAGTTAAACACAACCCATCAATATAATCCTTAACAAGAGCAAACTTCTCTGATATAGTGTAGTTGGGAGAATTCAAAAAGATAATAGGACTATCATGCGTGGGTGCAATAGGAAAAATTTCATGTTTAACATAAGTAACTATAGAAAGTTCATCTCCATAAGCATAATTCATATTGGCATCTTGGCCACAAGCATAGCAAGCATCATCAAAAAGGGATATTTCAAGAGAATCAACGGGATCATAACAATCATCATAGCAATCATCCTTCGGTAAGCACGAAGGGAAATTAAACAATGTATGAGTTGAAGAGTTACTCTCATTAGAAGGTGGGCACGGGTAGCTAATACGCTCTTCCACCTTTTGTTTTTCACTCTCCTCATCATCTTTTTCATCCAACGAGCTCACGGTTTCATCAATTTCTTCTTCCATAGACTCCTGTAAAATATTAGTCTCTTCTTGGAAAGAGGAGGAGACCTCGATATATGGTTTAACGTAGGCATTAGAAACATAATTCTCATAACAATATTCAAGTATGGCGAAATTTTCAAATTTGTAAAGAATAGCATCATACGTTTCAATCAAAGAAGCAATTTCATAAACACCCTTAAAAGCAACAAATTCTTCAATTTGTTGAACATCATAGTAATTGTAAACACCCTTAGCATAAGAAGATACAATTCCATTATCACTAAACAAACATTGGTAGGGAAGGTGTTTCTTAGGGTCTTCAGAACAACAAGTATAATCATATATTTCGCATAAATTCCAAGCATAGCATTGCAAATGATGAATTTGACCCAGTAAAAGTTTCCCTTTTTCAGATATACGGTGTCGCACATGACAAGCATGCTCATATAAAGATTTGCCCTCAACTAAGCTAGTTGGGGTTTCAGCACGAGCACATAGGGATCAAAGATGATCCAAGTAATAAGCTTTAGGAGTGTGATAGATTTTGAGTGGTTCTTCAACCATTGGTGTAGTAGGTACAACTAATTTCTTTGGTATTTTGCGTTTCCTACCCATAACTAAAGATAGAAAACAAGAGCACAAAATAAAAACTACTTAGTGATAAAGCAAACAAGCACACACGAGAATATTCACCCCACGCTATAACTCCCTGGCAACGGCGCCAGAAAAAGGTCTTGATAACCTACAAGTATAGGGGATCAATTGTAGCCTATTTCGATAAGTAAGAGTGACAAACCCAACGAGGAGCTAAAGGTAGAACAAATATTCCCTCAAGTTCTATCGACCAGCGATACAACTCTAAGCACGCTTAATGTTCGCTTTACCTAGAACAAGTATGAAACTAGAAGTACTTTGTAGGTGTGATAGGATAGGTTTGCAAGATAATAAAGAGTGCGTAAATAAAAAGTAGGGGCTTTTTAGATAAAGACACAACTAATTTAGTTTTAGTAAAGAGCTTTTTGTTACGAGAAAGTTATTTGTCCCTAGGCAATCGATAACTAGACTGGTAATCATTATTGCAGTTTTATTTGAGGGAGAGGCATAAGCTAACATACCTTCTCTACTTGGATCATATGCACTTATGATCGGAACTTTAGCAAGCATCCGCAATTACTAAAGATCATTAAGGTAAAACCCAACCATAGCATTAAAGTATCAAGTCCTCTTTATCCCATACGCAAACAACCTACTTACTTGGGTCTATGCTTCTGTCACTCATGCCACCCACCATAAGCAAATCATGAACATATTGCAAACCCTACAGCGGGGATCCCTCACGCTTGCGCAACACAGAGAGCACCATAGGACAGCACCAATAATAAAACATGCAACTCAAACCAATCACGATCATCAAATAACCCATAGGGCAAAACGGATCTACTCAAACATCATAGGATAGCCCTACATCATTGGGAAATAATATATAGCGTTGAGCACCATGTTTAAGTAGAGATTACGGTGGGTAAAAGAGAGGTTACACCGCTGCATAGAGGGAGGAGAGTTGGTGATGATGGCGGTGAAGTTGTTGGTGAAGATTGCGGTGATGATGATGGCCCCCGGTGGCACTCCGGCGCCACCGGAAGCGAGGGGGAGAGAGCCCCCCTCCTTCTTATTCTTCCTTGACCTCCTCCCTAGATGGGAGAAAGGTTTTCCCTCTGGTCCTTGGTATCCATGGCATGGGAGGGGCGAGAGACCCTCCGAGATTGGATCCGTCTCTCTGTCTCTCTCTGTTTCTGCGTTCTCAGATTCTACCCTTTCACCATTTCTTATATTCCCGGAGATCCGTAACTCCGATTGGGCTGAATTTTTAACACGATCTCTATCCGGATATTAGCTTTCTTGCAGTGAAAGAAGGGCACCAACCACCTTATGGGGTGTCCACTAGGGTCAGGGGCGCCTGCCCCCCTGGGGCGCGCCCCCTGCCTCGTGGCCCCCTCGGGCATCGTCTCGCATGGATTTTTCTTCCCAAAAATCACATATATTCCAAAAAAATCTCTGTCAGTTTTTATCCCGTTTGGACTCCGTTTGATATGAATTTACTGCGAAACAAAAAACATGCAACAAACAGGAACTGGCACTGGGCACTGGATCAATATGTTAGTCCCAAAAATAGTATAAAAAGTTGCCAAAAGTATATGAAAGTTGTAGAATATTGGCATGGAACAATCAAAAATTATAGATACGACGGAGACATATCACGTCTCCAGATCGTGAAGGTTGCATGCTTGCAACCAAGTAGAGAGGTCGTGCTTTCAGTCTTCGGTTCGAGAGACTGTTTGTGGACGGTACGAGGGATCGTTCATCAACGGTTTGAGGGACTCCAAGTACGATCTACACCAATGCATTCTTCTTCTGTTGCAACTCGGTGACGGTAATGATCATGATCCCAACCCATTATGCATCTTCATATTGATCTTGGGTGATCGTAGGTGCAATTTTTTTAGTTTTCTACTACGTTTCCAACACAAGCTAGGTACACCAACCGCTTGAGAATATCTCAATTGATCTGTAGCCGTGCCTTCAAACTTTTGAGTCCGCATGCTAGGATCATTTGGTGTTGCAGAAAGTTTGCAGCTCGAATAGTCAAAACAGCTCCAAATCTTCTCAACATATAGCGGGATTGTAGAGGTGTAATTCCACGCTCAGTATCTCCCAGTAGCTTGATGTTCAAGATAACATTAGCCACGCCCAGATCTTCCATCTCAAAGTCATAAGATAGAAAATCCTTGACCTCCTCAATGACTTTGAGGTGAATCCCAAATAACAGTTTGTCATTGACATACAGACATAGTATAACTCCTTCACCCCACCATAGCGATAATATACACATTTGTCAGCTTTGTTAACAACAAAGCCAGCAGATGTCAAAGTTGTATTAAACTTCTCATGCCATTGCATATGCACTTATTTTAGGCCATACAAAAATTTCGCTAGCTTGCACACCTTTCTTTCCTGGCCATTTACTACAAAGTCATCTGGTTGTTGCATGTAAATTTCCTCGTCTAGCTCTCCATTAAGGAAAGTCGTCTCAACATCCACCTGATGAACGAGAAGATCATGTGATGCAGCCAACGAGAGTAACACTCAAATGGTTGTGAGTCTAGCCACAGGTGAATAAGTATCGAAGAAATCTTCTTCTTCTTTCTTGGTATAACGTTGGACTTCTCAATAGTACCATCGGTCCTAAGCTTCCTGTCGAACACCTACTTACATACCAATGGTTGGCAACCATAAGGACGATCGGTGATCTCCCATGTACCATTAACCAAGATGGAATCTGATACATCTTGTTGGGGATATTACTACTGGACGTAAACCGGCCAGAAGTAGCCGGATTAACTCTATGACGATTAGAAGCCCATGAAGGCGTAAGGATGGTGGCGCTTTACGAAGGCCCAAGGCCCAAAAGCGAGTTAAGGCCTGTAGATGTAAACCAGTTCTCTCATGTAACTTGTATTGTAAGTTAGAAGGAATAGAGACCGAGCCGGACACGTTTATGGTCCGGCCTCGGGACTGTGTAAACCGGCGGGCGTCAACCTATGTATATAAAGGGACGACCCGGCAGTGGTTTAAGGACAACACACAACAACTCGAGAGCCAGGCAACGCAGATTCGCTCCCTAGTCATCGAAACCCTAGCAATACCAACACAACTAGACGTAGGCTTTTTCCTTCATCGAAGGGGCCGAACTAGTATAAAAATCCTCGTGTCCCTTGTCTGGTTTAACCCCTTTAAGCTAACCCGTAGTGATGGCTCCACGACTAAGTCCTTTCACGAGGACATCTACCGTGACAAAACCACGACAGTTGGCGCCCACCGTGGGGCTATCGCACGATGGTTTCGAGTTCTTGAGGGGCAACTTCGAAGGACTCAAGGGATACGCTATGGGCCGAATGACCAAGAGTCGTCGTGGCAAGCTATACATCAACGACGCAGGCTGGGGCCCCGAGGCCGGTTCAATTGAATACGGGTACCGGGTCCCCTTGGGTGGGATTCACGTCTTCATCGGCAAGATCGGCGAACCGGGCCCTAAGCCGGACACCTGCACCGACATCATCGAGACGGCTCAGCGTGCAAGCCCTGCCCAGGTTTAGCCCGCCGCAAGGCATGTTTTCGTAGGTGTCATCCATGGAGTGGAATATGAGGATAGACCGGCATATAATGGGGAAACCATTGTCTGTTCTGATGACGAGTCTTCAATCGGAGAGACCGAGTCGCTGTATCAACTGCAGGACGGCCGGATTAGTGGGGGTTCCGATGGCAACAGTATGCTGGACCCCCTCGATCTGCCAAGCCGGGTCGTGATCTTCATGGCCGGTACACAACCAGCGCAGCACTGTTCTACCACCGCGGCAATGCTCTCCGGTTTAGCAACAACAACGCTAGCAGGAGCAGCGGGCTCTACGCCGCCTCCGGCTCAGGTTTTGTCTGATTTGTTCAACACTTTGGCAATGTTGATGGCAGCAGAAGTGGATGCAGCAACCCGAGATCAGCACAATGCGGAGATTGCAAAGGTGAAGGATCAGATAACTCAAGCGAAAGTGGACCTGGCAGCAGAGAACGCCAGGATGGCTACAGAGCGGGCCGAGTTGGAAGCTTAGGCCTACCGGCTTAGGCTGGATCAGTATGTCTCAGATGATGTCATGAGGAGGAGATACCGGTTGCACCTCCCGCCGGGTTATGAGCCAAGAAATCTCTTCAACACGCCAGGAGCCGGAACCAATAACCAGCCGGTGGGGAACCGGACTGAGGCACCAGTAACAGGAGCGCCGGTTCAGCCGTGCACGATGAACCCGCCTCGTGAGAATAACATTGTGCCACAGTACGTTCTGGCGCCGCTGGGGCATTACTCCAACTCATTGGATACCATTGTGTCCGCCTCTTCACGATTGGCAGCCCTCCCAATGGACGGCGATTCACCAGTGGCGATTGAGACACGACGGGCCAGAGACCTTCTCCAAACAGCTTTAAACCAACAGCGGGCTTATTCGCATAGTCGCGAGAGGATTCATTCCACCCCCGCCCGAGTCGGAGCTACAACAGGCATGTTGAGGATGAACCGGCCGTGCCAAGCAGTGCACGTCACCATAACTCGCCGCAAGGGCATAACCCGGTGGGTGGTGGTGCTAATGCGCAGGATGTGGTGGATCATGGACGGGCGCGTCGAGAAGCCGAGTTAGCAACACAGCATGCGGCTCGTCAGCCTACTCCAATTTGTCCTACCGCCTCAGTGGAGCCAGGTGTGGTCTTCAGTTCTTTAGGGGTGCCGTGTCTCACCCCCGCTTTGCATAATGTACGACTGCCCAAGGATTTCAAAGGCCCTCATAAGGTGCCCAATTACACTGCCGATTTACCCCCTGAGTCATGGGTTGAGAGTTATGAGATGGCGATGGAGATGCTGGATGTGGATGAGGCGGTGTGTGCTAAGTACTTCACCATGATGTTGGAGGGGACAGCTCGTACTTGGTTAAAGAGCTTACCGGCTAACTCCGTCGGGTCATGGGCTGAGTTGAAGCACCGGTTTATCCAGAATTTTAAAGATACTTGTAAGCAGCCTATGTCGATTGTGGACCTGGCCGCCTGTGTTCAAGAGGATGGAGAGTCTACAACCCATTGGGTGAAGAGAGTCTCAGCTATTCTGCATTCGTCGGACTGCATCAACGTGGATACAGCAGTTTTGACATTGGAGGGCAATTGCCGGTTTATGCCATTAAAACTGAAGCTAGGGAGGCTCAAATGTCACTGCAATGACATGTCAACCCTTATGGCTGCTTTGGTGAAATATGCCGATTCAGATAGTAGCAAAGACCCTGAGTCTGAGGAGGACAAACCGAGGAAGGGGAAAAAGAACGGCAATGGTAAGGGGCAGCAGCACAATCTGACAGGTCATGGGAATAATGGTAAGCGCAAGGCAGACAATAGTTTGGACTTTGTGGCTAACACCAATGCTCAGGATAACGGTCAGCGTCGTCAGGGCAAACCGCCCCAGAGGGGTGGAGGGTCAGGCCCCAATCTGGAGCGCATGTTAAATCAACCTTGTCCAAAGCACGAATCGAAGGAGAAGCCAGCTTCACATCTGTGGAAGGATTGTTTCATCATGTGGGAGTTCAAAAATTGTAATATGTTTCAGTACGACAATGGCCCGCCCGGCAGTTCAGGAGGCGGTTTTCATGGGCCGGGTTATGGAGGCAGCAGCTCTGGTTCAGGAATCCAAGGCCATCAGACCGGACATGGAGGTTATAACCATCAGGGGAATCAGCAGCAGCAGTTGGGTTATCAGAGCAATCCGAAGCAGTTGAATAGTGGGCAGTATCATGTCTTCACCACTAGCTTGTGCAAGCGTGATCAGAAGCTTCATAAGAGGGTCATGAAATCTGTTGAACCGGCAGTGCCTCAGTATTTGCGCTGGTCTGAGCAACCAATTTTATGGAGTCGAGAGGATCACCTTGCCCGGGTTGATAATACGGGTCATCTGGCCTTGGTGGTGGCACCTCAAGTTGGGGGGTATAAGTTCACCAAGGTGCTTATGGATGGTGGAAGTAGTATCAACATCCTTTACTATGATACCTTCCGCCGTATGGGGTTGACAGATAAGAATCTTAAATCGTCGAACACCGTTTTTCATGGTGTGGTGCCTGGTAAGTCTGCGTATCCAGTGGGCAAGATAGCCCTAGAGGTGGCTTTTGGAGATGATCATGATTCAAGGTCAAAAACATTGACTTTTGAAGTGGTGAAAATCAAGAGTCCATATCACACCCTGTTCGGACGACCGGCTTATGCCAAGTTCATGGCGAGGCCGTGTTATGTTTATCTACAGCTTAAGATGCTGGGTCATAAGGGGACCATCACAGTACATGGGAGCAGGAAGATTGCTTTGGAGTGTGAAGAGGGTGATGTGGCTTATGCTGAATCGGTTTGTACTACACAGGAGCTGAAGTTTTATAAAAAATAATGTTGATCCGGCGGATATGACTTCTCTAAAGAATCCAACTACAGAGCATGCTCTGGCGCTTAAGTTTAAATCGGCTACAAACACTAAGATGGTTGAATTTGTTCCTGGCGATTCATCCAAGCAGTTCAACATCAGCGCTAACCTAGATCCCAAATAGGAAAGCGCGCTCATCGAGTTCATCCGTGAGAACCGGGACATCTTTGCATGGAAACCTTCTAACATGCCAGGTGTACCGAGGGAACTTGCTGAGCACACACTTAACATAGATCCTAAGTTTAAACCGGTCAGGCAGTTTCTCCGATGCTTCAACGAAGTAAGGCGTAAGGCTATTGGTGAGGAGGTAGCTCGGCTGTTGGCCGCAGGGTTTATTGTGGAGGTCTTTCACCCAGAGTGGCTGGCTAATCCGGTGCTAGTCCTTAAGAAAAACGGCACTCGGCGTATGTGTGTGGACTACACAGACTTGAACAAGGCTTGTCCAGCTGATCCCTTTGCCCTCCCTTGTATTGATCAGATTATTGATGCTACGACAGGTTGTGACAGTTTGTGTTTTCTGGATGCTTATTCTGGTTATCATCCGATCAAAATGGCAGTTAAGGACCAGGAGAAGACAGCTTTCATAACTCCCTTTGGAGCCTTCTGTTATGTCTCTATGCCCTTTGGGCTCAAGAGTGCCCAGGCGACTTATCAGCGTTGTGTTCAGAATTGTCTTCATAAGCATATTGGGCACAATGTTCATGCATATGTGGATGATATTGTGGTGAAGTCCAGGAAGGAGGAAACATTGGTAGATGACTTGAGAGAGACCTTTGACAATCTCCGGGTTTATAAGATGAAGCTTAATCTGGAGAAATGTGTCTTTGGTGTTCCGGCAGGCAAGCACTTGGGTTTTCTGGTGTCTAACAGGGGCATTGAGGCTAATCCGGAAAAAAAATCAGCTATCACGTCCCTGACTAAACCGGCGTGCATCAATGACGTTCAATGTTTAGCAGGCCGGATTGCCGCTTTGAGCCGGTTTATCAGTCGTCTTGGGGAGAAAGCTATCCCTTTATATCATATGTTAAAGAAAACAGATGACTTTGTCTGGAGTGATGCGGCTGATCAAGTGTATGAGGAATTGAAGAGACAGTTAGCTGAACCGCCTGTCCTTGCGGCTCCGGTCGATAAAGAGCCTTTACTGCTATATGTGGATGCTAATGCCCGGGCTGTCAGTGTGGCTATTGTTGTGGAGCGCAAGGAGGCTGGAAAAGAGTATCCGGTTCAACGGCCGGTTTAGTATATCAGTGAGGTGCTTATCAAATCAAAGCAGAGGTATCCGCATTGGCAGAAGCTGGTGTATGGAGTTTTTATGGCAAGCCGGAAGCTCAAGCACTATTTTCAGGGTCATCCTATCACAGTGGTTAGTTCAACCCCTTTGGGAGATATCATCCAAAACAGAGAGGCGACTGGCCGGATTGCCAGGTGGGCTATTGAGCTCGGACCTCACGGGCTCAAGTATACACCTCGCACAGCGATCAAATCTCAAGCACTCGTGGACTTCATCAATGATTGGACAGAGTTGCAGGCACCAGAGGAAAAACCAGACAACCCTTATTAGACTATTCATTTTTATGGGTCCAGGCAATTGGAGGGCTCGCGGGCTGGAGTCATATTAACTTCCCCATGAGGTGACAAGTTTTGTTATGTTCTTCGTTTAATGTTCCCTTGCACTAACAATGCAGCTGAGTATGAGGCCTTACTCCACGGTCTTCGGATGGCTAAGAATATGAACTTAAGCCAGGTTAAGTGCTTCGGTGACTCAGACCTGGTGGCTCAACAGGTATCTGGCACTTGGGATTCTAAGGACCCACTCATGGCTGCATATCGACAAGAGGTGGACAGAGTGGCTGGTCATTTCAAGGGCTATCAAGTTGACCATATAGACCGGCGAAAGAATGAAGCGGCGGACTGATGTCTACTACACAACCTTCTTCTTGTAGACGTTGTTGGGCCTCCAAGTGCAGAGGTTTGTAGGACAGTAGCAAATTTCCCTCAAGTGGATGACCTAAGGTTTATCAATCCGTAGGAGGCGTAGGATGAAGATGGTCTCTCTCAAGCAAGCCAGCAACCAAATAACAAAGAGTCTCTTGTGTCCCCAACACACCCAATACAATGGTAAATTGTATAGGTGCACTAGTTCGGCGAAGAGATGGTGATACAAGTGCAATATGGATGGTAGATAAAGGTATTTGTAATCTGAAAATATAAAAACAGCAAGGTAACTAATAATAAAAGTGAGCGTAAACGGTATTGCAATGCGCGGAAATAAGGCCTAGGGTTCATACTTTCACTAGTGTAAGTCCTCTCAACAATAATAACATAATTGGATCACATAACTATCCCTCAACATGCAACAAAGAGTCACTCCAAAGTCACTAATAGCGGAGAACAAACGAAGAGATTATGGTAGGGTACGAAACCACCTCAAAGTTATTCTTTCCAATCAATCCATTGGGCTATTCCTATAAGTGTCACAAATAGCCCTAGAGTTCGTACTATAATAACACCTTAAGACACAAATCAACCAAAACCCTAATGTCACCTAGATACTCCAATGTCACCTCAAGTATCCATGGGTATGATTATACGATATGCGTCACACAATCTCAGATTCATCTATTCAACCAACACAAAGGACCTCAAAAAGTGCCCCAAAGTTTCTACCGGAGAATCACGACGAAAACGTGTGCCAAACCCTATGAATAGGTTCATGGGCGAAACCCGCAAGTTGATCACCAAAACATACATCAAGTGAATCACGTGATATCCCATTGTCACCACAGATATCCACGGCATGACATACATCAAGTGTTATCAAATCTTTAAAGACTCAATCCGATAAGATAACTTCAAAGGGGAAACTCAATCCATTACAAGAGAGAAGAGGGGGAGGAGAAACATAAGATCCAACTATAATAGCAAAGCTCGCGATACATCAAGATCGTATCATCTCAAGAACACGAGAGAGAGAGATCAAACACATAGCTACCGGCACATACCCTCAGCCTCGAGGAAGAACTACTCCCTCCTCATCATGTAGAGCACCGGGATGATGAAGATGGCCACCGGAGAGGGATTGCCCCCTCCGGCAGGGTGTCGGAACGGGTCTAGATTGGTTTTCGGTGGCTACGTAGGCTTCTGGCGGCGGAACTCCTGATCTATTATCCTCTCGGATGTTTTTAAGGGTATATGGAGATATATAGGCGGAAGAAGTACGTCAGGGGGGCCATGAGGGGCTCACGAGGGTGGAGGGCGCGCCCCCCTGCCTCGTGACCTCCTCGCAGATCCCCCGACATGCACTCCAAGTCTTCTGGGCTTATTTCCTTCCAAAAATGAGTTCCGTGAAGTTTCAGGTCAATTGGACTCCGTTTGATTTTCCTTTTCTTCAAAACCCTAAAATAGGGTAAAAACAGAAACTGGCACTGGGCTCTGGGTTAATAGGTTAGTCCCCAAAAATCATATAAAAGTGTATAATAAATCCCATAAACATTCAAAACAGTAGATAATATAGCATGGAGCAATCAAAAATTATAGATACATTGGAGACGTATCAGCATCCCCAAGCTTAATTCCTGCTCGTCCTCGAGTAGGTAATTGATAAAAACAGAATTTTTGATATGGAGTGCTACTTGGCATAATTTTAATGTAATTCTTCTTAATTGTGGGATGAATATTCAGATCCATAAGACTCAAGACAAAATTTCATATTGACATAAAAATGATAATACTTCAAGCATACTGACTAAGCAATTATGTCTTCTCGAAATAACATGGCCAAAGAAAGCTATCCCTACAAAATCATATAGTCTGGCTATGCTCTATCTTCACCACACAAAATATTTAAATCATGCACAACCCCGATGACAAGCCAAGCAATTGTTTCATACTTTTGATGTTCTCAAACTTTTTCAATCTTCACGCAATACATGAGAGTGAGCCATGGACATAGAACTATAGGTGGAATAGAATGGTGGTTGTGGAGAAGACAAAAAGGAGAAGAGAGTCTCACATCAACTAGGCGTATCAATGGGCTATGGGGATGCCCATCAATAGATATCAATGTGAGTAAGTAGGGATTGCCATGCAACGGATGCACTAGAGCTATAAATGTATGAAAGCTCAACAAAAGAAACTAGTGGGTGTGCATCCAACTCGCTTGCTTATGAAGACCTAGGGCATTTTGAGGAAGCCCATCATTGGAATATACAAGCCAAGTTCTATAATGAAAGATTCCCACTAGTATATGAAAGTGACAACATAGGATACTCTCTATCATGAAGATCATGGTGCTACTTTGAAGCACAAGTGCGGTAAAAGGATAGTAGCATTGCCCCTTCTCTCTTTTTCTCTCATTTTTTAATTTTTTATTTTTTTTATTTGGGCCTTCTCTTTTTTTATGGCCTCTTCTCTTTTTTTATTTGGGCTTATTTGGCCTCTTTTATTTATTTATTTTTGTCCGGAGTCTCATCCCAACTTGTGGGGGAATCATAGTATCCATCATCCTTTCCCATGGGACAATGCTCTAATAATGATGATCATCACACTTTTATGTACTTACAATTCAAGAATTACAACTCGATACTTAGAACAAGATATGAGTCTATATGAATGCCTCCGGCGGTGTACCGGGATGTGCAATGACTCATGAGTGACATGTATGAAAGAATTATGAATGGTGGCTTTGCCACAAATACAATGTCAACTACATGATCATGCGTAGCAATATGACAATGACGAAGCGTGTCATAATAACGGAACGGTGGAAAGTTGCATGGCAATATATCTCGGAATGGCTATGGAAATGCCATAATAGGTAGGTATGGTGGCTGTTTTGAGGAAGGTATATGGTGGGTTTACGGTACCGGCGAAAGTTGCACGGTACTAGAGAGGCTAGCAATGGTGGAAGGGTGAGAGTGCGTATAATCCAATGGACTCAACATTAGTCATAAAGAACTCACATACTTATTGCAAAAATCTGCAAGTTATCAAAGAAAAGTATTACGCGCATGCTCCTAGGGGGATAGATTGGTAGGAAAAGACCATCGCTCGTCCCCGACCGCCACTCATAAGGAAGACAATCAATAAATAAATGATGCTCCGACTTCATCACATAACGGTTCACCATACGTGCATGCTACGGGAATCACAAACTTCAACACAAGTATTTCTCAAATTCATAACCACTCAACGAGCATGACTCTAATATCACCATCTCCATATCTCGAAACAATTATCAAGTATCAAACTTCTCATAGTATTCAACACACTCATAAGAGAATTTTATTATTCTTGAATACCTAGCACATTAGGATTTTAAGAAAATTACCATGCTATTTAAGACTCTCAAAATAATATAAGTGAAGCATGAGAGTTCATCTATTTCTTCAAAATAAAACTACCACCATGCTCTAAAAGGTATAAGTGAAGCACTAGGGCAAATGACAAACTACTCCGAAAGATATAAGTGAAGATCAATGAGTAGTTGAATAATTATGCAACTATGTGAAGACTCTCTAACATTAAATAATTTCAGATCTTGATATTTTACTCAAATAGCAAGAAAAACTAAATAAAATTACATCTAAAAATAGCAAACATCATGTGAAGAAGCAAAAACTTAGGATCAACCGATACTAACCGATAGTTTGTTGAAGAAGAAAGGTGGGATGCCAACCGGGGCATCCCCAAGCTTAGACGCTTGAGACTTCTTAAGATATTATATTGGGGTGCCTTGGGCATCCCAAAGCTTGAGCTTTTGTGTCTCCCTAATTCCTCTCATATCACGGTCTCCCTAAATCTCAAAAGCTTCATCCACACAAAACTCAACAAGGACTCGTGAGATAAGTTAGTATAAACCATTGCAAAAACCTTATCATACCCTACTGTAGCAAATCACTAAAATTATTATTCAACATTGCATACTAAATGCCTATGCATATTTAATAGTCATATCCTCAAATAGAATCATTAAAGAAGAAAACATATGCAAACAATGCAAACATGACAGCAATCTCCCTAAACAGGATAGTCTGTAAAGAATGCTGCAACATACATACTTACCTAGCTCCAAAAATTATGAAAGAGAATTCCCACTGTAGTAAATTTATAAGAGCTTAATATTAAAAAGGTTTAAACATTTTATCACATTCTGAATTTTCTAGGAAATTATTGCAACAGCGGTAAACTTTCTGTTTTCAAACAGCAACATGTATACTTGTAACATAGGCATAGTGGAGGCTATCAATGCCACTTTAATTGAAATAAAATATGCAAAACATTGTTATAAATAAAAGCAAGCAAATCCTAACAAAATAAATTGACGATCCAAGCAAAACACATATCATGTGGTGAATAAAAATATAGCTCCAAGTAAAGTTACCGATGAACGAAGACGAAACAGGGGATGCCTTCCGGGGCATCCCCAAGCTTAGGCTCTTGGTTGTACTTGAATATTACCTTGTGGTGCCTTGGGCATCCCCAATCTTAGGCTCTTTCCACTCCTTATTCCATAATCCATCGAATCCTTACCCAAAACTTGAAAACTTCACAACACAAAACTTAACAGAAAACTCGTAAGCTCCGTTAGTATAAGAAAACAAAAGACCACTTCATGGTAATGTAATCAACTCATTATTTATTTATATTGGTGATAAACCTACAGTATTCCAACTTCTCTATGGTTTATAAACTATTTTACTAGCCATAGATTCATCAAAATAAGGAAACAACACACGAAAAGCAGAATCTGTCAAAAACAGAACAGTCTGTAGTAATCTGGATCAAACGTATACTTATGGAACTCATAAAATTCTCAAATAAATTTCTGGACCTGAGGAATTTATCTATTAATCATCTGCAAAAATAATTAACTAAATATCACTCTCCAAATAAAAATGTCAGCAATTCTCGTGAGCGCTAAAGTTTCTGTTTTTGACAGCATGATCAACAAGACTTTCCCCAAGTCTTCCCAAAGGTTCTACTTGGCACAAACACTAATTAAAAGCATAAAACAACATTTAAACAGAGGCTAGATGAATTATTTATTACTAAACAGGAGCAAAAATCAAGGAATAAAAATAAAATTGGGTTCCCTCCCAACAAGCGCTATCGTTTAACGCCCCTAGCTAGGCATGATGATTTCAATGATGCTCACATAAGACATAAGAATTGAAACATAAAGAGAGCATCATGAAGAATATGACTAGCACATTTAAGTCTAACCCACTTCCAATTCATAGGGATTTTGTGAGCAAATAATTTATGGGAACAATAATCAACTATCATAGGAAAGCAAAACAAGCATAACATCAAGATTTTAAGCACATAGAGAGGAAACTTGATATTATTGCAATTCCTACAAGCATATGTTACTCCCTCATAATAATTTTTAGTAGCATCATGAATGAATTCAACAATGTAGCCAGCACCTAAATAATTCTTTAAATGATCTATGAGCATAGAATTTTTATTACTCTCCACACAAGCAACATTCTTCTCATGAATAATAGTGGGAGCAAACTCAATGAAATAACTATCATGTGATTGAAAATTAAAACCAAGATGACAAGTTTCATGGTTATCATTATTCTTTAAAGCATACGTGTCATCACAATAATCATCATAGATAGGAGGCATGCTTTCATCATAATAAATTTGCTCATCAAAACTTGGGGGATAAAAAATATCATCTTCATCAAACATAGCTTCCCCAAGCTTGTGGCTTTGCATATCATTAGCATCATGGATATTCAAGGAATTCATACTAAAAACATTGCAATCATGCTCATCATTCAAATTTTTAGTGCCAACCATTTTATAGATTTCTTCTTCTAACACTTGAGCACAATTTTCCTTTCCATCATACTCACGAAAGATATTAAAAAGGTGAAGCGTATGAGACAAACTCAGTTCCATTTTTTATTGTTTTCTTTTATAAACTAAACTAGTGATAAAATAAGAAACTAAAAGACTCGATTGCAAGATCTAAAGATATACCTTCAAGCACTCACCTCCCCGGCAACGGCGCCAGAAAAGAGCTTGATGTCTACTACACAACCTTCTTCTTGTAGACGTTGTTGGGCCTCCAAGTGCAGAGGTTTGTAGGACAGTAGAAAATTTCCCTCAAGTGGATGACCTAAGGTTTATCAATCCGTAGGAGGCGTAGAATGAAGATGGTCTCTCTCAAGCAACCCTGCAACCAAATAACAAAGAGTCTCTTGTGTCCCCAACACACCCAATACAATGGTAAATTGTATAGGTGCACTAGTTCGGCAAAGAGATGGTGATACAAGTGCAATATGGATGGTAGATAAAGGTATTTGTACTCTGAAAATATAAAAACAGCAAGGTAACTAATAATAAAAGTGAGCGTAAACGGTATTGCAATGCGTGGAAATAAGGCCTAGGGTTCATACTTTCACTAGTGTAAGTCCTCTCAACAAAAATATAACATAATTGGATCACATAACTATCCCTCAACATGCAACAAAGAGTCACTCCAAAGTCACTAGTAGTGGAGAAAAAACGAAGAGATTATGGTAGGGTACGAAACCACCTCAAAGTTATTCTTTCCAATCAATCCATTGAGCTATTCCTATAAGTGTCACAAACAACCCTAGAGTTCGTACTAGAATAACAACTTAAGACACAAATCAACCAAAACCCTAATGTCACCTAGATACTCCAATGTCACCTCAAGTATCCGTGGGTATGATTATACGATATGCGTCACACAATCTCAGATTCATCTATTCAACCAACACAAAGGACCTCAAAGAGTGCCCCAAAGTTTCTACCGGAGAATCACGACGAAAACGTGTGCCAACCCCTATGCATAGGTTCATGGGTGGAACCCGCAAGTTGATTACCAAAACATACATCAAGTGAATCACGTGATATCCCATTGTCACCACAGATATCCACGGCAAGACATACATCAAGTGTTCTCAAATCTTTAAAGACTCAATCCGATAAGATAACTTCAAAGGGGAAACTCAATCCATTACAAGAGAGAAGAGGGGGAGGAAAACATAAGATCCAACTATAATAGCAAAGCTCGCGATACATCAAGATCGTATCACCTCAAGAACACGAGAGAGAGAGAGAGATCAAACACATAGCTACTGGTACATACCCTCAGCCCCGAGGGAGGACTACTCCCTCCTCGTCATGGAGAGCATCGGGATGATGAAGATGGCCACCGGAGAGGGATTGCCCCCTCCGGCAGGGTGCCGAAACGGGTCTAGATTGGTTTTCGGTGGCTACGAAGGCTTCTGGCGGCGGAACTCCCAATCTATTATCCTCTCGGATGTTTTTAGGGTATATGGAGATATATAGGTGGAAGAAGTACGTCAGGGGGGCCACGAGGGGCTCACGAGGGTGGAGGGCGTGCCCAGGGGGGTGGGCGCGCCCCCCTACCTCGTGACCTCCTCGCAGATCCCCCGACGTGCACTCCAAGTCTTCTGGGCTTCTTTCCTTCGAAAAATGAGTTCTGTCAAGTTTCAGGTCAATTGGACTCCGTTTGATTTTCCTTTTCTTTGAAACCCTAAAACAGGGTAAAAATAGAAACTCGCACTGGGCTCTGGGTTAATAGGTTAGTCCCCAAAAATGATATAAAAGTGTATAATAAAGCCCATAAACATTCGAAACAGTGGACAATATAGCATGGAGCAATCAAAAATTATAGATACGTTGGAGACGTATCACGGATGCTTTAAGTCATCTAGGTTCTCAGCGTAAACCGGTGCCACCTAATGTCTTGCTCAACGTACTTCATAATCCGTCGGTCAAGATACCCACAGAGGAGGAGTTGGCTATTCCTGACCCGGAGGCCCAGTTGGTGGCAGCTTTGCGTGTTATACCGGATTGGACAGTCCCGTACTTGGCTTACATGAACCGGGGTGAGTTACCGGAGGATGAAACCTTGGCCCAGCAGATAATCCGGCGTTCCAAGTCAATGACCATTGTCAATGGGGAGTTACATCGTTACAGCGTCACGGGAGCAATTCAGCGTTGTGTGTCCCCTCAAGAGGGTTGTGAGATTTTGCGAGAAATCCACGAAGGAGATTGTGGTCACCACGCCGGTTCCAAAATCCTTGGTGGCTAAGGCTTTTCGTCATGGCTTCTATTAGTTGACGGCTCATGCTGATGCTGAGAATTTGGTCAAAAGGTGTGACGGTTGTCAGAAATTTGCATGCCGCGCTCATGTTCTGGCTCAGGATTTGAGAATGATTCAAATTACTTGGCCGTTTGCAACTTGGGGGCTCGATACGGTTGGACCCTTTAAGAGATCCAAGGACAAAAAGACCCACCTATTAGTGGCAACTGACAAGTTTACCAAGTGTGTAGAAGCAGAGCCAGTAAGTAAGTGTGATGCAGCCACGACGGTTCAATTCATCAAAAATGTGATATTTCGGTTTGGTTTTCCACACAGTATTATAACTGATAATGGTACTAATCTGTCCAAGGGTGGTATGGAGGAATTTTGTCAATGTGAGCACATCCGGCTTGATGTAGCGTCAGTGGTCACCCCAAGTCTAATGGTCAAGCAGAGAGGGCAAATCAAGAAATTTTGAGAGGTATCAAACCCCGTCTTATGGTTCCTTTAAAGCAGGCGTCGGGTTGTTGGGTGGAGGAGTTACCTTCCGTACTATGGAGTATCAACACCACACCAAACAGATCTACGGGTTACACGCCTTTTTTCATGGTTTACGGAGCAGAGGCGGTTCTCCCTAGTGACATCCGTCATGATTCGCCCCGTGTGGTGGCTTACGTGGAAGCTGACAATGAAAGGGCACGTCAGGACGCACTGGACCTATTAGATGAGGAGCGTGATCTCGCAGCAGCGCGATCGGCGATTTATCAACAAGATCTCCGATGTTATCATAGCCACCGGGTTAAGACCAGAACTTTTCAAGAAGGCGATTTGGTGCTCCGGCTTATCCAGGATCAGACTGATATGCACAAGTTATCCCCACCTTGGGAAGGACCTTTTGTGGTCAGCAAAAACCTGCACAATGGGTCATACTACATTATCGATGTTCGAGAGCACAAAGACTCACGCAAATCGGAGGAAGAGACCCAGCGGCCGTGGAATATAGCTCTTCTTCGGCCTTACTATACTTGAGCCACAGGCTCTTCTTATGTACATACTTATGACAATGTATATATTATATAATAAACCGAAGCCTCAGCTAAAGCGGCGTCTCTGTTCTTTTTTACATCATGTGTGGTTATTTACAAAGCGGAGTTCTCTTAAACCATCTTTCAAAGCTACACACAGATAAAGGAAGTCACTAGGGGGCTTGGTCGTATTCGAACCATAGCTACACCTCTTGATCGGTTTAAAACCAAAAAGGGAAATCACTAGGGGGCTTGGTTGTATTTACGCCATGGCTACACCTTTTGATAGGCTTAAAGCCAAAAGGAAATTATGTGGAACCAAACAGAGTCTGTTGTATAAAGCACAACTCAAACATGGGTCACGACAAAACCACGACACATCTCTAACATATCTATAATTTTTGATTGTTCCATGCTATTATATTATCAATCTTGGATGTTTTATAATCATTTTATTGACATTTTATATCATTTTTTGGTACTAACCTATTGACATAGTGCCAAGTGCCAGTTGTTGTTTTTTGCATGTTCGCGGAAAATCAATACCAAACGGAGTCCAAATGCCACGAAACTTTAAAGAGATTTTTTATGGACCAGAAGACACCTAATGGGCCCTGGCTGCGCCTAAGGGTGCTCCTAGGAGAGAACAACCCAACAAAGCGCGTCAGGAGGCCCAGGAGCACCCTGGTGGGTTGTGCCCACCTCGGGTGCCCCCCGTACTGCCTCTTTGCTCTATAAATACCCCAACGTTCCCAAAACCCTAGTGGGTTTGACAAAATATTGATCCAGCTGCCGCAGAGTCCAGAACCACCAGATCCAATCTAGACACCATCTCAGATGGGGTTCATGTTGGGGAATGTAGTAATTTCAAAAAAATTCCTATGCACATGCAAGATCATGGTGATGCATAGCAACGAGAGGGGAGAGTGTTGTCCACGTACCCTCGTAGACTGAAAGCGGAAGCGTTAGCACAACGCGGTTGATGTAGTCGTACATCTTCACGATCCGACCAATTAAGTACCGAACGTACGGCACCTCCGAGTTCAGCACACGTTCATCCCGATGACGTCCCTCGAACTCTGATCCAGTCGAGTGTTGAGGAAGAGTTTCGTCAGCACGATAGCGTGGTGACGATGTTGATGTTCTACCGACGCAGGGCTTCGCCTAAGAACCGCTACAGTAATATCAAGGTGGACTATGGTGGAGGGGGCACCGCACACGGCTAAAAGATCAAACGATCAATTATTGTGTCTATGGGGTGCCCCCTGCCCCCGTATATAAAGGAGCAAGGGGGGTGCGGCCGGCCAGGGAGGAGGCGCGCCAGGAGGAGTGCTACTCCCACCGGGAGTAGGACTCCCCCCCTTTCCTAGTTGGATTAGGAATTGGGAGGGGAAAGGAGCGGAGGAGAAGAAGGAAGGGGGGCCGCCGCCCCCCTCTCCTTGTCCTATTCAGACTGGGGGGAGGGGCGCGCGGCCCAGCCCTAGCCGCCTCTCCTCTCTTCCACCTAGGCCCACTAAGGCCCATTAAGTCCTCGGGGGGGGGGGGGCTCCATAAACAAGAAACATATCCTTAAGCCTTTTCAGGTATTTCAGGATGTTATCGACCGCTATCCAGTGATCCACTCCTGGATTACTTTGGTACCTCGCTGCTAGACTTATAGCAAGGCACACGTCAGGTCTGGTACACAGCATTGCATACATGATAGAGCCTATGGCTGAAGCATAGGGAACATCTTTCATTTTCTCTCTATCTTCTGCAGTGGGCGGGCATTGAGTCTTACTCAACTTCACACCTTGTAACACAGGAAAGAACCCTTTCTTTGCTTGATCCATTTTGAACTTCTTCAAAATTTTGTCAAGGTATGTGCTTTGTGAAAGTCCAATTAAGCGTCTTGATCTATCTCTATAGATCTTGATGCCCAATATATAAGCAGCTTCACCGAGGTCTTTTATTGAAAAACTCTTATTCAAGTATCCCTTTATGCTATCCAGAAATTCTATATCATTTCCAATCAACAATATGTCATCCACATATAATATTAGAAATGCTACAAAGCTCCCACTCACTTTCTTGTAAATACAGGCTTCTCCAAAAGTCTGTACAAAACCAAATGCTTTGATCACACTATCAAAGCGTTTATTCCAACTCCGAGAGGCTTGCACCAGTCCATAAATGGATCGCTGGAGCTTGCACACTTTGTTAGCTCCCTTTGGATCGACAAAACCTTCCGGTTGTATCATATACAACTCTTCTTCCAGAAATCCATTCAGGAATGCAGTTTTGACATCTATTTGCCAATTTCATAATCATAAAATGCGGCAATTGCTAACATGATTCGGACAGACTTAACCATCGCTACGGGTGAGAAAGTCTCATCGTAGTCAATCCCTTGAACTTGTCGAAAACCTTTCGCAACAAGTCGAGCTTTGTAGATAGTAACATTACCGTCAGCGTCAGTCTTCTTCTTGAAGATCCATTTGTTCTCAATTGCCTGCCGATCATCGGGCAAGTCAACCAAAGTCCACACTTTGTTCTCATACATGGATCCCATCTCAGATTTCATGGCCTCAAGCCATTTTGCGGAATCTGGGCTCACCATCGCTTCTTCATAGTTCATAGGTTCATCATGATCTAGCAGCATGACTTCCTGAATAGGATTACCGTACCACTCTGGTGCGGATCTTACTCTGCTTGATCTACAAGGTTCAGTAGTAACTTGATCTGAAGTTCCATGATCATCATCATTAACTTCCTCACTAATTGGTGTAGGCGTCACAGAAACTGGTTTCTGTGATGAACTACTTTCCAATAGAGGAACAGGTACAGTTACCTCATCAAGTTCCACTTTCCTCCCACTCACTTCTTTCGAGAGAAACTCCTTCTCTAGAAAGGATCCATTCTTAGCAACGAATGTCTTGCCTTCGGATTTGTGATAGAAGGTGTACCCAACAGTCTCCTTTGGGTATCCTATGAAGGCACATTTCTCCGATTTGGGTTCGAGCTTATCAGGTTGAAGTTTTTCACATAAGCATCGCAGCCCAAAACTTTGAGAAACGACAACTTTGGTTTCATACCAAACCACAGTTCATAAGGCGTCGTCTCAACGGATTTCGATGGTGCCCTATTTAACGTGAATGCGGCCGTCTCTAAAGCATAACCCCAAAATGATAGCGGTAAATCTGTAAGAGACATCATAGATCGCACCATATCTAGTAAAGTATGATTACGACGTTCGGACACACCATTACGTTGTGGTGTTTCGGGTGGCGTAAGTTGCGAAACTATTCCGCATTGTTTCAAATGTAGACCAAACTCGTAACTCAAATATTCTCCTCCACGATCAGATCGTAGAATCTTTATTTTCTTGTTACGATGATTTTCAACTTCACTCTGAAATTCTTTGAACTTTCAAATGTTTCAAACTTATGCTTCATTAAGTAGATATACCCATATCTGCTTAAATCATCTGTGAAGGTGAGAAAATAATGATATCCGCCACGAGCCTCAACATTCATCGGACCACATACATATGTATGTATGATTTCCAACAAATCTGCTGCTCTCTGCATAGTTCTAGAGAACGGTGTTTTAGTCATCTTGCCCATGAGGCATGGTTCGCAAGTACCAAGTGATTCAAAATCAAGTGGTTCCAAAAGTCCATCAGTATGGAGTTTCTTCATGCGCTTTACACTGATATGACCTAAGCGGCAGTGCCACAAATAAGTTGCACTATGATTATCAACTCTGCATCTTTTCGCATCAACATTATGAATATGTGTATCACTACTATCGAGATTCATCAAAAATAGACCACTCTTCAAGGGTGCATGACCATAAAAGATATTACTCATATAAATAGAACAACCATTATTCTCTGATTTAAATGAATAACCGTCTCACATCAAACAAGATCCAGATATAATGTTCATGCTCAACGCTGGCACCAAATAACAATTATTTAGGTCTAATACTAATCCTGAAGGTAGATGTAGAGGTAGTGTGCCGACTGCGATCACCTCGTCCTTTGCCAGTGTTTTCTTAATCTGTAGTTCTGCTCAACACCTAGATGATCGATGACATCCTCAATGGAGAATTCACGTCTCAAGTGCTTGAGAGAAGTAGAAAAGTTTCTCCATCCAGGAAGGAGTTTTGCAATAATGCAACCCGCGACAAACTTGTCCGGTAACTTACACTTTAGGAGCTCCAGTTCCTTCATGATGCACTGTATCTCATGAGTCCGGTCCAATATAGAACGGTTATCAACCATCCTGTAATCATGGAACTGCTCCATGGCATACAGTTCACTTCCAGCATCGCTTGCGCCGAACATAGCTTCGAGCACCTCCCACAAATTTTTGGCAATGCGCATATGGAGATATGCGTCAACCAACTTGTTTCCGATCACAGTAAGAACGACTCCCACAAAGATGTTGATTGCCTCCCTAAATGCATCCTCCTGTTCAGGAGCAATCGTTACCGTGGGAGACACACCACCAACCCAGAACACGCTCGACGAAGCCATGACTCGAAAAGTGCATAAAATAAGGTTTTTGGATTGATGAAAATATTAGAACATTTAGACTAATCTAATCCGCGAGTAAATGGTAAGCATGGAAAATACGGTATGCATCTCATACCAATACGTAAGTGTGTGAGCACGTACAATACATAGAACCAAAACATCTATGAACAACATATGTACAGCTAGCACATGAACGGGCAAACATGGGATGGATGAGTCATACCCTCCGGTTAGTCAGGCCAACGCGGCGGCGGCGGCTGACTCGGCATCGGCCGAGGCCTTCTTCTTGGCGACTTCGTCGTCAGCCATGGAGTTGATGCAGGGGAAATAGTGCAAGGAGAGGTGAACAGAGATGGGGATGAATCGGGAGCAGTCTAAAGGACATATGCCCTAGAGGTAATAATAAAGTTGTTATTTTATATTTCCTTATTCATGATAAAGGTTTATTATTCATGCTAGAATTGTATTGATCGGAAACCTAAATACATGTGTGAATACATAAACAAACATCGTGTCCCTAGTGAGCCTCTACTTGACTAGCTCGTTGATCAAAGATGGTTAAGGTTTCCTAAACATGGACATGAGTTGTCATTTGATAATGGGATTACATCATTAGGAGAATGATGTGATGGACAAGACGCATCCATTAGCTTAGCATTATGATCATTCAGTTTTATTGCTATTGCTTTCTTCATGTCAAATACATATTCCTTCGACTATGATATTATGCAACTCCCGGATACTGGAGGAATGCCTTATGTGCTATCAAACATCAGAACGTAACTGGGTGATTATAAAGATGTTCTATAGGTATCTCCGAAGGTGTTTATTGAGTTGGCATAGATCGAGATTAGGATTTGTCACTTCGAGTATCGGAGAGGTACCTCTGGACCCTCTCGGTAATGCACATCACTATGGGCCTTGCAAGCAATGTAACTAATGAGTTAAGTCACGGGATGATGCATTACGAAACGAGTAAAGAGACTTGTCGGTAACGAGATTGAACTAGGTTTGAAGATGATGTCTACTACACAACCTTCTTCTTGTAGACGTTGTTGGGCCTCCAAGTGTAGAGGTTTGTAGGACAGTAGCAAATTTCCCTCAAGTGGATAACCTAAGGTTTATCAATCTGTAGGAGGCGTAGGATGAAGATGGTCTCTCTCAAGCAACCCTGCAACCAAATAACAAAGAGTCTCTTGTGTCCCCAACACACCCAATACAATGGTAAATTGTATAGGTGCACTAGTTCGGCGAAGAGATGGTGATACAAGTGGTATATGGATAGTAGATATAGGTTTTTTTAATATGAAAATATAAAAACAGCAAGGTAACTAATGATAAAAGTGAGCACGAACGGTATTGCAATGCTAGGAAACAAGGCCTAGGGTTCATACTTTCACTAGTGCAAGTTCTCCCAACAATAATAACATAATTGGATCACATAACTATCCCTCAACATGCAACAAAGAGTCACTCCAAAGCCACTAATAGCGGAGAACAAATGAAGAGATTATGGTAGGGTACGAAACCACCTCAAAGTTATTCTTTCCAATCAATCCATTGGGCTATTCCTATAAGTGTCACAAACAACCCTAGAGTTCGTAGTAAAATAACACCTTAAGATGCAAATCAACCAAAATCCTAATATCACCTAGATACTCCAATGTCACCTCAAGTATCCGTGGGTATGATTATACGATATGTATCACACAATCTCAGATTCATCTATCCAAACCAACACAAAGTACTTCAAAGAGTGCCCCAAAGATTCTACCGGAGAGTCAAGACGAAAATGTGTGCCAACCCCTATGCATTGGTTCATGGGCGGAACCCGCAAGTTGATCACCAAAACATACATCAAGTGGATCAATAGAATACCCCATTGTCACCACGGGTATCCCACGCAAGACATACATCAAGTGTTCTCAAATCCTTAAAGACTCAATCCGATAAGGTAACTTCCAAGGGAAAACTCAATCCATTACAAGAGAGTAGAGGGGGAGAAACATCATAGGATCCAAATATAATAGCAAAGCTCGCGATACATCAAGATCGTACCACCTCAAGAACACGAGAGAGAGAGAGATCAAACACATAGCTACTAGTACATACCCTTAGCCCCAAGGGAGAACTACTCCCTCCTCGTCATGGAGAGTGCCGGGATGATGAAGATGGCCACCGGAGAGGGATTGCCCCCTCCGGCAGGGTGCCAGAACGGGTCTAGATTGGTTTTTGGTGGCTACGGAGGCTTCTGGCGGCAGAACTCCCGATCTATTGTGCTCCCCGATCGTTTTAGGGTATATGGAGATATATAGGCAGAAGAAGTACGCCAGGGGGGCACGAGGGGCCCATGAGGGTGGAGGGCGCGCCCCCTGCCTCGTGGCTTCCTCGTAAATCCCCTAACGTGCACTCCAAGTCTTCTGGGCTTCTTCTGATCCAAAAATAAGTTCCGTGAAGTTTCAGGTCAGTTGGACTCCGTTTGGTTTTCCTTTTCTGTGATATTCTAAAACAAGGAAAAAACATAAAACTGGCACTGGGCTCTGGGTTAATAGGTTAGTCCCAAAAATGATATAAAAGTGTATAAAAAGCCCATAAATATCCAAAACAGACGATAATATAGCATGGAGCAATCAAAAATTATAGATACGTTGGAGACGTATCAGCATCCCCAAGCTTAATTCCTGCTCGTCCTCGAGTAGGTAAATGATAAAAACAGAATTTTTGATGCGGAGTGCTACTTGGCATAATTTCAATGTAATTTTTCTTAATTGTGGGATGAATATTCAGATCCGAAAGATTCAAGATAAAAGTTAATATTGACATAAAAATAATAATACTTCGAGCATACTAACTAAGCAATTGTGTCTTCTCAAAATAACATGGCCAAAGAAAGTTCATCCCTACAAAATCATATAGTTTAGTCATGCTCCATTTTCGTCACACAAGAATGCTCTCATCATGCACAACCCCGATGACAAGCCAAGCAATTGTTTCATACTTTAGTAATCTCAAACCTATAAACTTTCACGCAATACATGAGCACGAGCCATGGATATAGCACTATGGGTGGAATAGAATAATGAGGGGGTTATGTGGAGAAGACAAAAAGGAGAAAGTCTCACATCAACGAGGCAAATCAATGGGCTATGGAGATGCCCACCGATTGATGTTAATGCAAGGATTAGGGATTGCCATGCAACGGATGCACTAGAGCTATAAATGTATGAAAGCTCAACAAAAGAAACTAAGTGGGTGTGCATCCAACTTGTTTGTTCACGAAGACCTTGGGCACTTGAGGAGGCCCATTGTTGGAATATACAAGCCAAGTTCTATAATGAAAAATTCCCACTAGTATATGAAAGTGACAAAACAAGAGACTCTCTATCATGAGTATTATGGTGCTACTTTGAAGCACAAGTGTGGCAAAGGATAGTAGCATTGTCCCTTCTCTCTTTTTCTCTCATTTTCATTTTTTTGGTTCTTCTCTTTTTTTATGGCCTTTCTCCTTTTTTTGGGCCTTCTTTTTTTATTCCTCACTTGGGACAATGCTCTAGAAAATGATGATCATCACACTTCTATTTATTTACAACTCAATGATTACAACTCGATACTAGAACAAGGTATGACTCTATATGAATGCCTCCGGCGGTGTACAGGGATTGCGATGAATCAAGTGTGACATGTATGAAAAATTATGAATGGTGGCTTTGCCACAAATACGATGTCAACTACATGATCATGCAAAGCAATATGACAATGATGATGTGTGTCATAAAGAACGGAATGGTGGAAAGTTGCATGGCAATATATCTTGGAATGGCTATGGAAATGCCATAATAGGTAGGTATGGTGGCTGTTTTGAGGAAGATATAAGGAGGTTTATGTGTGAAAGAGCGTATCATATCACGGGGTTTGGATCCACCGGCGAAGTTTGCACCAACTCTCAATGTGAGAAAGGGCAATGCACGGTACCGAAGAGGCCAGCAATGATGGAAGGGTGAGAGTGCGTATAATCCATGGACTCAACATTAGTCATAAATAACTCACATACTTATTGCAAAAATCTACAAGTCATCAAAAACATCGGCACTACGCGCATGCTCCTAGGGGGATAGATTGGTAGGAAAATACCATCGCTCGTCCCCGACCTCCACTCATAAGGAGGACAATCAAATAACACCTCATGTTTCAAATTTGTTACATAAAGTTTACCATATGTGCATGCTACGGGACTTGCAAACTTCAACACAAGCATTTCTCAATTTCACAAATACTCAACTAGCACGACCTTGATATTATTACCTCCATATCTCAAAGCAATCATCAAGCATCAAACTTCTCTTAGTATTCAAAACACTCATAAGAATTTTTTACTAATCTTGAATACCTAGCATATTAGGATTGTTTAAGAAAATTACCATGCTATTTAAGATTCTCAAAATAATATAAGTGAAGAACGATAATTCATCTATTTCTTCAAAATAAAACCACCACCGTGCTCTAAAAAGATACAAGTGAAGCACTAGAGCAAATGACAAACTACTCCGAAAGATATAAGTGAAGAACAATGAGTAGTCGAATAATTATGCAACTATGTGAAGACTCTCCCATTTAATAATTTCAGACCTTGATACTTTACTTAAACATCAAGCAAAACTAAATAAGATAAAATGATGCTCCAAGCAAAACACATATCATGTGGCGAATAAAAATATAGCTCCAAGTAAAGTTACCGATGAACGAAGACGAAAGAGGGGATGCCATCCGGGGCATCCCCAAGCTTAGGCTTTTGGTTGTCCTTGAATATTACCTTGGGGTGCCTTGGGCATACCCAAGCTTAGGCTCTTTCCACTCCTTATTCCATAGTCCATCGAATCTTTACCCAAAACTTGAAAACTTCACAACACAAAACTTAACAGAAAACTCATAAGCTCTGTTAGCGAAAGAAAACAAAACACCACTTCAAGGTACTGTAATGAACTCATTCTTTATTTATATTGGTATTAAACCTACTTTATTCCAACTTATCTATGGTTCATACCCTCCGATACTACTCATAGATTCATCAAAATAAGCAAATAACACATCGAAAACAGAATCTATCAAAAACAGAACAGTCTGTAGTAATCTGGATCAAACGTATAATTCTGTAACTCATAAAATTATCAAATAAATTTCTGGACCTGAGTGATTTATCTATTAATCATCTTAAAAAATAATTAACAAAATATCACTCTCCAGTAAAAAAATGGCTGCAAATCTCGTGAGCGCTAAAGTTTTTGTTTTTTACAGCATGATCGCAAAGACTTTCCCCAAGTCTTCCCAACGGTTCTACTTGGCACAAACACTAATTAAAACATAAAAACACATCTAAACATAGGCTAGATGAATTATTTATTACTAAACAGGATCAAAAAGCAAGGAACAAAAATAAATTTGGGTTGCCTCCCAACAAGCGCTATCGTTTAACGCCCCTAGCTAGGCATGATGATTTCAATGATGCTCACATAAAAGATAAGAATTGTAACATAAACAGAGAATCTTGAAGAATATTACTAGCACATTTAAGTCTAACCCACTTCCTATGCATAGGGATTTTGTGAACAAACAACTTATGGAAACAATAATCAACTTGCAGAGGAAGGTAAAACAAGCATAACTTCAAAACTTTAAGCACATAGAGAGGAAACTTGACATTATTGCAATTCCTACAAGCATATATTACTCCCTCATAATTATTTTTCAGTAGAATCATGAATGAATTTAACAATATAACCAGAACCTAAAGCATTCTTTTCATGATCTACAAGCATAGAAAATTCACTAGTCTCTACATAAGCAAAATTCTTCTCATGAATAATAGTGGGAGCAAACTCAACAAAATAATTATCATGTGAGCCATAATCCAATTGAAAACTAAAATCATGATGACAAGTTTCATGGATATCATTATTCTTTATAGCATACAAGTCATCACAATAATCATCATAGATAGCAACTTTGTTCTCATAATCAATTGGAACCTCTTCCGAAATAGTGGATTCATCACAAAATAAAGTCATGTCCTCTCCAAATCCATTTTCATCCATATAATCATCATAAATAGGAGGCATGCTTTCATCATAATAAATTTGCTCATCAAAACTTGGGGGACAACAAATATCATCTTCATCAAACATAGCTTCCCCAAGCTTGTGGCTTTGCATATCATTAGCATCATGGATATTCAAGGAATTCATACTAACAACATTGCAATCATGCTCATCATTCAAAGATTTAGTGCCAAACATTCTAATGCATTCTTCTTCTAGCACTTGAGCACAATTAAAGGAATCCTTATTTTCATGATAGATATTAAAAAGATGAAGCATATGAGGTACTCTTAATTCCATTTTTTTATAGTTTTCTTTTATAAACTAAACTAGTGATAAAACAAGAAACTAAAAGACTCGATTGCAAGATCTAAAGATATACCTTCAAGCACTCACCTCCCCGGCAACGGCGCCAGAAAAGAGCTTGATGTCTACTACACAACCTTCTTCTTGTAGACGTTGTTGGGCCTCCAAGTGCAGAGGTTTGTAGGACAGTAGCAAATTTCCCTCAAGTGGATGACCTAAGGTTTATCAATCCGTAGGAGGCGTAGGATGAAGATGGTCTCTCTCAAGCAACCCTGCAACCAAATAACAAAGAGTCTCTTGTGTCCCCAACACACCCAATACAATGGTAAATTGTATAGGTGCACTAGTTCGGCGAAGAGATGGTGATACAAGTGGTATATGGATAGTAGATATAGGTTTTGTAATATGAAAATATAAAAACAGCAAGGTAACTAATGATAAAAGTGAGCACAAACGGTATTGCGATGCTAGGAAACAAGGCCTAGGGTTCATACTTTCACTAGTGCAAGTTCTCTCAACAATAATAACATAATTGGATCACATAACTATCCCTCAACATGCAACAAAGAGTCACTCCAAAGCCACTAATAGCGGAGAACAAACAAAGAGATTATGGTAGGGTATGAAACCACCTCAAAGTTATTCTTTCCAATCAATCCGTTGGGCTATTCCTATAAGTGTCACAAACAGCCCTAGAGTTCATAGTAAAATAACACCTTAAGACGCAAATCAACCAAAACCCAAATGTCACCTAGATACTCCAATGTCACCTCAAGTATCTGTGGGTATGATTATACGATATGTATCACACAATCTCAGATTCATCTATTCAAACCAACACAAAGTACTTCAAAGAGTGCCCCAAAGATTCTACCGGAGAGTCAAGATGAAAACGTGTGCCAACCCCTATGCATAGGTTCATGGGTGGAACCCGCAAGTTGATCACCAAAACATACATCAAGTGGATCAATAGAATACCCCATTGTCACCACGGATATCCCACGCAAGACATACATCAAGTGTTCTCAAATCCTTAAAGACTCAATCTGATAAGGTAACTTCAAAGGGAAAACTCAATCCATTACAAGAGAGTAGAGGGGGGGACATCATAGGACTACTGGTACATCAAGATCGTACCACCTCAAGAACACGAGAGAGAGAGATCAAACACATAGCTACTGGTACATACCCTCAGCCCCGAGGGAGAACTACTCCCTCCTCGTCATGGAGAGCGCCGGGATGATGAAGATGGCCACCGGAGAGGGATTGCCCCCTCCAACAGGGTGCCGGAACGGGTCTAGATTGGTTTTCGATGGCTACGGAGGCTTCTGGCGGCGGAACTCCCGATCTATTGTGCTCCCCGATCGTTTTAGGGTATATGGAGATATATAGGCGGAAGAAGTACGCCAGGGGGGCACGAGGGGCCCACGAGGGTGGAGGGCACGCCCAGGGGGGTGGGCGCGCCCCCTATCTCGTGGCTTCCTCGTAAATCCCCTAACGTGCACTCCAAGTCTTCTGGGCTTCTTCCGATCCAAAAATAAGTCCCGTGAAGTTTCAGGTCAGTTGGACTCCGTTTGGTTTTCCTTTTCTACAATATTCTAAAACAAGGAAAAAACAGAAAACTGGCACTGGGCTCTGGGTTAATAGGTTAGTCCCAAAAATGATATAAAAGTGTATAATAAAGCCCATAAACATCCAAAACAGAAGATAATATAGCATGGAGCAATCAAAAATTATAGATACGTTGGAGACGTATTAGAAGATACCGATGATCGAATCTCGGGCAAGTAACATACCGATGGACAAAGGGAATAACGTATGTTGTCATAACAGTTCGACCAATAAAGATCTTTGTCGAATATGTAGGAGCCAATATGAGCATCCAGGTTTCGCTATTGGTTATTGACCAGAGAGGTGTCTCAGTTATGTCTACATAGTTCTCAAACCCGTCGGGTCCGCACGCTTAACGTTCGATGACGATATAGTATTGTATGAGTTATGTGATTTGGTTACCGAATGTTGTTCGGAGTCCCAGCTGAGATCACGGACATGATGAGGAGTATCTAAATGGTCGAGAGGTAAAGATTGATATCTAGGACGATGGTATTCGGACAACGGAAGTGTTCCGGAGGGTACCGGGTACATATCGGGTCACCGGAAGGGGTTTTGGGCACCCTCGGCAAAAGATATGGGCCTTATGGGCCAAGAGGGGAAACGCACCAGCCACCAGGGGCTGGTGCACCCCCCATATGGGCCGAGCCAGGGGGAGAAGGAAAGAGGGGAAGAGAAAGGAAAGGGGGTATTCGCCCCCCTCCCTTTCTGCCGCCTCCTCTTTCCACTACAAAAAAAGACACATCTGTGACATTTTGGGCCGAACGAAAAAAAATTCTGTCATACATATGACACTTCTATGACGATAATTGTGACAAAACCCGGTATCATCATAGATGTGGTGGGCTCCTACTTCTATGACAAAAAATCATGACAGAAAATGGGCTTTTCGTCCTAGGCGGGCCGGAGACGCAGCTGCATGACATTCTTTGGGCCGTCCATAATGGAAAAAACCGTGGTAGAAGCGAGGGGGAGGAAAATTTCGGGGAGTTCCCGGTTACGGTGGGAGGTCGGGGGCCGAGCGATGCACGTTTCTCTCGTACACGTACGCATGTGTGTGCGAGGCGTTAGCTCTAACTGAACTCGAGCGAGGCATTGGGCACTAACTGAACCCGAGCGATTGCACTGCAGGCTACGGTTACTGAACCCGAGCGATCGATCGATGGCTGTTAACTGAACTCGATCGAGCGATTCCTTTGCTACTGCTGCTAACTGAAGCCGATCGATGGGATGAACAGTGAGCGTTGCGGGGGGTTTGGATGAACAGTGAGCGGTGGCGTTGCCTCTGGATGAACAGGACCCCGTGGTGTGGTGGAGGGCTGGATGAATAGTAGATGGTGGAGGGGTGCCCGCGGAGGGGTGGATGAACAGGACCCCGTGGTGTGGAGGGCTGGATGAACAGTAGACAGTGGAGGGGTGGTTGAACAGGACCACGTGGTGTGGAGGGCTGGATGAACAGTAGACCGTGGAGGGGTGCCCGTGGAGGGGTGGTTGAACAGGACCCCGTGGTGTGGAGGGCTGGATGAACAGTAGACGGTGGAGGGGTGGTTGAACAGTAGCCGGTGGAGTAGCGCGCGGTGGAGGCTGGATGAACAGGAGCCCGTGGATGAACAGTCGCAGGTGGAGGCTGGAGGAGGTCGACGGTGGATGAACAGTAGCTCGTGGAGGCTGGAGGGGGTCGACGATGGAGATGAACAGTATCCCGTGGAGTCCCGTTTTGCGGTACGCCACACCCCTCCTGATGAACAGGACCCCCGTTTCGACCGTAGCGCTCCAACACAAGTCCGTTTCGTCCGTTTTGCGGTACGCCACACCCCTCCCGATCAACAGGACCCCTGTTTCGACCGTAAGAGGTCCGTTTCCTCCGTTTTGCGGTACGCCAGACCCCTCCCGATGAACAGGGTCCCGTTTCGAACGTGGCCGGTCGAACACAAGGCCGTTTCCTCCGTTCTGCGGTACGCTAGGCCTCGTTTCCATTGCCTGTTCCGTCCAAGCCCTCCCGATGAACACGACACATTCTGTTGCCTCCCCATGAACACGACGCATTCCGTTGCCTCCCCATGAACACGACGACGATGTTTCTCCGTTCCGACCCAGCCATGTACACGAGCCCTGGCCGTACATATGCGCGAGTAGGCGTTCGAGACCCCGCCCGTATGTACACATACGTGGCCGTATTTTCTTTCTTGCACCCTGGCCGCTATACGTACGTGTAAATGCTACGTGCGCGCCTCTACTACGACACGTGTGCGCCTCTACTACGACACGTGCGCGCCTCTACATCGACCAGTATGTACGTACACGTTCGCGACCAGAATGACAACGCTACGTACGCTTCGACCAGGTGGGTCCCGACTATCAGCCACTTCCTTGCCTGCGAAGATGTATCTGGTGGGTCCTAGCAGTCAGGGGGCGAATCATTTTTTTTGCCCGGACGCACTTCCTTGCGTGCGAAGATGTAGCTGGTGGGTCCCAGCAGTCAAGGGGAAACTTTTTTTCACGAAATACAGTGGCCCATCCGATGGGTCCTAGCTGTCAGGTGGAGGAATCATTATTTTCCGCGTAATAAGGAGGCACTTCCTTGCTGCGACCATGGACCCAGTTGTCAGCCTCTCCACGTACAGTCCACGTCCGATGGAAGTCGTTCCTTGACCACGTTGACCACGCCACGCCGAGAGCACCAGGGCGGTGGACGACTGCGGGGCCTAGGAAGGGGACGACACGGAGGCAGGGAAGACTCGGCAGTTGTTTCCCACGCGGAGGGGAGTACGACTGTACGAGGGTTTACTGGTTCGTCTGCCATCGCCGGAGAATAACAGCAGGTGTGGGTGAGTAGAGGGATGGCTAGGCCAGCGATGGGAGTACAGTAGGGCGGTGAGGCCTGCGCGGCAGCACATCCGGCCGCGAGGAGGAGGGAGCAGGCAGTCCCGCCGGTGCTTGTTTGAGCGGCTGGAGCAGGAAGAGCAGAGATTGAAGAAGCATGACGGCCGTTGGATGGACATCCAACAGTCAGTGCTTGTGCGTCAACCTTTTTTTTAGGAAAGCCTCAAATCTGTGGAAAACAGCATACAACCCATCTGCCATTATTTCTAATAATTTACAGCCCATTTGCTAATTCTTAAGGTTTTTTGGAGCCCATATTCTTTTTGTTAGCATTACAGCCCATATTGTGGCAACGGTTAAAAAATTATACAAAATTTTGCATATTTCGGTGCGGTCCGAACTGTTTTTAATCCCGAAATTTTGACTCACATTCAAACTGATTTTAAAAATAAATGTATATCAATATAAAATCCAACAAATTCTCCATGCATAATAATTAATGTAATTTAAAATCTTGAAATGAAAAAAAAGATATTTGAAACTAATTGCCGGTTTGATGTGTTTTAAAAATGTACAACCCATTGGTCATTACTGATGGGCCATTTTCTCCGCCAGCCGAATGAAAGCTCTCCTCGTCTTGAAAGATTTGCAGCCCAACAGGCCTGACAAAGTGACTTACTTGGCAAATCACAAAAAAAGTGGGCTGTGGTCGTGGACCCAGCTGTCAGCCTCTCCACGTACAGTACTCTTCCGATGGAAGTCGTTCCTTGACCACGTTGACCATGCCGCGCGGAGAGCACCACGGCGGTGGACGACGGCGAGGCCTAGGAAGGGGACGACGTGGCAGTGGAAGCCCGCGCGGAGAGGACTACGAGGGTTCACTGGTTCGGCTGCGGTGTGAGGCTGCCGTCGCCGCAGGGCCTGGCCAGCGGTGGGAATAGTAGGGGGCGGTGAGGCCTCTGCGGCAGCACAGCCGGCCACGGGAGGCAGGAGCATGCGGCACGACCAGCGCTGCTTTGGGCGGTTGGAGCAAGAAGACCGAAGGTTGAAGAAGCACTACGGCCGTTGGATGGACATTGTATGGTCACTGGAGCTAGAATCTTTCATATTGACTAAGTTGACAAAGCCCTTTGTCCTCGTCAACTTAGTAGGCCCACAAGTCAGTCTCCCAGCAAGGTGGGTCCCAGCTAGCCGGGGGAGTATTCATTTTTTTTGCGTAATAAGGAGGCACTTCTGGTGGGGCCGAGCTGACAGCGGAGGGAACGTTTTTTTCGCGAAATACGGTGGCCCGTCCGGTGGGTCCCCGCTGTCAGGTGGAGGAATAATTATTTTCCGCGTAATAAGGAGGTACTTCCTTGCGGCTGCCGTGGACCCAGCTGTCAGCCTCTCCACGTACAGTACTCTTCCGATGGAAGTCGGTCGTTGACCACGTTGACCACGCCGCGCCGAGAGCACTAGGGCGGTGGACGACGGTGAGGACTAGGAAGGGGAGGACTCGGAGCCGGGGAAGATGCAGCAGTGGATGCCCACGCGAAGAGGAGTATGAGGGTTCACTGGTTCGGCTGCGGTGTGAGGCTGTTGTCTCCGTAGAATAACAGGGGGTGTGGGTGAGTAGAGGGATGGCCTGGCCAGCGGTGGGAGTAGTAGGGGGCGGTGAGGCCTCCGCGGCAGGACAACCAGCCACGGGAGGCAGGAGCACGCGGCACGACCGGCGCTAGTTTGGGTAGCTGGAGCAAGAATACCAGAGGTTGAAGAAGCACTACGGCCGTTGGATGAATATCGTACGGTAGCAGGAGCTAGAATCGTTCATATTGACTAAGTTGACAAAGCCCTCCATCCCCGTCAACTTGGTAGGCCCACAAGTCAGCCTCCTACTATGCTGGGTTCCAGCTGGCAGGGGGAATATTCATTTTTTGTGCGTAATAAGGAGGCACTTCCTTGCGTGCGAAGATAGCTGGTGGGTCTGACATGTCAGCGGGGGGCACTTTATTTCGCGAAATACAGAGACCCTTCCGGTGGGTCCCAGATGTCAGGTGGAGGAATCATTATTTTGCGCGTAATAAGGAGGCATTTCCTTGTGTGCGGCCGTGGACCTAGCTGTCAGCCTCTCCACGCACAGTCTACTTCCTATGGTGTCGTTCGTTGACCATGTTGACCACGCCGCACCGAGCGCATCCAAGGTGGTGGACGATGGCGAGGCCCCGAACAGCAACGAGCCGGAGATGGGAAGACGCGGGAGTAGAGTCGCAGAGAGAGAAGTGTACGAGGGTTAAATGGTTCTAGTGTGGTGTGGTTCGGCAGTCGGTGGAGAAGAACAGGAGGTGTGGAGGGGTGGAGGGATGGCCTGGCCAACGGTGGAGTAGCGCTTCATAGCGAAGCGTGCTAAGCAGAGCTGCTAGCAGCAGGAGGCGGGAGGTGGTCCCGACAGCGCTGGAGGAAGAAGACGAGAGATTGAAGATGGATGCCGGTCGTTGGATGTAAATCCAACGGCTAACATGTCAGAATCATTTGTTGACTAAATTGACAACGACATGCATTGGCTTCGACCTATTGGCCCACATTTCAGCCTCCAAAAATGTGGCAAGTATTCAACCCATTTTTTCAGAATTTACAGTCTTTTTTTGCACGGTAGAATTTACAGTCAATTTGATCTTTTTTTTGAATTACATCCATTAGCTGGGCTGGGTGAACAAATAATGTAGCGTCCATGCGACCCGTTTATTTTATTTCCTAAAAAATTACAGCCCATTTGCACATTCTCAAAATACACGATTTTCTTGGGCTGATTCTAATTATAATGTTGGGTTGGGCCAGCAATGTTATCAAAAAATAAAAAGGGGCTGAGCATTTTGTTATAAATATATTTAAATAATAAGTGATATTATTACATGCGTCCTTAAATTTACAGTCTTACCAAGCTTTATATAATAACATATAAAATAATTTTTTTTAGAAAAACAGGGAGCATCTCCCCGGTTCCATTGCGGAGAACGAAACCACAACATATTCTGATACAGCAGCACAAAGAGCAGTTTGAAAGCAAAGGTAGAAAAGCTACAAACTAGGGGGGTGGATGAACAAGTTCTCTGAATAACACAAATCACCCGAGCGGTGCCAAAGGCAGAGCGAATAGAGCACTCAAATGACACAAGGAGAATCCAGCGAAGCCTTCATGGTCTTCAGCCGAGGGGCCGTGTCACCTTGCGGCGACCAATAAGCAAGCGGAGACACCAGGCTGGAAGGCGTAGCATGGTGGATGTCCCTCTTTTTCGGCGCCAGGTGCCCATCATCTTCTTCAGAGATCTTGAGACGAACCCATGGGTCCAGCCCCAGAGCAGGTCGAGCCTTGTTCAGCCACAAGTGATCGCCAAAGGTTTCTGGAGGGATCTTGTTAGGGTTTCCACGAAGCTCATCAACTTGTCCTTGTCCGATCCGGAGGAGAGAATCGCCCAGTTCCTCACCATATTCCTGATCAACCTCAAGACCTGCGGAATGGAAATCCAGGAGGTGTTACTGAAAATCATAGCATTTCTATATTTCCAGAGGCACCAAAGGACAGCTGAGCTAACAGTGTTTAAAACTGAGCACTTTTTGGTAGCAATCCAGAATCTGGCGACAGATTCGAAGGATGAGCCAATCTGACTAGAGAAATATTCCTCAATGTGGGCCCAGAGATGTTTAGCAACTATACATTCAAAAAATAGGTGAGAACAAGACTCTTGTTCCAAGCAGTAAACATAATCAAGGGGTTTGATGATGTATCTCTTCCTAAGGTTATCCCTAGTCATCAATTTGTTTTTGGAGAGAAGCCAGAGAAATACATGAATTTTAGGGGGAACTCTCAATTTCCAGACAGCGGGGATAAACACGGGTTGAACCCCTCTAAAGTTGATAACATGATAGAGGGAGCTGGCGGAATACTTTCCCTTATTGTCCAGCTGCCAAATCAGGGCATTCGGCTCGGCAGTAAAGGTAATGCTTTTGGCAATTTCCTCCAATTGGAACCATTGTTCCATGAGACTATCACTAAAGTTCCTTCTAAAAGAGAGTTTTAGGCATTGACCGTCCCAAACTTCATTGACACTTTTGTTAAGCTCATTGCGGACAGAGTAAATAGGCCAAAATTGGACTGCTAGGGGGGATGTGCCAAACCAAGTATCTTCCCAGAACCTGGTTCTGCTCCCATCCCCTATGTTCCATCTGTAGCCAAATTTCACAGCATGCATAATAGATTTTAATCCTTTCCAGAATCTAGAGGTCTTAGGGTTGGAGGAAGGGACAAAAATATTAGGTTTATTTCCTAGGTATTTATGGGCAATAAGAAGCTTCTAGGATTTTAGGTCTTCCTCATAGAATCTTTTCACCCAAGACCCTAGAAGACAGATGTTAATATCTTGGAGGTTAGGTATGCCTAGGCCTCCAAAATCTTTTTTCATAGAGACTAGGGCCCAATTAGCAAGGTGTAGCTTCCTGTTTCCCTCAAAATCATTCCACAAACAATGAGACATCTGAGAATTGATGAGGTTCATTGCCCATTTAGGGAACTTGAAGAAGGAGAGGAGATACACTAGAATGCTAGCCAAACAAGCTTGTATGAGGATCAATCTACCTCTGTAAGAGAGAAGTTTGCCCCTCCACCCAGCAATCCTTTTAATGATTTTATCTAGAAGGGGTTGGATATCCTCTCTCCTCAGTTTATCATAGTGGAGAGGGATACCTAGGTACTTAATGGGGAAGTTACCTTTATTACAAACTAGAATAGAGAGGAAGTCAGCTAACTCCTGATCATCCATGTTGATAGGGATGAGTTCACTTTTAGAGTAGTTGATTCTCATGCCTGAGACTTGTTCAAACCAGGTTAGAACAGTTTTCAGATTGCTAGCATGTGTGGAGTCATTGTCTAAGAAAAAGATGGTATCATCTGCATATTGAAGGCAGATGATGCCACCAGGGTAGACCTCAGGACAGAGCCCTGCAATCAGACTATGAACAGCAGCTTTGCTCAGCATTTTAGTAAGAACGTCCACTACTAAATTAAACAAAAGCGAGGAGATGGGGTCACCTTGCCTAAGGCCTTTACCAGCAAGGAAAAAATCACTTTTACAGTTATTTAACTTGACCCCAACAGACCCCCCATGAGTAAGTTGTTGGATCCAACTCTCCTCTATGAAAGGCTTGGAAAAGATCTAAGAGATCATTTTTCACCAAGTCCCAAAAATGTTGGTAAAACAAGAAGGGAATCCCATCAGGACCAGGAGCCCCATCAGGATAAGAGCTAAAAATGGCTTCCTTCACCTCTGTCTCTGAAAAAGGAGCTTCTAGCAGCTCATTTTCAGCAGGAGAGACTTTTTCGGAAGCAGAGAAAAAATTGTTTTGTAGAGAGAACCCAGAAGGGTTTTCTTTCTTAAACAGGTCTTTGTAGAAGTCACTAGCCACTTTCAGCATCTCATCTACCTCAGTAACAGGGCCATTAGGGCCATCAAGGGAGTGAATGAGGGTTTTCCTCCTCCTTTGGTTAGCTACTGCATGGAAGTAAGCAGTATTTCTATCACCCTCCTTAATGTTCGTATCTCTAGACCTTTGTTTGGCTTTGATTTCTTCTTGAAGCCAAATTTTCTTGAGCTCTCCATGGACAAAGTTTAATCTATTAGTCTCAGCCTCAGAGAGATCAGTGGTTTCTGCCTTAATATCTAGAGAATCAAACTCAAGGAGGAGAAGCCTTTTGTATCTTCTAAGATTATCTTCCTCATTGGAGTTCCACCCTTTGATAGTTCTTCTAAATCTCCTAATTTTGATCTGCCAATTTTCTAGGGGGCAGCTGCTCCCAGTAGGCTCATTCCAGATTTTCATGACTAGCTCAGTAAAATCTTCTCTAAGCAACCATCACTTTTCAAATTTAAAACTATTGCTCTTTGGAGTTTGGTTAAGACCAGAGTCCCAGAGTAAAGGAGTGTGGTCACTACCACATCTGGGCAGATCTCTACAACTAGAAAGGGGAAAAACTATCTAATTCTGTGTCACAGAAAATTCTATCAATGGTGGACATAATTCTGGAGCAGCACTTCCAACATATCTAGCAGAACTGTGGGTTTTCCTTCTAACAGGGCAATTATCAACTTTATGGGTAACCATTTTGCAGATAAAACAACTCTTGGGCTTGACACATTTATCCAAATGATGCCCTAGTTCCCCACAGTTGTAGCAGATCACCTTAGAGTATGTCATAAGGCCCGATGCAGGGGCAGGAGCAGTTTTCTGGATGTCCTGTCTCTTCTTTTGCTGATTCTTGCCTTGAGATTTCCCACTGATCTGAGAGTCTGAACCACCAGCAGATTGATCTTGGGCAATTACAGGAGCCTGCCCAGATTGTGCCCCATTTGGGGCGGAGGTGGGCCGTACCACTGCCCAACCGGCGCTCCCCCCATTGTGATAGGGGAAATTCATCAGAGTTCCTGGTTCCTTCTCATCCTCCAGCCAGATGTTGTCTCTCAGGAAGCAGAAATAACCACCAGACAGCTCAATTGAAGCATATTGCAAGCCTAATTTCAATCTTCTGCAGGTTTGGGGGAGAGGTAAGGTAGGGGATCCACCTGCTCCGGCTACGGTGGAGTGCTGGTGGGCAGGAGTCTAGTCATGCATTCCCATCTCGCAGCACGGCGTGGATCTCCTGAATTCACTTCTCCTTTCGCCCATCGAACGAACGCAATCGGCGGCTCACTGGGGTGGGGCATCCTATGCTTCTCCGAGAAATCTCCTTCAAAGTAGATCCACAGGGCTAGATTCGGCAGCTCCCAATCCACATGATCCTTGCACATCCGAGCATACCTGCGTGAGTGAGAGAACAGATTCGGTCCCTCCTTGGCTTCCTCCCTCGCAGCTTCCTCCACTGCTTCCCTCCATTCGCGCGTGCACTGGGTCCAGGAGAGAGTGTCATCGCGGATCCGCATCGCCCGCTCCCTCCATCTCCTCCCTCGAGTCTCCCGCAGCACCACCGGCGCGACGGAGTCGAGCGGCTAGAGTATCCGTGGGAAGGCTTTATAGACATGTGGGAGTTGCATCTTGTACATCTGCCTGTCTTCCAGCCATTCCCTTGTGGATATGGCCGGCGACTCCAGGGGGCGCGCGAGCGGACTTGCTGAGGGGGGCAGGCGCGCCCAGAGTCAGGAGGCGGGGGGTGGCGTCGAGATCTATGGCGGCGGCGAGGGTGGAGGTAGTGGCAGGGGCGGTGGCGAGGGTGGAGGTGGTGGCAGGGGCGAAGGGGATCGCGAGAGCGGTCATCTATTTGCCAATTATGTGAACTAAACAGTCAACATATAAAATAATTTAAATATATACAATATAGTTAGAAGGGAAACATAAGTTGGACCTGGCGTTCCTATTCTTATATAAAAATAGAACGGACCTCTGCGTTTTCTTCAAAAAAATACATAAATTGGGCTGCCAAAAATAAAACTCGGATGGGAGGTCCATAGGCCGGTCGATACATGACGGCCCTAAGAAAATACAAATAGGCCCATGGACCTCCCATCCGAGGACGTGGGCTGCGCATGTTAAAAATGAAAGCCTAGACGGGGCAGCCCAAAACCACGTCCAACACTTCCAAAACTTCGTTCCTCATTTTCTATGTGTTTCGCACACTCGACATTGTGTGGGCATTTTGACTGTGCATCATATGAAGATGTGCTATGCATGAATGTTGATCAGCATGATGTTAACTGGCTGGTAGTTCCATTTTCGACCATGAATAAAACTTCCAACATGATGTTAACCCTGTTTGAAAAGGCCGTGTTAATATAAATGCTCTGCCTCAGAAAGTTGCAGTTTCTTGTCTGAAACTGAACTTGCAGTTTCTTATCTGAAACTGAAACTTGCAGTTTCTTCTCTGAGAATCACATTGTCTGCACTTTTATACTCCTATGAAACTACATTTTTAAGTGCTAAAAATAGATATCTAGAATTCATAAAATACTTCATATGCTCAATACTGCAAATCTGAAATTCAAAAGACATTCATATCTGAAAGTACTCTCAAAATACACAACACGAAATAGAATTCACAACCTGCAAATACTGACAACCCTAAGCTCCTCCTGACAATTCACAACCTGCCCGACTATTGGGCCGGGGGGCATCCCCCTCCTATTCCTCGGCGGCAGACAACCGCCCCGTGAGACGATGTGAACGGCGAGGGAGACGATGGTGGGGAAGCGTCGTCGGGCCAACTGCTTTTCTCCTCTTGCAGTTGGGTTCGGTTGACGAAGACTCCACCGGCTCGCTCTGGCAGGACACCCTCACAAACGGCACCCTGTAGATGCTCGATCCTTCAATATCTGGTGGATGCTCCATCTGGGATCGATACTCCCACCACCGCTCCCTCACGATCGGATTCAGTGAATCTGTTTGCTCCATGACCCAGAGGAGCAGCTCTATGTACTCCGGCGCGACTCCCTCCGGGAGTATCGCCGCCTTTTCGCTCTGTTGCAGATATTTGGCCATGGATGTCGCCATCGCCGCTAGTTGGTCCTTGTTGTCAAACCAAGACTGTATCTCCAATATCCGAGCTAGCTTCACAGGGTCGCCGTCTGCGATCCTCACGTATTGGTTGTACTCCTCCATCGATCTACTTCTCCACAACACCTTCACTCGCCGGCGGTGGTTTTTGAATGGAAGAGGAGAGGAGCAGCGCTGGTTTTGGATTAGAACAGGAGAGAAGCAACGCTGGTTTTGGACTGGAACATGAGAGGAGGGCGGTGGTTTTGAAATGGAAGAGGAGAGGTGCGGCGCTGCATTTAGATTGGAACAGGAGAGGAGCGGCGGTGGTTTAAGAGGAGAAGAGCGGAAGAGCGGCGCTGGTCTTGGAAGTATTTTTTTGTTGTTTCGCGTATTTTGGGTCAAAGTTTGACCACGTACTGTATTTGATAAGCAAAATGTGAAGGCATGTCACCAAATTGATTTTGATCCAGTCAGAGAGCGCCGGCCCTCTCGTCCAATCCTAAATCGCTGCCGCACGCTCCTCTCCCTCTTCTCCATTGCAAAACCACCTCCTCTCCTCTCCATCATCTCCATTCCAAAACCACCGTCTCGCCTCTCCCTCTTCTCTATTGCAAGACCACCGTCTCTCCTCCGTTTTCTAGATGCTTTGCTCCATGGCGCGGGCGCAATCCATGGATACAAAATTAGTATACTGTATACTATTTAAAAGTCGAGGGCGGGGCTTTTCCTGCCCGGTAGGCGGTGGGGCAGTTCAGCCTAGTCGGTTCAACAGAGACGCGAGAACACGAGGGAGTAGGCTGCTGCAAACGTAGGGCTGTGTGATTTGACAGCGAGTTACTGCTGGATAGGTGGGCCCCCGTGATTTGACTTGCCATTATCATTTTAACTGCGGCGCTGCGACCGGCGTGAGTCTCCCAGATTCCTGACCACCTCCATACAGGTGCCTCTCCCAATGCTCCACCATGTAGTAGAGGTTGGCTCTTGCATGAGAGCCCACTTCTCCACTTTTTCCTTGCCTCTCTTTCCTCGACATATGCAAAAATGCCATGTAAAGCGCACAATTGTACTTACTTTTACTTGCTCCTACAGGTGCTTAAGCTTGCCACATAGGCATAAAGTCTGATGTGGAAAGTTAATCAAGAAGAGAGAGAGACTAGTTTGGTGACCCAAGGAAGAAACGGTGCTAAGGGCGTGTACCTAGGTGAAAAGACAATTTTGAGTCTATAGCTAATTAAATGAAGCAAACTTAGAAACACCATTTCATTGGAAGAGGTCACTCCTTGGCAAATGCAATAAATACACGCGCTTAGCACCGTTTCTTCCTTGAGTACGAAGAAAGAGATAGAGAGGAGTAAAAAAATACACTTATAGCCAACCTTGTTGTAGTATGAGTGACTAAGTGATAACTATGTATGACATGCCAACATCAGATAGCCTAACGCACCGTGTTAAATCTCCAAGGGCGCGACCGCGCGAGCGACGCGATGGTCGTGGTAGGCGCGACCATGATACGGGCTGCCGGAAGCCCTTGGATCTGAGATCAAACGGTCGCATGCTAAGTTGCTAAAAATTTGCAGAATAACCCACCAGGATAGGATATTCACCCATAGGTCTAGAATCACGCCATGCAACCGTTCGATCTCAGATCCAAGGGCTCTCGGAAGCCCGTATCATGGGAGAATGGAAAGCCACTACCCTGCCATTCGCACGCTGGCAGTTCGCTCATACTCGTCCCCGCACATCCTTCATTACTATGCGGTTCGCTCCTAGTCATCCCATCCATTCACATTATGGCAGTTCCACTAATCCTAACCCTCCTCCCAAATCCATGGCGTCCCAAATCTCCATGCTCGGCGGTGAGTACAAGGTTAGAACCATCACCGACGATGAGTTCGACGCCATCTACACCCGTTTTTCCGCAACGGTCAAAGGATGCCTTTCTTGCTTCAGACGCATGTTCGAAGACTCAGATGATGAGTGGGTCGCTGGGCTAGATGTTGAGTACACCACAGTCCTGGGACGAGAGAAGGATCTAAAGGACGAAGAGAGGAAGAAGCTCGCCGTGATCCAGGTTTGCGTGCATGACTTATGCTTGGTCTACCACATATGCCATGCCGACGTTGAGTGACAGGATTTTAAGGACTTCCTCGAGAGCAACCTAGTCAAATTCGTTACTGTAGACTTTGGTAACGACAAAGAAGTCCTGCATCGGATAGGCCTCATTGTAGGAAACACCTTCGACCTCCAGAAGAATCGGCTAGTGTCCGCTCGTCAGCCTTCAATGCTGACCCTGGTAGGAGCCATGGTTCATCCTTCGTATGGTAAACTGGAGAAACCTCCATACACATTTCATCGTCATGCATGGCAGCGGAATGTACTAGATATAGACCACATCCACTACACTGCAATGGATGGCTACCTTTGCTTCAATATCTACAAGGGTTGGATGAAGAGCAAACAGCCAAGTGTGCGGTTCAAGCAAAGAAGTATCGGCCAAGAGGAAGAGGGACAAGGACGAAGTCGAGGATGTGGACGAGGACTCCGAGTAAGGTGGCAGTGTCGTTTCTCATGGTGGTTCTAATGCAGTGTCTACCGGAATAGTTGCAAAGTTTAATTTCAGGTGTGCTTAATTTAATTTGAGGGGTGTGTTGTGCTGAGCCCCCAGCAGAACTATGTTATGTTTCTTCTCGTTTCTTTAACTTTTCAGTACGTACATACTAGTATTTCTTACATTTCATCTTTTAGTTGGTATAGTACTACCACTCGTTTCTTCACATTATATACGTACAATATATATGGCCAGCATCATATAGCCAGCAGTTTAGTTGTCAAAAAATTTCAGGGTGCTTAGTTTTGTCAAAGAATTCCAGGATGCTTAGGGAGTGCTTGGATCCAAGGGACTTATTTTAGTCTGACTAAAAATAGTCTCTTTAAGAGTCTAAAGTTCCAAGCACCCCTGACTAAAGAGGGGCTAAAACTAGTCTTGAGACTAAATTTTTTTAGTCAGGGGTACCCCTACTAAAATGTGGATTAGTCCTCTCCCTACTCATTTAACTCCTCTCTTTTAACACAGGCGAGTTCTGGATTGGAGGGTTTGGAGGATAATAAATTCTCATTAACTTGATTTTAGCCTTTTTACTATTTGGATCCAAGCATGGGTGAGGCTAGCATGTTTTAGTCCCACTACTTTTAGTCATGGGACTAAAACGTATCCAAGCACCCTCTTAGTTTTATTTGAGGGGTGGGTAGTGCTGGACCATTATTGTGACTAGCCTTTTTAATAGTACTATATGCATAATTTGGCGACGAGCGCTCTTTATATGTACCACCTTTTTTTAATTTCAAGTTTTGCTCCATGGCGCAATCCATCGATACTACTGCTGTACAAAAGTATACATTTTTTAAAAGACTAGAGGGCGGGGCAGTCTAGCTTGGTCGGTTTCACGAGAGGCGAGGGCCTTTGTGATTTGGCGGCTCATTACTCTTGGAAGGCGGGGCCTTGTGATTTGACTGCTCGTATAAATGCGCGGACGACCTTGTAACACCCCGGATGTAACTTTCCCAATTTGCACAACAACTCTTGCCGTTTCCGGCGTTAAGTTATATTTATTTCTCGGGTTCGGGTATTTGTCTCCGTGTGTTGTTTTCTTTGTCATGCATCTCATATCATGTCATCATGTGCACTGCATTTGCATACGTGTTCATCTCATGCGTTCGAGCATTTTCCCCGTTGTCCGTTTTGCATTCCGGCGCTTCGTTCTCCTCCGGTGGTCATTTCTAGCTTTCTTTCGTGTGTGGGGATTAAACATTTCCGGATTGGACCGAGACTTGCCAAGCGGCCTTGGTTTACTACCGGTAGACCGCCTATCAAGTTTCGTATCATTTGGACTTCGTTTGATACTCCAACGGTTAACCGAGGGACCGAAAAGGCCTCGTGTGTGTTGCAGCCCAACACCCCTCCAATTTGGCCCAAAACCCACCAAACTCTGCTCCATCACCTAGAGCGTTCGATCACGATCGCGTGGCTGAAAACCGCAACTCATTTGGACTCTCCTAGCTCCACTTATGCCTATAAATAGCCCCCCCCCCCCGTTTTCGGATCATCTCCTCCTACGAAACCCTAGCCAAAAAAAAGATCCCCGCGCCGGCCGGACACGTCCGATCCGACCGGACGCATCGCCGCAGCCAACCCACCGTTGCCACGTGGCCTCCGCCACCTACCGCGCCGCCGGCCCGGGAGGCCCACGCCCGGCCCCCGACTCCGCCACTGCGGGCCGCCGCCTCGCGCTCGTCTCCGCTGCCAGCGCCCACCTCCTCCGCCCTCTTCCTCGCGCCCGGTGGCCGGAGCCACCGCGCCGCCTCTCCGGCGCCACCGCGCCGCCTCGCCAACTCCGGCCGTCGCCGGCCTCGTCTTCTACACCGTCGGCCGCCGCCGCCCGCCGCCTCGGGCCACCGCTCCGCCCCGAGCCGGCCGGCCGCCGCCCCGGCCTCTCCTCCACTCCGGCGAGCTCCCCACACCCGGCCTCCTCCTCTCCAAGTCCGGCAGCTACAGTAACGGCGGCGAACCTCGGGAACCGCGCCAGATCCAGAACTGGAAAAAAATCACCTCGGTTGACTTTTCTTCCCCGAACCCTAATTTTTGTGCATACTTTGACCTGCCGTAACTTTGCATCCATAGCTTCGATTTGGGCATATAGCATATCAAAATGTTCGCCTCGATGAGTACATCATTTAATTCCATTGCATCATTTTCATTTGAGTGCATCTTGATGCCCGAAATACTGTTAGAAGGACGCTTCGTGAGTTAATTGTCAGATCTGCTACTTCATCTTAGACTTTTGTCATTTTTGCCATGATTGTTGTGTGCATGCTATGCCTGTGAGTCCTTCATATGTTCTGTTAAGGATTTTGTCTTCTTTCCAGAGGTGCAACCCATGCATTTTTAAGATGTGTGTGGTGACTTGTGCAAGCTTGCAAAGTGAGGCACCCGGTAAATCTGTTTTCAGGGACTTAGTAGTTTTCACTAAGTCTGGGATTATTTAGTTCATGATGCCATATGTTCTTGTTGTTTCCTAGTGATCCGTGCCTCTTTTGAGGATGATCAGTAAAGGAGTTTTGTTAACCTTGTGGTGCTATATCCATCCATGCTTTGTTTGCAATTATGGAGCACCCTAGCTTGAGTCAATCGAGCTCTACTTTTGCTTTGTTGTGAATCTGGGAAGATCGTCAACTCGTTTGCGATTTTGCCGATGTTATTGTAGTTGATCCGTGCATGCTATGCCATTGCTCTTGCCATGTCTAGCTTGTATTTTGTGCCTTCTTAAAGGATGTATGCTTGTCTTGCCATGACTTGCACCATGGTGAGTGCATCGAGCTCGTAAACATGCCTTCGTGAGTGATATTTCAGCATGTCTCAGTTTTCACTAAGTCTGAAAACTGATTGTGTTTTAGCTATGTTCGTGTGCCTGTTAGTATATTTTGTGAACCCTTTTGGCCCCAGGTCACTTTGGGTCTTTTGTTAAGCTTGTTGAGTATCTCCATGCCATGTTCTTACTTGTCTTAATCAGGTCACGTGTCATGTTGTTTTGCTGCTCCGAAGAGGGCTTCATGATCTGAAATTTCAGAAAAGTGTTAATTTCACTAAGTCTGAGATCTGTTTTGCATTTGCGTTTTTGCCATGCTTGTTTGAACCTCATAATGGATGAATTGGCCGTGGCTCAGTGCTAGTATTTTGTTAAGATTCTTGTATGAATCCCTGCCATGTATTTTGTTGTTATGTTTGGTGGATGTAGCATGTTCATTTCATTGCATTTAGATGCCTACTTGCTGTAAATCGCAGACCGGTGCCGTTTTTGAAACACTTGCCATTTTCAAACCGTAACTCTGATTCCGATGATCTTTATATCATTTTCAAGCGATTTCATCTCATCTTTCCAGTAGCACCCTTGGAATTCCAAGTTGAGGCCAGGTCCATGCATTTCCTCTCATATCTTGCATTTTGCATCCCGCATAGCATATCATCATTTCATCATATTGCTTGGTCTTGCACGTGGTTGATTGTATCCTTGTTGCTTGTTTGTCTTGTTTGGGTAGAGCCGGGAGACGAGTTCGCTAACGAGGAACCCGTTGAGTTTGCTTTTGAGGATCCAGTCAACTCTGACAACTATGCAGGCAAGATGATCATACCCTCGAAATCACTACTATCTTTGCTATGCTAGTTTGCTCGCTCTTTTGCTATGCCAATGCTACGATGCCTACCATTTGCTTGTCAGCCTCCCAATTGCCATGTCAAACCTCAAACCCACCTTGTCCTAGCAAACCGTTGATTGGCTATGTTACCACTTTGCTCAGCCCCTCTTATAGCGTTGCTAGTTGCAGGTGAAGATTGGAGGCGTTCCTTGTTGGAACATTTATTTACTTCTTGGGATATCACTTTATTGCTATGTTATCTTAATGCATCTATATACTTGGTGAAGGGTGGAAGGCTCGGCCTCTCGCCTAGTGTTTTGTTCCACTCTTGCCGCCCTAGTTTCCGTCATATCGTTGTTATGTTCCCGGATTTTGCGTTCCTTACGCGGTTGGGTTATAATGGGCACCCCTTGATATTTCGCCTTGATTAAAGCTTGTCCAGCAATGCCCAACATTGGTCTTACCATTTGCCACCTAGCCTTTTCTTTCCCTTGGGTTCTGCAGACTCAAGGGTCATCTTTTTTTCCCCCCCCCCCCCGGGCCAGTGCTCCTCTGAGTGTTGGTCCAAACTAGAGCTCCTTGCAGCGCCACCTCGGGGAAACTCGAGGGCTGGTTTTAGTTGTACGGATTGCTTATCTGAGTGTGCCCTGAGAAAGAGATATGTGCAGCTCCTATCGGGATTTGTCGGCACATTCGGGCGGTGTTGCTGGTCTTGTTTTAACCTGTCGAAGCGTCTTGAGTTACCGAGATACCGAGTCTGATCGGAACGTCTTGTGAGGAGGTATATTCCTTCGTTGACCGTGAGAGCTTGTCATGGGCTAAGTTGGGACTCCCCTGTAGGGATTGAACTTTCGAAAGCCATGCCCGCGGTTATGGGCAGATGGGAATTTGTTAATGTTCGGTTGTAGATAACTTGAACCTTGACTTAATTAAAATGAATCAACTGAGTGTGTTACCGTGATGGCCTCTTCTCGGCGGAGTCGGGGAAGTGGACACGGTGTTGGAGTAATGTTTGCGCAGGTTGCGCTCTAGTTTCTTGCTCGTGCTTTGCCTCCTCTTCTCGCTCTCTTTTACGAACAAGATAGCCACCATATATCCTAGTCGCTTGCTACAGCTCCACATATGTTTGCCTTAGCCTTCCTATAAGCTTAAATAGTCTTGATCGCGAGGGTGCGAGATTGCTGAGTCCCTATGGCTCACAGATTACTATTACACCAGATGCATGGCCTGATGATTCCGCTCCAGGAGACGCGTATGAGCTCAAGTGGGAGTTCGACGAAGACTCTCAACGATACTATGTTTCCTTTCCCGATGATCGGTAGTGGTGCCTAGTTGGGGTTTGATTCGGGGCCTTGTCGCATGTTGGGTTCTTTTCTATTTTGGCGCCGTAGTCAGGCCATGAGTGTTTGAATGATGGATGTTATTTATGTACTTTGATGTGACGTGGCGAGTGTAAGCCAACTATGTACCTCCCTTTTTTTATTATATATTACATGGGATGTTGTGATGATTGCCTAACTTGCGACATTGCTTTCAATGTGGTTATGTCTCTAAGTCGTGCCTCGACACGTGGGAGCTATAGCCGCATCGAGGGCGTTACAAGTTGGTAATCAGAGCCTTCCCCGACCTTAGGAGCCCCGTTGCTTCATCGTTTTAGCGGCCGAGTTGTGTCTAGAAAAATGTTTTGAGTCTTTAGGAATTATATATCGGAGAGTTTAGGAATTCTTTTTACTTCCCAGTCTCCTCATCGCTTTGGTAAGGCATCCTGACGTAGAGTTTTGACTCTTCTCTTCTCAAATTTCAAAAAAAAAAATTAGGATCACGCGAGTATCTTGGAATCGTTCCGATGGCTTATGATGAGAACATTGTCTTGGTGCCTCCTGTCAGGGGTTTAGTGGAAGTGTCCCGGAGAGTTGAGCTCTGAGGTGTTGTCATCATAATTTTATCGTTGCAATTCTGGAATACTTGAGATATGTTCGCCGACATCGAAAATCTCTTTTATGCAGTTCGTTGGTGAGATAACCTCGACGCCACCCAGTACTGGGGCGGGAGTTCGGGAGTATCGCCATAACTTGTATAACGGATGCTTTTCGAAGGTTGAGGTAGATGGTTTCCGAAGTTTTCTTGGTTATGTGTTGAAGGAAGGATACAGCTGGATGTAGGATTTGCTAGTTTGGGTGAGATATTATGCTTCCCCTGTATCCCCAACACCTGATAGCATAACCGGAATGGTTCGGGAGTTTCATAGGTGGGAATTCTAGTAGCTCTAGTTCTTCTTCCACGGATATTGGTTTGAGATTGGGATTTCTTACCGATTATTCGTTCTTGATCCGTACCTTGTTGATTTATTTCTCTACCTTAATTCTACGTGGCTTCTCAATTTATGGATATGTGACCATTTCAAGAGGAATGCATTCGTTCATTTTGTTCGGATGTGAAGACTATATGTTGCAATTTTCATTCCGTTGGATTCAGCTTCAATATTTATCTGTCAATGTGCTAATGGTGGTCAACCTCTTCAAGATGGCTCCTCCAACGCGCACGACTCTGAATCCTGATCCGCCACCGCCTCCACCTCCTCCAAAGGCATGGAAAGCTGTGATGGCCGCAACCAATGCAAACACACTTTGCTACACTCAACCAGTTCCTTGCTAACGGGCCAAAGACTTTCAGCAATTGTGTTGAGGCAACCGATGCTGACGATTGGCTTGTGGATCTGTGTACGCATTTCAAGTGCAGTAACGTCAGGCCTGAGGACTTTGTCAAGTTCGCTTCCTTCCAACTCAAAGATCAAGCTGCAGAATGGTTCCAGCAGTACAAGGATTCCAGAGGTGGACGTGTTATCACTTGGGATGATTTCCGTCGAGATTTCCGAGCTCATCATATTCCGCAGAGCGTGGTTGAAAGCAAGCGTGAGGAATTCCGCAATCTGAAGCAAGGCTCTTTGTCTGTCTATGACTACAACAAGTTGTTCCAGAAGTTTGCTCGCTTTGCCAAGCAGGACATGCCTGATGAGAAGACCATGATATATCAGTTCAGGGGTGGTCTCAGAGAAGATATTCAGCTCGCTCTTGTTCTCTTCGAGCCCTTGAGATACGATGAGTTCTACAACATGGCACTGAAGCAAGAGGCTGCTCAGTTGAGGTGTGATGCTTCCAAGAAGCGAGTCAGAGATGCTACTCCTTCTTCCTCTACTCAAGTAGCCAAGCAGCAGAAGTTTTGGCTTCCTCCTCCTCCGTTCCGTCAGCCGTATCACCAGAAGAGCAAAGGTGGCAGTAGTTCTTCCCACCCACCCAACCCTGGCTTTCAGAACAAGACTTTGTCTCAAGCTCCAAGTTCGAGTGCTCCGTATCACCGTCCGCTTTCAGAGGTCACGTGCAACAAGTGCCAACAGAAGGGTCACTATGCCAACAAGTGTTTCAACCAGAGGCGTCTTCCTCCTCCTCCTCCTGTCTGATCGGCAAGTACAGCAGTGGTCAAGCATAATCCCAAGCATGCCAAGGTCAATTTGATGAATGCAGCTCAGGCAGAGGACTCGTCAGATGTTATCATGGGTAACCTTCCTGTTAATGATATTCCTGCAAAAGTTCTTTTTGACACTGGTGCATCGCGTTGTTTCATGTCGAGACCTTTTGCATCTAAGCATGATTTTGTTACTCAAGTGTTGCCGAAGCCGTTGGCTATCGTCTCTCTGGCCCGTCAAATGACATCTCGAGTATGCGTTCTGGATGTTACTACAAGTTCTTGTCCTCTCCAAATGTTCTTGGTGACTCGGATATCGATCTTATTCTCAGAATGGATTGGCTTTCTAAGCACAAGGCTCAGCTTGATTGTGCAGCCAGGCAGATTCAATTGACTCATTCGTCTGAGGATGTAATTGTCTTTGCTGCTCGGGATAATTCCATTCGTCTGTTTTCTCTCAATGAGAAGGGTGAATTGGATGCCATCTCTCAAATTCCAGCCGTTTGCGAATATCAAGACGTCTTTCCAGAAGAGCTTCCAGGAATGCCTTCGCACCGGCCAGTTGAATTCGTTATTGATCTTGAGCCTGGCACGGAACCTGTGTGCAAACGTCCTTACAAGCTCGGACCTGAAGAGTTGAAGGAGCTGAAGAAGCAACTCGATGAGCAAGAGAGAATGGGTCTTATCCGGCCTAGTTCTTCTCCGTGGGGTTGTCGTGTTCTTTTTGTGAAGAAGAAGGATGGAACGGACCGACTTTGTGTTGATTACCGTCCAGTGAACAAGAAGACCATCAAGAACAAATACCCACTTCCCAACATCAATGAGTTGTTCGAACAACTCAAAGGTGCCCAAGTATTCTCCAAGCTTGATCTCCGTATGGGTTATCACCAGATTCGCATTCGTGAAGAAGATATTCCCAAGACAGCATTCAGAACAAGCTTTGGTTCATATGAATACACTGTCATGTCTTTTGGCCTCGCCAACGCTCCTCCGACGTTCTCTCGCATGATGAACTTCATCTTCAACGCCTACACCAATGACTTCGTTTTGGTCTATCTCGACGACATTCTGGTTTTCTCGAAGAACAAGGAAGATCATGCCAAGCACTTGCGTTTGGTTCTTGATAAGCTCAGAGAACATCAGTTCTACGCTAAGTTCTCCAAGTGTGAATTTTTGCTCGATGAGGTTCTTTATCTTGGTCATATCATCTCTGCCAAGGGCATTGCCGTGAATCCTGAGAAGGTGTCTACAATTGTGAATTGGGAACCTCCTCAGAACATGAAGCAACTCCGCAGTTTTCTCGGTCTCGCAAGCTATTGCCGAAGATTCGTTGAAAACTTTTCCAAGATTGCGAAGCCTCTCTCTAATCTTCTTCAGAAGCACGTCAAGTACGTTTGGTCTCCGGAGTGTGATATTGCTTTCAACACTTTGAAAGAGAAATTGATCACTGCTCCAGTTCTGACTCCGCCTGATGAATCCAAGCCGTACAAGGTCTTTTGTGATGCCTCTCTCCAAGGTCTTGGCGCAGTTTTGATGCAAGAGAACAAAGTTGTTGCTTATACATCTCGCCAGTTGAAGCCTAATGAGAAAAACTACCCCACTCATGATCTCGAGTTGGCGGCAGTTGTGCATGCTCTTTTGACTTGGAGACATCTTCTATTGGGAAGAAAAGTGGACATCTTCACTGATCACAAGAGTCTCAAGTACATCTTCACTCGGCCTAATCTCAACCTCAGGCAAACTCGATGGGTCGAAATGATTCAAGAGTATAATCTGAGTATTGAGTACACTCCAGGCAAGGCTAATGTGATTGCTGACGCTTTGAGCAGGAAAGCGTATTGCAACAGTCTGATTCTTAAGCCTTATCAACCCGAGCTTTGTGAAGCTTTCCGCAAACTTAATCTGCAAGTTGTTCCTCAAGGTTTCCTCGCCAACCTTCAAGTCTCTCCTACCTTAGAAGACCAGATTCGCCAAGCCCAGCTTCTTGATGCTATGGTGAAAAAGGTGAAGATTGGGATTGCCAAGAGTCAGTCCAAGTACAAGTGCCCAAAGGTGAACTTCGTAAAGTGATCATGAACGAGGCTCACAATTCTCTCCTCTCCATCCACCCTGGGAGCACGAAGATGTATCAGGACCTCAAGCAAGCTTATTGGTGGATTCGAATGAAGCGCGAGATCGCTCAATTCATGAATGAATGTGATGTCTGCAGAAGAGTGAAGGCAGAACACCAAAGGCCAGCAGGCCTCCTCCAACCTCTTGCCATTCCAGAATGGAAGTTTGACCACATTGAGATGGACTTCGTGACTGGGTTTCCAAAGTCCAAGCGTGGCAATGATGCTATATTCGTTGTCATCGACAAGCTCACCAAAGTGGCTCACTTTCTGCCTATCAAAGAGTCGATCACTGCAGCTCAATTGGCGGAACTCTATACCTCTCGTATTGTCTCTCTGCACGGTATTCCTCAAGTGATCTCTTCAGACCGTGGCAGCATCTTTACCTCGAAGTTTTGGGATTCTTTTCAGAAGGCCATGGGCACGAACATCCGCTTCAGCACTGCTTTCCATCCTCAAACAAGCGGTCAAGTCGAGCGTGTCAACCAGATTCTTGAAGATATGCTCAGAGCTTGTGTGATCTCCTTCGGCATGAAGTGGGAGGATTGTCTTCCTTATGCTGCATTCTCATACAACAACAGTTTTCAAGCAAGTTCGGGCAAGGCCCCATTTGAAATTCTGTATGGCAGGAAGTGTCGTACCCCTCTCAACTGGTCTGAAACCGGTGAACGTCAGCTTTTGGGTAATGACTTAATCACAGAAGCAGACGAAATGTGCAAAGTCATTCGTGATAACATCAAAGCAGCCCAATCCCGTCAGAAGAGCTACTATGATAGTAAGCATCGTGATTTGTCTTTCGAGATCGGAGATCATGTTTACCTCCGCGTCTCTCCTATGAAAGGTACTCGTCACTTCGGTATCAAAGGGAAGCTTGCCCCTAGATACGTGTGACCTTTCAAGATTGTCAGCAAGAGGGGCGACCTCGCCTATCAACTCGAGCTTCCTTCAAACTTTGCAAATGTTCATGACGTGCTCCATGTCTCTCATCTTCGAAAGTGCTTCAAGACTCCTGACCGCACCGTCAACTTCGAGGACATTGAGCTCCAAGAAGATCTCTCTTATCGTGAGCACCCAGTTGCTATTCTTGAAGAGACTGAACGCAAGACTCGCAACAAGTCAATCAAATTTCTCAAAGTAAAGTGGTCACACCATTCCGACCATGAAGCTACCTGGGAACGCGAGGATCACCTCCGTTCTGAGTACCCGGCGTTCTTTCAGTCCTAGATCTCGGGACGAGATCCTTTCGTAGTAGTGGAGTGTTGTAACACCCCGGATGTAAATTTCCCAATTTGCACTCCAACTCTTGCCGTTTCCGGCGTTAAGTTATATTTATTTCTCGGGTTCGGGTATTTGTCTCCGTGTGTTGTTTTCTTTGTCATGCATCTCATATCATGTCATCATGTGCATTGCATTTGCATACGTGTTCATCTCATGCGTTCGAGCATTTTTCCCGGTAGTCATTTCTAGATTTCTTTCGTGTGTGGGGATTAAACATTTCCGGATTGGACCGAGACTTGCCAAGCGGCCTTGGTTTACTACCGGTAGACCGCCCGTCAAGTTTCGTATCATTTGGACTTCGTTTGATACTCCAACGGTTAACCGAGGGACCGAAAAGGCCTCGTGTGTGTTGCAGCCCAACACCCCTCCAATTTGGTCCAAAACCCACCAAACTCTGCTCCATCACCTAGAGCGTTCGATCACGATCGCGTGGCCGAAAACCGCACCTCATTTGGACTCCCCTAGCTCCACTTATGCCTATAAATAGCCCCCCCCCCGTTTTCGGATCATCTCCTCCTACGAAACCCTAGCCAAAAAAAAGGATCCCCGCGCCGGCCGGACATGTCCGATCCGACCGGACGCATCGCCGCAGCCAACCCGCCGTTGCCACGTGGCCTCCGCCACCTACCGCGCCGCCGGCCCGGGAGGCCCACGCCCGGCCCCCGACTCCGCCACCGCGGGCCCCCGCCTCGCGCTCGTCTCCGCCGCCAGCGCCCGCCTCCTCCGCCCTCTTCCTCGCGCCCGGTGGCCGGAGCCACCGCGCCGACTCTCCGGGGCCACCGCGCCGCCTCGCCAACTCCGGTCGTCGCCGGCCTCGTCTTTTACACCGTCGGCCGCCGCCGCCCGCCGCCTCGGGCCACCGCTCCGCCCCGAGCCGGCCGGCCGCCGCCCCGGCCTCTCCTCCACTCCGGCGAGCTCCCCACGCCCGGCCTCCTCCTCTCCAAGTCCGGCAGCTACAGTAATGGCGGCGAACCTCGGGAACCGCGCCAGATCCAGATCTGGAAAAAAATCACCTCGGTTGACTTTTCTTCCCCGAACCCTAATTTTTATGCATACTTTGACCTGTCGTAACTTTGCATCTGTAGCTCCTATTTGGGCATATAGCATATCAAAATGTTCGCCTTGATGAGTACATCATTGTATTCCATTGCATGATTTTCATTTGAGTGCATCTTGATGCCCGAAATGCTGTTAGAATGAGGCCTCGTGAGTTAATTGTCAGATCTGCTAGTTCATCTTAGACTTTTGTCATTTTTTCCATGATTGTTGTGTGCATGCTATGCCTGTGAGTCCTTCATATGTTTTGTTAAGAATTTTGTCTTCTTTCCAGAGGTGGAACCCATGCCTTTTTAGGATGTGTGTGGTGACTTATGCAAGCTTGCAAAGTGAGGCACCCGGTAAATCTGTTTTCAGGGACTTAGTAGTTTCACTAAGTCTGGGATTATTTAGTTCATGATGCCATATGTTCTTGTTGTTTCCTAGTGATCTGTGCCTCTTTTGAGGATGATCAGTAAAGGAGTTTTGTTAATCTTGTGGTGCTCTATCCATCAGTGTCTTTTTTTGCAATTATGGAGCAACCTAGCTTGAGTCAATCGAGCTCTACTTTTGCTTCGTTGAGAATCTGGGCAGATCGTCAACTCGTTTGCGATTTTGCCGATGTTATTGTAGTTGATCCGTGCATGCTATACAATTGTTCTTGTCCTTTATAGCTTGTATTTTGTGCCTTCTTAATGGATGTATACTTGTCTTGCCATGAATTGCACCGTGGTGAGTGCATCGAGCTCGTAAACATGCCTTCGTGCGTGATATTTCAGCATGTCTCAGTTTTCACTAAGTCTGAAAACTGATTGTGTTTTAGCTATGTTCGTGTGCCCGTTAGTATATTTTGTGAACCCTTTTGGCCCCAGGTCACTTTGGGTCTTTTGTTAACCTTGTTGAGTAGCTCCATGATATGTTCTTACTTGTCTTAATCAGTTCATGTGTCATGTTGTTTTGCTACTCCGAAGAGGGCTTCACGATCTGAAATTTCAGACAAGTGTTAATTTCACTAAGTCTGAGATCTGTTTTGCATTTGCGTTTTTGCCATGCTTGTTTGAACCTCATAATGGATGAATTGGGCGTGGATCAGTGCTAGTCTTTTGTTAAGCTTCTTGTGTGCATCCCTGCCATGTATTTTGTTGTTATGTTTGGTGGATGTAGCATGTTCATTTCATTGCATTTAGATGCCTACTTGTTGTAAATCGCAGACCGGTGCCGTTTTTGAAACACTTGCCATTTCCAAACCGTAACTCTGATTCCGATGATCTTTATATCGTTTTCAAGCGATTTCATCTCATCTTTCCAGTAGCACCCTTGGAATTCCAAGTTGAGGCCAGGTCCATGCATTTCCTCTCATATCTTGCATTTTGCATCCCGCATAACATATCATCATTTCATCATATTGCTTGGTCTTGCACGTGGTTGATTGTATCCTTGTTGCTTGTTTGTCTTGTTTGGGTAGAGCTGGGAGACGAGTTCGCTAACGAGGAGCCCGTTGAGTTTGCTTTTGAGGATCCAGTCAACTCTGACAACTGTGCAGGCAAGATGATCATACCCTCGAAATCACTACTATCTTTGCTATGCTAGTTTGCTCGCTCTTTTGCTATGCCAATGCTACGATGCCTACCATTTGCTTGTCAGCCTCCCAATTGCCATGTCAAACCTCTAACCCACCTTGTCCTAGCAAACCATTGATTGGCTATGTTACCGCTTTGCTCAGCCCCTCTTATAGCGTTGCTAGTTGCAGGTGAAGATTGGAGGCGTTCCTTGTTGGAACATTTATTTACTTGTTGGGATATCACTTTATTGCTATGTTATCTTAATGCATCTATATACTTGGTGAAGGGTGGAAGGCTCGGCCTCTCGCCTAGTGTTTTATTCCACTCTTGCCGCCCTAGTTTCCGTCATATCGGTGTTATGTTCCCGGATCTTGCGTTCCTTACGCGGTTGGGTTATAATGGGAACCCCTTGATATTTCGCCTTGATTAAAGCTTGTCCAGCAATGCCCAACATTGGTCTTACCATTTGCCACCTAGCCTTTTCTTTCCCTTGGGTTCTGTAGACTCAAGGGTCATCTTATTTTACCCCCCCCCCCCGGGCCAGTGCTCCTCTGAGTGTTGGTCCAAACTAGAGCCCCTTGCAGCGCCACCTCGGGGAAACTCGAGGGATAGTTTTAGTTGTATGGATTGCTTATCTGAGTGTGCCCTGAGAAAGAGATATGTGCAGCTCCTATCGGGATTTGTCGGCACATTCGGGCGGTGTTGCTGGTCTTGTTTTAACCTGTCGAAGTGTCTTGAGTTACCGAGATACCGAGTCTGATCGGAACGTCTTGGGAGGAGGTCTATTCCTTCGTTGACCGTGAGAGCTTGTCATGGGCTAAGTTGGGACTCCCCTGCAGGAATTGAACTTTCGAAGCCGTGCTCGCGGTTATGGGCAGATGGGAATTTTTTAATGTTCGGTTGTAGATAACTTGAACCTTAACTTAATTAAAATGAATCAACTGAGTGTGTTACCGTGATGGCCTCTTCTCGGCGGAGTCCGGGAAGTGGACACGGTGTTGCAGTAATGTTTGCGCAGGTTGCTCTCTAGTTTCTCGCTCGTGCTTTGCCTCCTCTTCTCGCTCTCTTTTACGAATAAGATAGCCACCATATATGCTAGTCGCTTGCTGCAGCTCCACATATGTTTGCCTTAGCCTTCCTATAAGCTTAAATAGTATTGATCGCGAGGGTGCGAGATTGTTGAGTCCCCGTGGCTCACAGATTACTATTACACCAGATGCAGGGCCTGATGATTCCACTCCAGGAGACGCGTATGAGCTCAAGTGGGAGTTCGACGAAGACTCTCAACGATACTATGTTTCCTTTCCCGATGATCAGTAGTGGTGCCTAGTTGGGGTTTGATTCGGGGCCTTGTCGCATGTTGGGTTCTTTTCTATTTTGGCGCCGTAGTCGGGCCATGAGTGTTTGAATGATGGATGTTATTTATGTACTTCGATGTGACGTGGCGAGTGTAAGCCAACTATGTACCTCCCTTTTTTATTATATATTACATGGGATGTTGTGATGATTGCCTAACTTGCGACATTGCTTTCAATGCGGTTATGTCTCTAAGTCGCGCCTCGACACGTGGGAGCTATAGCCGCATCGAGGGCGTTACAGACCTGATCGAGGAGGAGCAAAGAACCGTGCGGTATACTCAAGTTTTCCACTGGAGTAGTACTGCGACGGAGGAGCATGAAACACGGCAGCCCAGTGCCATATGGCAATAAAAAATGATCTGATTTTCTAGTCATCTCATTGTTAGCATTGTTCTATTCATTCCCTCAAAAAAACATTGTTCTATTCATGCCTCGCAAAGAACGTGATACGCGCGGTGAAATACCCGAAGCAAAAGATGAAACACAGGAGCAAAAGAAGAAGGAAGATTATCACCCAAAATGATCTAATTCGCCGCGGAGTCGTAACTTCTTCTTCATCGCCTCCACGACCTCCATCTCCTTGGACGTCTCCTCCGCCATCTTCATCATTGTGTCCATGACGCGGCATTTCTCGATGCGAGCCTTCATCATCTGTTCCATGGCCATATTACGTACCTTGATAGCAGCCGGGTGCTCGATGCGGAGCTTCGCCAACTCTTCCTTCTGTTCCATGGCGAGGGCCTGCAGCATCTTCATCGAGGAACTACTATTCTCATGCAGCTTCTTCCAGCCGGTGTTCTTCTCCTTCAACAGGTCGATCTCGTGGCAGAGCTTCGCATTGTCCTCCCGAAGTCGCAGGATTTCGCCAGTCGCCTTCTTCTCCGAGGCAATGCTCTTCTTCAGCAGCATCACCAAGCCGGCGGTCAACTCCCCCTGCTGATTGAGCTCAGCGGGCATGTCGTCGAGGCTCTCCTCCAGCAACTCCATCAAGCCTTGGATGAACTCCTTCTGCTTATTGAGCTAATTGGGCATGCCGTCGAGGGATAACGACTCCAGCTCCGCCAGCTCGGCATGTTCACCACCGCGGCTAGGGCGCTCCTGGGAGCCATCGCCTGCCCGTGAGAGATCTTTCGAGGTCTCTGCGTGGTGACGAGCCCCCTCTTTTTTTCCGCAGCCTTGGTTGTTGCTCCCTTGTTATGAGTAGTTCTCGACCTAGAGCTCTGCTCACCGGCCATGGCAACGACGGACGAAGAAGAAGCACTTATGAGGAGGAAAGGTAGAGTGATTTTCGGTTAGGTAGTTCCCCTTTTATAACCTATGTACTAGAAGTAGTACTAATACCTGCATAGTGGGAACACGTTCAGGTTTGGTACGTACTACTAGTAGGTTTGAGCAGGCTTTCGAATGTGATGGGAACAAGGTAAAGATTAATTGATGGCTTTGGTTTCGAGGCCCGAAACGACTCCCGATGAGTTTAGCGGAACATAAATTTCAAGTACTTCTACACTGCTCAAATGCGTAAATATTATGTTACTGTCAAAAATTGGCACAAAATACGAAGGAGACCAATGGAAGTACTACTAGCAACCCACGATTTAACTACTCGCATGCGCCCAGTGGAGTAATAATGTCTTTCTTCCACCCTCACGTCCACTCAATTTGCATGCGCTGTATTAATTGACCATCAATGAAGTGAACGACTTTACACGCGTCAAATTATCACATGGGGTGGATCTTGGTACAAAATTATGTCCGCCTGTGTACCCACATGTGCGTGCGAGGAATGAGTGCGTGCATGGCATGCGTGCACATCTTCGCTTCGTGCATGTACCGCCAGTATGGCTCGGGGAGGACGAGTACATTCTTCTGGAACCAGCAGCACGTCACTGTGATCAATCCATGCAAGGAGGTCGCGACAATGCCTACACATGTGCCACGTGGCTTCATGAACTGTAAGAGAGACACTGTGTAGCGTGCCATTGGTATTCTAATTTACGTGTTTTGCACATACTCGAAGTACTAGTAACGTACACGTGCATTGCACGCATCAGATTTTGCAACCAAATTATGAATAAATACCACACTATAACACGTAAGCTCTGAGTCATATATGCCTGATGTAGCCCTTCGTTTAATTCTTATAGTTCATCTCATTCAAAATCAATTAGTTTTTATAAAAAAGCTAAGAACGCGGGAATAGGAAAAACATGGGATCATAGTGGAATGTCGTCTTGAATCCTATAGGATTGTACGAGTGTTTGATTGTGCATAGAAAAAACGCAGAATTCTTTCAAAGAGGTTTGAGTGGATTGGATGTTTCCTATGAAATCTAGTGCAAATGAATCATATGGAAAAATTCCTGTGGTTTACAATCCTACGAATCAAACAACCAAGATAGGAAAAATTCCTAATGATTAGAATCCTCCAAAATTCCTTTGAGAATCCTTTGAATCAAAGAAGCCCTTAATCTATTTTATGATTCATGGAATTGTGCATTGTAAAGCATAAAGTAAAAACAAATAATGGCAATTCAACTAGAAAAAAGTTTGGGCAGTTATGATACGGAAGATTCTAGAACAAAAGAGAACCACTGTTGTTTTGAGGTTTGTGCATTATGCTTAAGTTCAACCATGGAGTCTGCTAGATTGTACATGTGGCAAAATCCGGTGGGGGCTAGAAGATGGTGCGAGGGGCCAAGTGGAGGGAGACTATGAAGGAATGCACAAGTGCGAGATCGATATTTAGAGAGAGAGAGGGCAAACACGTGCGCTGATGCGCCTAGTGGCGGAGCCATGAAAAATAAATGAGCTAGGGAGCCAAGCATTGCTAATCCTTTACAAGGAGGGTCAATTCATGAACTTAAACCATTTTTAGCAGCAATTGTCTAATGATCACATTCATATTAGCCTTGATATATAGTGATGTTAGGGGGGAGGGGGGGAGGGCCCTTACTGCCCCCTGTCTTCGCCATTGTCCACGCGTCTGAGAGATGAAGCGAAAGGCATGGATGATGAGAGGGGGACGTTGGATACATAATTAATGTGGGTGTATTAGCTATATATGTTAATCCTATATAGAGAGGTATAGATTGATCGATGTGGACGTGGGAAAGAGGGTGAGACCTCACTGGATATATCGATTGATCGGTTTGTGTGGAAAACTATGAAAGACCTAGCTATATACACACATACATAGAGGAACATCGATCGTTGCGCATGCACGCGTGAGAGATAAAGAATGCCCGATATGATGGAGAGGGGGATGTGTGTTGGTGTGTGCCTTCATGGGAGACCGACCTGAAGAAAAAGATTTCATGCGTGCGATGGATAATGCCGACTGGTAGTGTGTGTGCATGCATGCACGAGAGAAGGTTAGTGGTACAATTATAAAGAGAAGACTATTGTGTGGGTGTAAAAGAATAGCTGAATAGGTGAGGTCACAATCAATGTAAAGTTGACTTCAAATATTTGAATAAGAGATCCTGATGTTTGAAACCCATGCATGCATGAATATAATGGAGATCTGCGCGGTGTGGTTTGGAAACGAGCATGTTGTAATGTATACACATTGAACAAGGTCAGACTGATTTGAATTTGAGATACCGATGGCAGACATCATTTGGCCACGTCACATCCGTGCATGGACACACTATTCTAATTGGAGATGATGGGCGGCTTTTGCATCACATATCTATATCTATACCCCTATATATATATTATATTTTATATATTTTTTATATTGTGTGCGGGTAACTTTAACTTTGAAAGATGGTCGTTGGATGAGGCGAATCCGATGGTCCAAAGATGGCAAATTTGAGCACTACTGGCCGTTGGATATCATCTAGATTCCACCAGATTTCTCCACATGTATAATCTAGAAGACTCCATGGTTGAACTTAAGCATAATGCACAAACATCAAAACACAAGCACTTCTTATTTGTTCTAGAATCTTCCGTATCAGAATTTCCCAAATGTTTTTCTACATGATTCGCCATTATTTGTTTTTACTTTATGTCTTACGACGCACAATTCCATCAATCTTAAAATAGATTAGCTTTCTTATAAAAACTAGATGATTTTGAATGAAATGAACTATAATAATTAAACGAACATCTACATCATGCATATATGACTCAAATCTTGCATGCTATAATGTGCTATTTATTCATAATTTGGTTCCAAATCTCATGCGTGCAATGCATGTGTACCGTACTCTAGTCTAAATGGTGTTTGTGTGTGTGTTGTGCGTGTTGAGGTGCAAATTGTCTTCTTTTTTGGGTACACGTTAAGCTTGTTCTTCCGAAATTTCAAGTCGCGCCTTGTTATGCCGAAAATTCAAGCTAGCGTCTCTGTCTATCGTGCTGGGAAACTCCCGCCTCTTCAACACACGCCTTGTTAGCCCGAAATATTTAAGATATATCTTTGTCTCGTTGTGCTCCGATAACTCCCTCCATCTCAACCCGCGCCTTGCTATTCCGAAATTACAACGTGCGCGAAAACTCCCACCTCCTGTGAAATCCCGACACGTGAAATGCCCGTGGTACCCCTGAACCGAAAGAGCCGCCTCAAATCGGTGGGGGTACTTTCGTAACTTACCCCACATTTCGGACAAGCGCGTCTCTAAGCCACGGTTCCCCACTGCCATCCCATCCGCCCACCCATTCGTACATCGAGGCCACGAAAACCCGCGACGAAACCCCACACCCTGCTCCATCCGCCACCCAGCCGGAGCCTCTTCCCCGATGACGTCGTCCACAGCAACACCTCGACGTCCCTCATCCACCGTACCGGATGAGGATCCCTCGTCGATCTCATCGTCCCGCCGGTTCAGCCACACCGTCCTCCACCTCCAAGGAGCTGCCCCGATGTTCCCCTCGTCTTTCGCGCCACCTCCATTCCCACACCACCGTCTTCACCTGCACCACCGGAAGAGCATCATCATCACCGTTTCCTCGGATGAAGCTGCGGCCTGATCAGTGTCACCAAAGAGGTTGTACACTAATCGCCGCATTTTCTTCTTGATTCGATCTCACGGTGCTGTCGGCGCTCGGTCCCGAGTCGACACGGCGCGACTCTATCCACGGCGGCGTCGCTGGCCACTTCCTCCACGACGTCGCTCCCTCAGCGGTGGCATCCACATCAGTAGGACATGCTGCTGCTTTAGCTCTTGCTCGCGCTGCTGCTCTGCTCTTGCTCTCGGTCCCCTGCCTGGTCTGCTCTTGCTATTGCTCTTGCTCGCGCTGCTGCTCTCGCTCTTGCTCTTGCTTGCGATGCTGCTCCGATTTAGCTACACTTCACTCCGATGCCGCCAGGGTGAAGGAAGAACCAGCCGCAGCGGGTAGGGGGCTCGCCGGAGAGGTACCCCACTATCTATCTTAGGGTTCAGGATGGGGGCGGTGGTCGTCGGCGGTGGCGGGGTGTTGGCGGGGCGGTGGCGTGGGGATCGCCGGAGAAAAAGCTCGGCATGGGGGGGCCTAGAGGGATGGCCGGGGCGGCGGCGGACCGGCGGTGGGGAGTGTTTTTGGGGCGGGCGGGGCGGCGCACCACCGGTCGCGGGCGGCGGGGGGCTGCTGTTTGGCCGGCTCAGGGGGGTGGAGGTTGAAGATGAACCGCGGGCCCTTGATTTCGTATCCAACGGCTGCAAAATCGACTGACCAGAGATGAAAAAGTTAGTCGACCGACGTGTAGCCTCACCTTGCTTGTGCATTCAGTTTCAACAGCAAAATTCAGTTTCGACAGCAAAATTCAGTTTCGATAGTTAAGTTCAGTTTCGACAGTTAAGTTCAGTTTCGACAGTTAAATTCAGTTTCGGCAGTTAAGTTCAGAGATGAGCGGCTGATGTATTTTACATCTAGCACTTTGTGTTTATGTATTTTGCGTCATGTATTGGATATGCTATTAGAATTCCACTCAGGTTAACGTTGTTCGTTGTCTCTCTTGTCCTGCTTTAGCCTCGGCGTCGTACAACTCACCGGAGCTGCTCCAATGACGAAACCCTCCATCATAGCGGAGCAGTACCTCGGGCTCCATCTCCAGACGCCTAAGATCTTCTTCCCCTCCTCCGACAGCCAAGTCAGCCGGAGCATCCTCACCAGCCAACCCAATCACGCTGAAATCGATATGGCTTCGCCAAAGAGGTTGTACACTTGTTGCATCTCTTTTTTACTCTACATGTTATATATATTGTCCACTGAGCACTCGTAGTAACAGGAAATACAATTATTTTATCCTACTATATGACAAGCAGTGAGGTACTAGGCAACTTAGCTATCGGTGATGGACTCTCTTGAACGACATCATTATTTATCTCGGCGCGTTTGAGTTGTGCATTTGTCGATGGGCCTGGGAGTTGAGCTAGTATGGCAGTGGCCTGGGTCCAAAGTAATAGAAGTAGCACAAAAACATTTTTTTAGTGTAGGATTTTCCTTGCTCAAGCCTGCCTACTAGAATCGCTAGTGCTTGAAAGGAAAAGTGAATGAAAAACATCATAATTGGAAAGTTTCCTATGGTACTACTTCTCATGAATTTGGTCCAAAGGAATGGAGCAAAGGAAAATTGTAGGATTTGTTCCTTTAGTGTCTCCTTGAAAGAAAAACCGTAGGAATTCTAATTTCCACTTCTCCTCCTTTTCATATGCCTATTCATCAAGCACAAGACTAAGAGATAGTAGCATAATACCATTATAACCGTACATTTTCTTGTGATTTGACTTAATCTCACCATGCTTTTTTGCATCCTGTGATCTTCCAATTGTTGTGAATCAAACACCCAGATTGGCAGAAATCATGTGTTTTTAAATTCTCTGTTTTGCACGTGCATTCCTATCCTATTCCTGTCTATTTCCTATCCCTGCATTGTTAGAATCCTCAAATTCAAACAAGCCCTTACTCAACTACATCTGTTACAGATATGTGTCAAAGAAAACCTTGTGTGGTTTGTCCTGCTCCTGCGGCGCTGTGTTCCACCCCAGCTCAGCTGCTCCAACGACGGAAGGGTTCACCACAGCAGGGATCCACTCTCCAGACTGTCTTTCACCGCCTCAGATCTTCTTCCCCGCCGCCGGCAGCCACGGAAACTGCATTAACATCATCAACTGAGAAGATGACCTTGAGGACTACACGGGTTCGTAAGAGAGGTCGCACTCTTCCGTGTCTGCTTACGTTATGCGTCGCTTAATATGATGACATGCTACATTATCGTCGTGTTCACCTATTAGACTCCGAGTTAGGTCCAAACTAATGCTGAAACTTGAGTTTTTAAATGGTTGTGGGGTACATATTGGGGCAGCAATCAGTACTATTTGTCTACTATCTGGTTAATCTTCGGTGTCTACTATGAGTTTCATGTTGGGTGCAAACAAACATTAAAGGAGCCATTATCTGTATTTTTTAACTAAAGCTATTATCTGCCTGCTATCATTGGTTTTGGGTCTATCCACAGTTTGCTACCATCACTCTGGATTTGTGCATGCACTCCTTACATAATCTCACTATGTTTTATTCCTATGCATGCCAGTTATTGTACACAATGGAACTGATCATGTAGAGCAAAAGAGACGAGCCTTGCGTGGCAATAAAATTTCATGCAGACATCGTTCCATGGTGGGTGCAAAGGCAGCCCCCCTCCACCCATTTCGGATCGTAATCAAGAGGAAGATAACTGTTATGAGGGGGATTCAGAAGGACAAGACCACTCCTATTAACCCCATGAGGTCTTCGCTCTAACTTGGCATGCTGATGTTGGTAATATCATGCATATGGTGCCTTGCATTGCTTATTGTATACATTAAAGATGTCATCTGCTTAGTTTAGACATGCTTTGTGTCAATGACATATGTTTAGTTTCTTTATCGTATATGTGAATCATGCAATGCCATCTTGTCTAGCCAGGCATCATATATGTGAATCTTGAAATGCCACCCTGGTTAGCCAGTCATCTTATATGTAAATTATATCATGCCATCATTTTTTTATTACGTGTTAAATTTTTCAACAATTTTAGTACATTCAATTACTCTTCCTGTGCATCAGCCATTTGGCACGGTCATGGAAAAATCTGGAGTGGAAACAAGGACTTCAGAGTAGACAATGCTATCTGATGAAGCGCATGTCTTGCTGGTTACCGATAGCTCCTCGGAGGAGGATTCAGAGATAGATGACCAGTCATATCCCCCCCTGAGGTGCATGCCCTAACTTGGCAGGGTTATTTTGCTCATATCGTGCGTATGGTATCTTGCATTGCTTAGTTTAGACATGCTTTGTGTGAATGCCACCTGTTTAGTGTCTAATTATCATATATGTGAATTATGCAATGCCATCTTGTTGCAAGACATTATATATGTGAATTATGCAATGTTATCTTGCTGCAAGGCATTATGTATGTGAATTATGCAATGACATGTTGTTTAGGCAAGCGTCATATATGTGAATTATATCATGCCGTCCTTTTTTTGTATTTATCATTGCTTTTGTCGACAATGTTTGTATATTCAACTGCTCTTCCTGTGCATCAGCCATTTGAATTGGTGATGGAGAAATCTGGAGTGAAAACAAGGTCTTCAGAGCAGACAATGCTACCTGCTGAAGCAGATATCTTGCTGGTTACAGATAGCTCTTCATAGGAGGATTCAGAGGCAGATGACCAGTCCTATTATCCCCCTGAGGTGTATGCTCAAACTTGGCAGGGTTATATTACTCATATAATGCATATGTTGTATTGCAAAATGCTTAGTTTTTACATCATATACACAATATTGAATGCCATCTCCCTAGTTGACACATCATATATGCGATTGCCCTCTGCTCTCTTCCTTAGTATATAAATCATATATTTGAATTATGTCATGCCATGATGTTTACATAGACAGCATGTATCTGAATTATGGCATGCCAACCCATTTTCTAAAGACATAATATAGTTATATCATCTCATCCTGTTTACATAGTCATCATATTTAAATTATGTCATTCTATCCGTGAATTATATCATGCCATCATGTTTCCATCGACGGCATGTTTGTGATTTATGGCATGCCAACAACTTTAATAGACACATCGTATAGTTATATCATGTCATCCTGTTTACATAGTCATCATATTTTGAAGTATGTCATTCTATCCTGTTTAGTTAGCCATCATACATGTGAAATTGTGTCATGCTATCCTGTTTAATTAGCCATCATATATGTGAAATTATGTCCTGCTATTCTGTTTGCTTAGACAACATAAATGTGAATTATTTCATGCCCTGTTTTCTTCCCTACTATCCATTGCACCTGTCTATCTTACAATGTATGTACATTCAATTACTTTTCTTGTTTATCAGCCATTTCAATTGGAGGGAGTGATGGCAGTATTTGTGGGAGTAGAAACACGGTCTTTAGAAAAGATCTTGCTACCTATTGATGTAGATAGAACCACGGTTGTACTTGCCCAAGAACCAGCCCCACCACATATAACCCACACTCATGCAGATTGTACCCCTACCCAGTTGGACAGAGAACCAGCTACACCCCTTCTAACCCAACCCCAGCAGATAGACACCCAGTTCCCGTTGACACAGCACCGTCTCCACCACAGAGCACCCAAACACGAGCAGTTAGTAAGGCAACTGCAGTGCCCAAATCACGAGGATCACCACTCCAAACCCGAAGTCAACGCTTAAAGCAGAAGAAGACTTGTTCTCAGGTTAGGTTCCGTAGCTATGGTTCATACTACTTTGCTCTTGCATCACTGTATTTACTGATACCAACTAATTTCAAATTTGAAGGATGCAATTGAAACTCCAATGGCGCAACAGGTATGTTTTAAACCTGTTTCTTCAACGTGTTTGGCTGTTTGCTGTTGTTACTTGCTCTATGTTGATTTTAGTTTCAATTGAATAAACAGTTATGTTCTCATGGCATGCACATTACAAGTGTTGTTGCTGTGTAGTTTCCCACACTTATATTATGTCTGTGCTGCTTTGTCTTAAATAGATATGATTCGAACTGTATCTATCTTGATTTGGCAACATAAACTAGAATGATATAGGCCATACAGTGACCATACTACATAGATATATGTTTGTTTCATGTTGTTATCCTGTCCACCTTACTAGTGAACTGGTTTACCAAAATGAGTTTCATATACTACATTGTAAACCTGAGATGTGTTTGTTTGTTTCTCTTTTAGAACGCGGATAAAATATTGGAGAAGAGTACCCTGTTATGCAATGGTAAAGGAAGTAATGCAGATAAGGTTCAAGATAGTGAGACATCCATGTTGGTCTCCAAGAAAGCTGATAAAAACTATATTGAAGACACCGAGACAACCCCAAAGTCATGTCTTGATGTAGTGTTCGAGTTACTGGCTACCACTGCTGGCACCAGCTCTTCGAACTCATTGCCTGAATCAGTTCGGCTTCTTGAGTCACAACGTCAAGTTGAAAGAAATCGATCAGATATTATGCGACAGGAAGCCAAAGGACTGAGGAAGTCCCTGCAGAATTCAGATGCATACTTTCTGGTGCAACAGCAAGCGCTGGAGGACTTAAGATCCAAACAAGAGAAACTTAATAAGCTTGCTAAGCATCTTGCCAGCATTATGGGTACCCAGGATATTGTTTCTTGAGCTCTTCTGAAGTGGCTTCAGTTCTGGACTTGTTTTGCTGCGGCGTTTATATGCTGCTGTGTTCCCTATGTTTGCACTGGTGGAGAACTTTGATGCCCAGTGGATGTAATATGTGTAATAGCCATGATAGCCTAGTGAAAGTTGCTTGCTTATTTATTTCCTTGTTGTCTTGTTTATTTGTTTGCTTGTAGTGAGTGCAATTCTTTTTCTGCAGTTTGCTAGTGGCTGCAATAACCTATTTTTTAAAACTAGGCCACAATAACCATGGGCTAATATTTACGGTAGTGACACTGGGCCTCCTACGGGCAGTAGAAACAGTGGGCCTTCTACGGGCCATAGAAATAGTGCGCCTTCTACGGGCTGTAGAAATAGTGGGCCTTTTACAGGCCGTAGAAACAATGGGCCTTCTACGGGCCGTATCATCAATGGGCCTTCTACGGGCCGTATCATCAATGGGCCTTATACGGGCCGTATGATCGATTGGCCAAACATGGGCCAAACAGACCACATTCTGGACGTAAATGGGCTAGAGTTGGAATCATCCGTTCATGGGCCGACCATAACGGGCCATCGTTAATAGGCCGTATTTGATGATGCTATGAAAACGGCCCAACGTATTAACGGACCACAAACGGGCCGACTGTAACCACGGGCTGAATTTGGCCCACAAGCAGAAAATTACAGTAACGGGCCATAAGTAAACGAATGCTGGAAATGAGCCCAAGAATAAATGGGCTCTGAGAAGGCCGAAAGATAACATGGGCTGGAGACGGCCCAACGGAATAACGGGCCGTTAATGGGTATAAAGTGATACATTGTTCATTACGGGCCAGTTTCACCACGGGCCATTAATGGGTGTAAAGTGATACACTGTTCATTACGGGCCAGTTTCAGCATGGGCCGCTAAAGGGCCAAGAGTTACAAAGAGCCTCATATGGGCCGAAAGACGTCATGGGCTATACATGGGCCAGAAGTGAAAACGGGCTAGAATCTATTGGACGGCCCAGATGACGCTACTGGGCCTAATTCGGATAGGGCATAACGGGCCTTGGGTTAGCGGGCTGTAAATGGGCTATATGCGAACAGGCCGTTAACAGGCTTTCCATGGGCCGGCCCGCCAGCTTTTGACCAAGTCAAATGGGCCGGCCTTTTCACAGGAATGGGCCACTGTTGGGCCGTGCCATGTGTCGACGTATCATAGGCGCCTTTTGTCCAGTGAGTGGATGACATCTGTCCCAACGATGAGCCGACACGTGTTTCCTCTAGCCAATGATGATTTTACACGTGGGAAATCCCCATTGGTCGAGGTTGTTAATGGGTTATCGGATCCAAAACCCGACCCGATAGCTTAACGGCGTTCCGTTACGGTGGATGCCACGTGTCGGTCACCCTTGATGAAAGCACTTCTGTGAAGCGCGATTTATTGTCATGGAAGTGGACACTTCCGTGATGATAATTTTGGTAATGTCATGGAACACTTCTATGACAGCACAGGTATGACTATCTTGATTCTGTCATAAATTTGTCATGGATGTACATGCATGACAAAAAAAGTGACCTACTGTGACAAACATGTATCATCACGGAAGGTTATTTTTTTGTAGTGTTCCTGCCCCCTCCGGCAAATATGGCAGGGGGTGCCGGCCATGAGAAGACCCCAAGTAGGATTCGGCCTACTTCAGAGCCTCATGGCTCCCTCCCCTCTCCCTCCCACCTATATATATGGGGGGAGCCCTATCACACCCCAAACAATTGCCTAGCCGTGTGGGGCGCCCCCCTCCGCCGTTTACACCCTCGGTCATATCTTCATACTGCTTAGGCGGAGCCCTACGAGGATAACTTCACCATCACCGTCACCATGCAGTCGTGCTGATGGAACTCATCTACTACCTCGACGTCTTCCTGGATCAAGAAGGCGAGGGACATCACCGAGCTGAATGTGTGCAGATCTCGAAGGTGTCATATGTTCGATACTCGATCGGTGGATCGCAAAGAAAGTTCGACTACGTAAACCGCGTTGTGAAGCGCTTCTGCTTACAGTCTATGAGGGTGCTTAGACACACTCTCCCCCTCGTTTCTATGCATCTCCATGGACAGATCATTATGTGTACGTAGAATTTTTTGTTTTCCATGCAATGTTTCCCAATGGTGGCATCATGAGCTAGGTCTATGCATAGATGATATGCACGAGTAGAACACACAGGGTTGTGGGCGGTGATAGTCATACTGCTTACCACCAATGTCTTATTTTGATTCTAAGGTATTGTGGGATGAAGCGGGTCGGACCAACCTTACATGTCCACGCACATGAGACCGGTTCCACCAACAGACATGCAACTAGTTTTGCATAAAGGTGGCCAGCAGATGTCTGTTTCTCCTACTTTAGTTGAATAGAATTTGACTGCGGCCAGTCCTTGAAGAAGGTTAAAACAGCAAACTTGATGAAACACCGTTGTGGTTTTATGCGTAGGTAAGAATGGTTCTTGCTAGAAGCCCGTAGCAGCCACGTAAAGCTTGCAACAACAAAGTAGAGGACGTCTAACTTGTTTTTGCAGGGCATATTGTGGTGTGATATGGTCAAGACATGATGTGATATACGTTATTGTATGATATGATCATGTTTTGTAAAAGTTATCGGCAACCGGCAGGAGCCTTATGGTTGTCTCTTTATTGTATGAAATGCATACGCCCTGTAATTGCTTTACTTTATCACTATGCGTTAGCTATAGTCGTAGAAGCAATAGTTAGCAAGACGACCATGACACTACGATGGAGATAAAGGTGTTGAGCCGGTGACGATGGAGATCATGACGATGCTTTGGAGATGGAGATCAAAAGCACAAGATGATGATGGCCATATCATGTCACATATTTTGATTCCATGCGATGTTTATCTTTTATGCATCTTATTTTGCATAGTACGGCGGTAGCATTATAAGATGATCCCTTGACTAAATTTCAAGGTAAAAGTGTTCTCCCTGAGTATGCGCCATTGCTATAGTTCATCGTGTTGAGACACCACGTGATGATCGGGTGTGATAGACTCTATGTTCACATACAACGGGTGCAAGACAGTTTTGCACATGTGGAATACTTGGGTTAAACTTGACGAGCCTAGCATGTACAGACATGGCCTCGAAACACTGGAGACCGAAAGGTCGAACGTGAATCATATAATAGATATGATCAACATAGATATGTTCACCATTGATGACTACCACATCTCACGTGATGATCGGACATGGGTTAGTTGATTTGGATCATGTATCATTTAGATGACTTGGGGGATGTCTATCTAAGTGGGAGTTCTTAAGTAATTTGCTTAATTGAACTTAATTTATAATGAACTTAGTCCAGATAGTATTTGCATATCTATGTTGTAGATCAATGACCCGTGCTACCCTTTCCCTGAATTTTAATGCGTTCCTAGAGAAAGCTATGTTGAAAGATGATGGTAGCAACTACACGGGCTGGGTTCGTAACTTGAGGATTATTCTCATTGATGCATAGACGAATTGTGTCCTTGACGCACCACTAGGTGAAAGGCCTGCTGCATGAGCAGATACTGATGTTTTGAACATCTCGCAAGCTCGATCTGATGACTAGCTACTTGATAGTTCAGTGTGCCATGCTTTACGGATTAGAATCGGGACTTCAAAGACGTTTTGAACATCATGGAGCATATGAGAAGTTTCAGGAGTTGAAGTTAATATTTCAAGCAAATGCCCGAGTTGAGAGATATGAAGTCTCCAACAAGTTCTATAGCTGCAAGATGGAGGAGAACAGTTATGTCAGTGAACACATACTCAAAATGTCTGGGTATCATAATCACCTAACTCAGCTGGGAGTTAATCTTCCAGTTGATAGTGTTATTGAGAGAGTTCTTCAATCACTGCCACCAAGCTACAAAGGCTTTGTGATGAACTATAATATGAAAGGGACGGACAAGACAATTCCTGGGCTCTTTGCAATGCTCAAAGCTGCGGTGGTAGAAATCAAGAAGGAGCATCAAGTGTTGATGGTTAACAAGACCACTAGTTTCAAGAAAAAGGGCAAGGGAAAGAAGGGGAACTTCAAGAGGAATGGCAAGCAAGTTGCCACTCCCGGGAAGAAGCCCAAAGCTGGACCCAAGACTGAAACTCAGTGCTTCTACTGCAAAGGGACTGGTCACTAGAAGCGGAACTCCCCCAAGTATTTGGCGGATAAGAAGGATGGCAAAGTGAACAAAGGTATATTTGATATACATGTTATTGATGTGTACCTTACTAATGCTCGTAGTATCGCCTGGGTATTTGATACTGGTTTGGTTGCTCATATTTGTAACTCAAAACAGGAGCTATGGATTAAACGAAGACTGGCAAAGGATGAGGTGACGATGCGCGTCGGGAATGCTTCCAAAGTCGATGTGATCGCCGCCGGCACGCTACCTCTACATCTACCTTCAGGATTAGTTTTAGACCTAAATAATTGTTATTTTGTGCCATCGTTGAGCATGAACATTATATCTGGATCTTGTTTAGTGCGAGACACGTATTCATTTAAATCAGATAATATTGGTTATTCTATTTATATGAGTAATATCTTTTATGGCCATGCACCCTTGAAGAGTGGTCTGTTTTTGTTGAATCTCGATTGTAGTGATACACATATGCATAATAGTGATGCCAAAAGATGCAAAGTTGATAATGATAGTGCAACATATTTGTGGCACTGCCGTTTAGGTTATATTAGTGTAAAGCGCATGAAGAAACTCCATGTAGATGGGCTTTTGGAATCACTTGATTATGAATTATTTGATATTTGCAAACAATGCCTCATGGGCAAGATGACTAAAACTCCGTTCTCCGGAACAATGGAGCGAGCCAATGACTTATTGGAAATAATACATACCGATGTATGCGGTCCAATGAGTGTTGAGGCACGTGGCTGGTATCATTATTTTCTGACCTTCACAAATGATTTGAGCGGATATGGGTATATCTACTTAATCAAACACAAGTCTGAAACATTTGAAAAGTTCAAAGAATTTCAGAGTGAAGTGGAGAATCATCGTAATAAGAAAATAAAGTTTCTACGATCTGATCACAGAGGCGAATATTTGAGATACGAGTTTGGCCTTCATTTAAAACAATGTGGAATAGTTTCACAACACACGCCACCTGGAACACCACAGTGTAATGGTGTGTCCGAATGTCATAATCATACTTTATTAGATATGGTGCGATCTATGATATCTCTTACCTATTTACCACTATCATTTTGGGGTTATGCATTAAAGACAGTTGCATTCATGATTAATAGGGCACCGTCAAATCCGTGGAGATGACACCATATGAACTGTGGTTTGGCAAGAAACCTAAGTTGTCGTTTCTTAAAGTTTGGGGTTGCGATACTTATGTCAAAAGGCTTCAGCCTGATAAGCTCGAACCCAAATCGGAGAAGTGTGTCTTCATAGGATCCCTAAGGAAACAATTGGGTACACCTTCTACCACAGATCCAAATGCAAGATCTTTGTTGCCAAGAATGGAACCTTTCTAGAGAAGGAGTTTCTCTCGAAAGAAGTGAGTGGGAGGAAAGTAGAACTAGATGAGTTAATTGTACCTTCTCTCAAATTGGAAAGTAGCACATCAGAGAAATCCGTTCCCATGATGCCTACACCAACTAGAGATGAAGCAAATGATAATGATCATGAAACTTCAGGTCAAGTTACTACTGAACCTCGTAGGTCAACCAGAGCACGATCGTACCAGAGTGGTATGGTAATCCTGTCCTGGAAGTCATGTTACTAGACCATGACGAACCTATGAACTATGAAGAAGCTATGATGAGCCCAGATTCTGATAAATGGCTTGAGGCCATGAAATCTGGGAATAGTTTGGACTTTTGTGGACTTGCCCGATGATCAGCGAGCCATAGGGAATAAATGGATCTTCAGGAAGAAGGCCGACGCTAATGGTAATGTTACTATCTACAAATCTTGACTTGTCGCAAAAGGTTTTTGACAAGTTCAAGAGGCTGACTACGATGAGACCTTCTCACCCGCAGCGATGCTTAAGTCAGTCCAAATCATGTTAGCAATTGCCGCATTTTATAATTATGAAATTTTGCAAATGGACGTCAAAACTGCATTCCTTAATGGATTTATTAAAGTAGAGTTGTATATGATGCAACCAGAAGATTTTGTCGATTCTAAAGGTGCTAACAAAGTGTGCAAGCTCAAGCGATCCATTTATGGACTGGTGCAAGCATCTCGGAGTTGGAATATACGCTTTGATGAGGTGATCAAAGCATATGGTTTTATACAGACTTTCGGAGAATCCTGTATTTACAAGAAAGTGAGTGGGAGCTCTGTAGCATTTCTAATATTATATGTGGATGGCATATTGTTGATGGGAAATGATGTAGAATTTTTGGATAGCATAAAAGGATACTTGAATAAGAGTTTTTCAATGAAAGACCTCGGTGAAGCTGCTTATATATTGGGCATCAAGATATATAGAGATAGATCAAGACGTTTAATAGGACTTCCACAAAGCACATACCTTGACAAAGTTTTTGAAGAAGTTCAAAATGGATCAGTCAAAGAAAGGGTTCTTGCCTGTGTTGTAAGGTGTGAAATTGAGTCAGACTCAAAGCCCAACCACTGCAGAAGATAAAGAGAAAATGAAGGTCACTCCCTATGCCTCAGCCATAGATTCTATCATGTATGCTATGTTGTGTACCATACCTAATGTGTGCCTTGCCATAAGTGTGGCAGGGAGGTACCAAAGTAATACTGGAGTGGATCACTGGAGAGCGGTCAAGAACATCCTGAAGTGCGTAAAACGGACCAAGGATATGTTTCTCGTTTATGGAGGTGACAAAGAGCTCGTCGTAAACGGTTACGTCGATGCAAGCTTTGACACTGATCCGGATGACTCTAAGTCACAAACCGGATACGTATTTTTATTGAATGGTGGAGCTGTCAGTTGGTGTAGTTCTAAGTAGAGCGTCGTGGTGGGATCTACGTGTGAAGAGGAATACATAGCTGCTTCGGAAGCAGCAAATGAAGGAATCTGGATGAAGGAGTTCATATCCAATCTAGGTGTAATACCTAGTGCATCCAGTCCAATGAAAATCTTTTGTGACAATACTGGTGCAATTGCCTTGGCAAAGGAATCCAGAATTCACAAGAGAACCAAGCACATCAAGAGACGCTTCAATTCCATCCACGATCAAGTCAAGGAAGGAGACATGGAGATTTGCAAGATACATACGGATCTGAATGTTGCAGACCCGCTGACTAAGCCTCTCTCACGAGCAAAACATGATCAGCACCAAGACTCCATGGGAGTTAGAATCATTACTGTGTAATCTAGATTATTAACTCTAGTGCAAGTGGATACTGAAGGAAATATACCCTAGAGGCAATAATAAAGTTGTTATTTATATTTCCTTATATCATTATAAATGTTTATTATTCATGCTAGAATTGTATTGATCGGAAACCTAAATACATGTGTGAATACATAAACAAACAAACACCGTGTCCCTAGTGAGCCTCGACTTGACTAGCTCGTTGATCAAAGATGGTTAAGGTTTCCTAACCATGGACATGAGTTGTCATTTTATAATGGGATCACATCATTAGGAGAATGATGTGATGGACATGACCCATCCATTAGCTTAGCATTATGAGCGTTCAGTTTTATTGCTATTGCTTTCTTCATGTCAAATATATATTCCTTCGACTATGAGATTATGCAACTCGTGGATACCGGATGAATGCCTTTTGTGCTATCAAACATCACAACGTAACTGTGTGATTATAAAGATGCTCTACAGGTATCTCCGAAGGTGTTTGTTGAGTTGGCATAGACCGAGATTAGGATTTGTCACTCCGAGTATCGGTGAGGTATCTCTGGGCCCTCTCCGTAATACACATCATAAGCTTGCAAGCAAACGGCTAAGGAGTTAGTCACGAGGTGAGGTATTACGGAACGAGTAAAGAGAGTTGTCGGTAACGAGATTGAATTAGGTATGAAGATACCAACGATCGAATCTCGGGCAAGTAACATACCGATAAACAAAGGGAATAACGTAGGCTGTCATAATGGTTCAACCGATAAAGATCTTCGTAGAATATGCAAGAGCAAATATGAGCATCCAGGTTCAGCTATTGGTTATTGACCGGAGAGGTGTCTCGGTCATGTCTACATGGCTCTTGAACTCGTAGGGTCCGTACGCTTAACGTTCGATGACGATATAGTATTATATGAGTTATGTGATTTGGTGACTGAATGTTGTTCGGAGTCCCGGATGAGATCATGGACATGACGAGGAGTCTCGAAATGGGCGAGAGGAAAATATTGATATATAGGACGATGGTATTCGGACACCGAAAGTGTTCCGGAGGGTCCCACGTACATATCGGGTCACCGGAAGGGGTTTCGGGCACCCCCAGCAACAGATATGGGCCTTATGGGCCAAGAGGGGAAACACACCAGCCACCAGGGACTGGTGCGCCCCCCATATGGGCCGAGCCAGGGGGAGAAGGAAATAGGGGAAGAGAAAGTAAAGGGGGGATTCGGCCTCCCCCTTTCCTTTCTCCCCCTCCTCTTTCCTTCCCCCTCCGATAAATATGGCAGGGGGGCGCCGGCCATGGGAAGACCCCAAGTAGGATCCGGCCTACTTGGGCACCTCCTAGTTGCCTCCCCTCTCACGCCCTAGCACACCCCAGACAAGTGCCTAGCCATGTGCGGCGCCCCCGTCCATAGTTTACACCCTCGGTCATATCTTCGTAGTGCTTAGGCGAAGCCCTAGGAGGATCACTTCACCATCACCGTCACCATGCCATCGTGCTGACGGAACTCATCTACTACCTTGACGTCTTATTGGATCAAGAAGGCGAGGGACATCACCGAGTTGAACGTGTGCAGAACTCGGAGGTGTCGTACGTTCGGTCCTCGATTGGTGGATCGCGAAGAAAGTTTGACTACATCAACCATTTTGTGAAACGCTTCCGCTTACGATCTACGAGGCTACGTAGACACACTCTCCCCCTCGTTGCTATGCATCTCCATGGATAGATCATTGCGTGTGTGTAGAATTTTTTTTGTTTTCCATGCAACGTTTCCCAACACAGTCGTGTCTAGACGCTCCCCAAAAACCTTATTGTCGTTCTCCCAGGCAGGATCTCGAACGACAGGGTTCCAGAGGCACCTGGGAAGCAGCATGGAGTGGAACATTAGATGATGGTTAGGGTTGTGCAAGAGGGAGTGACTGGACTGGTTAGGTCACTCCACTGACCAGCGCCTTCTTATATAGGCCATCGGGTAGATGGGCCTAGGCTCAGGCCGACGGCCGTGTCGCGAACAGCCCACGGTCCAACATCTTGGACAGCGACACTACAGTAGTGACCCCTCAATTAATCCGAGCTTAATTAACCATTCCTGACCGGCAAAAATAAGCTTCGGCTCATTCCCACGACTTGCGGCGCGCGTACATCGGGACAAGGTGAGGCGGGCGACGGAGGAGTAGGAGCGTGCGTGTACAACTCCTCTTCCCAAGCTCCCAATGGTATGTGGTAGTGCAACCTTTAAAAGGGGTCTCACTCTCACTCCATTAGCAATATGGTACTAAACTTCTCACCAATTGCCATGCATTTAAATGGGCCTTAGAGATTAACCAGGGATTATTGTCTTAAATGGGCCTAAGCCCATCTATAATCCAACACATGTGTCGTAGGAAAATAACAAGTTCGCATAAAAATTACATCAATTTGTGATGGTAATAAGGATGGCATGAACTTGCGGAGCGATAGAACATGATGAACTGAATAAGATCCACAAAAATTAAGCAAATAGAGATACAACACGATCAAATGATTGAAGATAAGAACGCATATGACCGGATAGAGGAGAGTAATGAAAGGTTTTTTTGAACCGAAACATTAGAAAAATTGTTCTACGGGAATTTTCATTAAAATAAATAGTTTACAATATGTACAAAGTGAACCAAAGATGTCTCAACCCACTCCTGTTATGTTGAATCCTGAAGCTAGCATTGTTAAGTTAGATGTTGCTCGATCCAACTAGAAAATTGATCTCTGAATTTAGTTTTCAGTCTGTGCAATAGAAGTTGTAGGTCTGTCTTGAGTGAGGCCTGCTTTGCTTTGAAGATTTTATCATTTCTTTGTATCCAGATGTTCCAACATCCATAATCATGATTTCCATGGCAAAGGCAGTAGGCAAGTTCTGAATGGCAAGTGAGACCTCATCAAAGATGGAGAACCCTCTGCGTCTGGGGCCCAAAAGGGATTGCCAGCAGTTGAATGCAAAGTCACAGTCCCAAAAAAGATGTTGAGATGTTTCCTCCGTGCTCATTTGACAAAGTGCACAATTATAGAAGGCAAGTGAAATGATCTTCTTTGAAGCATGTTTCTGGTATTGACCCTGTCATGCAATAAGAGCCAAAAAAAGATCTTGTATCGAAGCATGGTTGCATTCTTCCAGAGGTTTTGAAAAGGTGGTGCAGCTTGTTGACCCTTTGTCAGCTCTTTATACATCTTGGTCAAGGAGTAAGATGTTCCCCAAGGATATGTCCATTTATCACCATGATTTGAAAGTTGTATAGACTCAAGGGTGCTCTGGAGCTCTATGAACTGGTTGTGTTCTTGAGCTGAGAGTGGGAGGAAGAAATTGTCACTTATGTTTGCCTAATGTAAACACTCCTGAATGCTCAATGTGTCCTTGGTGGCAAAGGAGTAAAGCTCTGGGAATTTATGTCTTGTGATGCCATGTCCCTAGTTGGCCATCCAAAAATCAATAGTGTCTCATGTGCCCAACTGCCCTTTGGCTACTATTTTGAAATCAGGTAACAGTTTGAAAATACTTTTCCACCAGAATGAACCAACATTCCTATTGGTGATGACTCCATCAGGATAGTAAGAATCCCAAATAAGATGTACCCAAGGAAGATTTTCTTTATGGAGGAACTTATGCAGATGCTTCATTAAGAGACATTTATTATGAATATCAATGTTGAGAACTCCCAATCCTCTTTGATCTTTGGGCAGGCAAACCTTGTCCCAGGCAATGAGTGCAGGACCTCTATCCTCCATGCCATATTTCCTACAGAAGCAGTGTTTTAAAGCTTATTGATTTGATCAATTATGCCTTTTGGTAGATCAAGGGTGCACATGAAGAAAATAGGAATATGTATGAAGACAGATTTGATGAGAGTAAGCTTGTCTCCATAGGATAGAAATGTTGAGCAACCAGACAATCTGCTGTCAGTCCTCTTGATGACAGGAAAAAAGTCTTCCATCTTAGGCTTGGGAAGTGGCAAAGGTAGTCCAAGATATGTGAAAGGGAAGGAGCCAATAGAGCACCCCAATCTGGCAGCTAGAGCTTGCATGACCTCATTCTTAGTGTTGATAGGCACCATGGCTGGTTTGTCAAAGTTAACTCTCAGCCCTGTAAAACTGTAAAATGGAGAATGAGGTTCTTGAGTTGTTCCACCTGCATGGCAGAGGCTGGCATAATTGAAACAGTGTCATCAGCATATTGAATGACTGGGAAATCAGGGAAATGGTACTGCTCAAGTGGTCTTGAGATCAAATTGTTATGCATGGCCTCATTCAGAATAGACTGTAAAAGATCTGCACCAAGCACAAAAAGTAATAGAGAGAGAGGATCTCCCTGCCTCACTCCTCTTTTGCACAGAAACTGCTTCCCAGGGACCCCATTTAGCAACACAGCAGAATATCCGGAGGAAAAAAGCATGTCCATCCACATAAGCCATCTGTTACCAAAACCTCTTGCAATGAGAATATCTTTAATGGACTGATGTTCAATAAGATCAAAAGCCTTCTCAAAGTCCAATTTTAAAACAATAATCTCCTTGCCAGACATTTTACATTGATGAATGAATTGATACGACCAAGCAAGCCAATCATGGATGGATCTTGCCTTTAAGAAGCCATACTGGTTGGTATGAACAAGCTTCAAAATGACCTCTTGGAGTCTATTTGCCAAAAGCTTAGTGATGATCTTAATTGAGCAGTTAAGCAGTGATATTGGCATGAAATCATTGGGTGTGGTTGGAGCATCTTTCTTAGGAATGAGAGTAATAAAAGAAGAGTTGATGCTCTACAAGCTGATTCTGCCATGATAAAAATCCTCAATTAAAGTGTAGAAATCAAGGGCCAGAATATCCCAGCAATGCTTGATGAAGTTTGTATTGAAACCATCTGGTCCTGGAGCCTTGCCATTAGGCAGGTTTTTGACAACTGTATCAATTTCCTCCTGAGAAAAAGGGATTTCTAACAGAGAGAGATCCACATCTCTATTCAACAAAGTACCAAATTAAGAGGGTTGAAAGTGGGCACATAAGTATTTAATCTCTTTTTGAAAGCATGGAATAGAATATTAGCTTTGGCATTGTGTTCTCTATGAGTGTTGCCCAAATCATCCTGCAAACTGGCAATGTGATTAACCCTGTATTTGATGGTGGCTTTGGCCTGAAAATATTTTGAGTTTGCCTTTCCAAATTTGACCCATCTAATTGTATCTCTCTGTTGCCAATAGATCCTTTGCCTTTCCAGAAGTGTGTGTAGATGTTGCTTTAGATGAAGGAAATATGCCCTAGAGGCAATAATAAAGTTATTATTTATTTCTTATATCATCATAAATGTTTATTATTCTAGTTAGAATTGTATTAACCGGAAACTTAGTACATGTGTCAATACATAGACAAACAGAGTGTCACTAGTATGCCTCTACTTGACTAGCTCATTAATCAAAGATGGTTAAGTTTTCTAACCATAGACATGAGTTGTCATTTGATTAACGGGATCACATCATTAGGAGAGTGATGTGATTGACTTGACCCATTCCGTTAGCTTAGCACTTGATCGTTTAAGTTTACTGCTATTGCTTTCTTCATGACTTATACATGTTCCTATGACTATGAGATTCTGCAACTCACGATTACCGTAGGAACACTTTGTGTGTTACCAAACGTCACAATGTAACTGGGTGATTATAAAGGTGCTCTACAGGTGTCTCCAATGGTACTTGTTTAGTTGGCATAGATCAAGATTAGAATTTGTCACTCCGATTATCGGAGAGGTATCTCTGGGCCCTCTCGGTAATGCACATCACTATAAGCCTTGCAAGGAATGTGACTAATGAGCTAGTTGCGGGATGATGCGTTACGGAACGAGTAAAGAGACTTGCCGGTAACGATATTGAGCTAGGTATTGAGATACCGACGATCGAATCTCGGGCAAGTAACATACCGATGACAAAGGGAAGAACGTATGTTGTTATGCGGTTCGACCGATAAAGATCTTCGTAGAATATCTAGGAGCCAATATGAACATCCAAGTTCCACTATTGGTTATTGACCGGAGACGTGTATCGGTCATGTCTACATAGTTCTCGAACCCGTAGGGTCCGCGCGCTTAAAGTTCCGTGACGATCGGTATTATGAGTTTATATGTTTTGATGTGCCGAAGGTAGTTCAGAGTCCTGGATGTGATCACGGACATGATGAGGAGTCCCGAAATGGTCGAGAGATAAAGATTGATATATTGGAAGGTTATATTCGGACACCGGAAGGGTTCTGGGGGTTACCGGATAAATACCGGAGTATCGGGGGTTACGGAACCCCCCCCCCGGGGGGGGGCTTAATGGGCCTACATGGGCCTTAGTGGAAATAGAGGGCAGCAAGGGGAGTGTGGGGCGCGCCCCCCCAAGGCCCAAACCAAATTGGTTTAGGGCAAGCGGGGCCGGCCCCCTCTTTCCTTCTCCTCCTCTCCCTTTCCTTCCCCCTCTCCTACTCCTACTAGGAAAGGAGGAGTCCTACTCCAGGTGGGAGTAGGACTCCCCCCTTGGCGCGCCCTCCTTGGTCGGCCACCTCTCCTCCCTTGCTCCTTTATATACGAGGGCAGGGGGCACCTCTAGACACACAAGTTGATCTATTGATCTATTCTAGCCGTGTGCGGTGCCCCCCTCCACCATAATCCACCTCGATTATATCGTAGCGATGCTTAGGCTAAGCCCTGCATCGGTAGCATCATCATCACCGTCATCACGCCATCGTGCTGACGAAACTCTCCTGTGAAGCTCTGCTGGATCGGAGTTCGTGGGACGTCATCGAGCTAAACGTGTGCTGAACTCGGAGGTGCCGTGCGTTCGGTACTTGGATCGGTCGGATCATGAAGACATACGACTACGTCAACGGCGTTGTGCTAAGACTTCCGCTTTCGGTCTACGAGGGTACGTAGACACACTCTTCCTTCTCATTTCTATGCATCACCATGATCCTGTGTGTGTGCGTAGGAAATTTTTGAAATTACTACGTTCCCCAATAGTGGCATCCGAGCCAGGTTTATGCGTAGATGTTATATGCACGAGTAGAACACAAGTGAGTTGTGGGAGATACAAGTCATACTGCTTACCAGCATGTCATACTTTGGTTCAGCGGTATTGTTGGATGAAGCAGCCCGGACCGACATTACGTGTACGCTTACGCGAGACTGGTTCTACTAACGTGCTTCGCACACAGGTGGCTGGCGGGTGTCAGTTCCTCCAATTTTATTTGAACCGAGTGTGGCTACGCCTGGTCCTTGAGAAGGTTAAAACAGCACTAACTTGACAAACTATCATTGTGGTTTTAATGCGTAGGTAAGAACGGTTCTTGCTCAGCCCGTAGCAGCCACGTAAAACTTGCAACAACAAAGTGGATGACATCTAACTTGTTTTTGCAGGGCATGTTCTGATGTGATATGGTCAAGACGTGATGAGATATAAATTGTTGTATGATATGATCATGTTTTGTTAAAGTTATCGACAACTGGCAGGAGCCTTATGGTTGTCTCTTCATTGCATAAGATGCAAGCGCCATATAATTGCTTTACTTTATCGCTATGCAATAGCAATAGTTGCAAAAGCAATAATTGGCGAGACGACCATGTGATGACACGTCGATAAAGATCAAGATGATGGAGAACATAGTGTCATGTCGGCGACGATAGAGATCATGACGGTACTTTGGAGATGGAGATCAAAGGCACAAGATGATGATGGCCATATCATGTCACATATTTTGATTGCATGTGATGTTTATCTTTTATACATCTTATTTTGCTTAGTTCGATGGTAGCATTATAAGATGATCTCTCACTAAATTTCAAGGTACAAGTGTTCTCCCTGAGTATGCACCGTTGCGAAAGTTCATCGTGCCGAGACACCACGTGATGATCAGGTGTGATAAGCTCTACGTTCACATACAACGGGTACAAGCCAGTTTTGCACACGCAGAATACTCGGGTTAAACTTGACAAGCCTAGCATATGCAGATATGGCCTCGGAACATTGGAGACCGAAAGGTCGAGCGTGAATCATATAGTAGATATGATCAACATAGTGATGTTCAACATTGAAAACTACTCCATCTCACGTGATGATCGGACATGGTTTAGTTGATTTGGATCATGTGATCATTTAGATGACTAGAGGAATGTCTATCTAAGTGGGAGTTGTTAAGTAATATGATTAATTGAACTTTAATTTATCATGAACTTAGTCCTGATAGTATTTGCATAACTATGTTGTAGATCAATAGCTCGCAATGTAGCTCCCCGTTTATTTTGATATGTTCCTAGAGAAAAACTAAGTTGAAAGATGTTAGTAGCAATGATGCGGATTAGATCTGTGATCTGAGGATTATCCTCATTGTTGCACAGAAGAATTATGTCCTTGATGCGCCGCTAGGTGACAGACCGATTGCACGAGCAGATACAGACGTTATGAACGTTTGGCAAGCTCGATACGATGACTACTTGATAGTCTAGTGCACCATGCTTTACGGCTTAGAATCGGGGCTTCAAAAACGTTTTGAACACCACAGAGCATATAAGATGTTCTAAGAGTAGGAATTGGTATTTCATGCTCATGCCCGTGTCGAGAGGTAGAAGACCTCTGACAGTACTTTGCCTACAAATGGAGGAGCATAGCTCAACTAGTGAGCATGTACTCTGATTATCTGGGTACTACAATTACTTGAATCAAGTGGGAGTTAATCTTCCAGATAATATAGTAATTGACAAAGTTCTCTAGTCACTATCACCAAGTTACTAGAACTTGGTGATGAACTATAATATGCAAGGGAAAACAAAAGTAATTCCCAAGCTCTTCGTGATGCTGAAATCGGCGAAGGTAGAAATCAAGAAATAGCATCAAGTGTTGATGGTTAACAAGACCACTAGTTTCAAGTAAAAGGGCAAGGGTAAGAAAGGGAACTTCAAAAATAATGGCAAGAAAGTTACCACTCCCATGAAGAAGCCCAAAGCTAGACCCAAGCCTGAAACTGAGTGCTTCTACGGCAAAGGAAATGGTCACTGGAAGTGGAACTGCCCTAAATACTTAGTGGATAACAAGGATGGCAAAGTGAACAAAGGTATATTTGATGTACATGTTATTGATGTGTACTTTACAAGTGTTTATAGCAAACCCCTCGGTATTTGATACTGGTTCAGTTGCTAAAAGTAGTAACTCGAAATGGGAGTTGCAAAATAATAAAAGACTAGTTAAGGACAAGGTGACGATGTGTGTTGGAAGTAATTCCAAGGTTGATAAAATCACCATCGCACACTCCCTTTACCTTCGGGATTAGTGTTGAACCTAAAATAAATGTTATTTGGTGTTTGCGTTGAGCATAATATGATTGGATCATGTTCATTGCAATACGGTTATTCATTTAAGTCAAAGAATAATTGTTATTCTATTTACATGAATAAAACCTTCTGTGGTCATACACCCAAGATGAATGGTTTATTGAATCTCGATTGTAGTGATACACATATTCATAATATTGAAGGCAAAAGATGCAAAGTTAATAATGATACTGCAACCTTGTAACACCCCGGATGTAACTCTCCCAATTTGTACTCCAACTCTTACCGTTTCCGGCGTTAAGTTATATTTATTTCCTTGGGTTCGGGTCTTTGTCTCCGTGTGTTGTTATCGTTGTCATGCATCTCATATCATGTCATCATGTGCATTGCATTTGCATACGTGTTCGTCTCATGCGTTCGAGCATTTTCCCCGTTGTCCGTTTTGCATTCCGGTGCTTCGTTCTCCTCCGGTGGTCATTTCTAGCTTTCTTTCGTGTGTGGGGATTAAACATTTCCGGATTGGACCGAGACTTGCCAAGCGGCCTTGGTTTACTACTGGTAGACCGCCTGTCAAGTTTCGTATCATTTGGACTTCGTTTGATACTCCAACGGTTAACCGAGGGACCGAAAAGGCCTCGTGTGTGTTGCAGCCCAACACCCCTCCAATTTGGCCCAAAACCCACCTAACTCTGCTCCATCATCTAGAGCGTTCGATCACGATCGCGTGGCCGAAAACCACACCTCATTTGGACTCTCCTAGCTCCTCCAATGTCTATATATAGACCCCTTCCCCGAAATCCGGATCCCCCTCGTCAAACCCTAGATCCACCCCTCGCGCGCGCCGGACATTGTCCGCCGGCGCCGGACACGCCGCCGCCAGCCACCCACGCACTGCCACGTGGCGCAGCCACCGCCTCCACCGCCGCGGCCCGCCAGGCCCAGGGACGGCCCCCGCGGCCCGAACCGCCGCGCCGCCTCCTCCCACGCTGCGCCGCCACCTCCCTCTCCTCCGAACCGCAGCCGCCGGCGCGAGCCGCCGCCGCCGCCTCTGCGCGCCGCCGCGCGCTGCCGCCTCCGGCCGCCACCACCAGCCGCCGCCACCGCGCCTCCGGCCGCCTCCGCAACGCCGCCCCGCCGTGGCTCCCCGTCCGACTCCGGCCGCCGACGCCCCGTCTCCGGCGAGGTCCTCCCCGGTCATCCTCGGGCCGCGTGCCGCGATCAAGATCCGGATCCGGTGAACAGTGAACCCTAACTCGGAGGTTGAATTTTTTTCTAAGTCCTGAAAATCTCAGTCCAAGTGCTCATGTTCGTAGCCCCGTAACTTTGCATTCGTAGCTCCGATTCATGCATATAGCATATCAAAATGTTCACCTCAGAGAGTACATCATTTCATTCCATTGCATCATTTTCATTTGAGTTCGTCTTGATGCCCGAACAGCTGTTAGAAAAGGGCTACTTGAGTTAATTGTCAGATCTGCAGCTCCATTTAGGTTTTTGTCATTTTTGCCATGATTAATGTGTGCATGTTATGCCCTGATGCTCTACATGTGTTTTGTTAAGGGTTTTGTCATCTTTCCAGAGGTGTAACCCATGTATTTTTGTGATGTGTGTGGTGACTAGTGCAAGCTTGCAAAGTGGTGCACTTGCTAATTCTGTTTTCAGGGACTTGCTAATTTCACTAAGTCCTGCAGCTGTTTATCTCATGATGCCATATGTTCATGTTGTTTCCTAGTGATCCGTGCCTTTTTTTGAGGATGATCAATAAGGATGTTTTGTTAATATTATAGTGCTCTATCCATCCATGTCTTTGTTTGCAACTATGGAGCACCCTAGCTTGAGTCAATCGAGCTCTATTTTTGCTACTTTGTGAATCTGGGAAGATTGTCAACTTGTTTGCAATTTTGCCGGTGATGTTGTAGTTGGTCCGTGCATGCTAGGCTATTGTTCTTGCCATGTCTAGATTGCATTTTGTGCCTTCTTGATGGGTGTATGATTGTCTTGCCATGAATTGCACCGTAGTGAGTGCATCGAGCTCGTAAACATGCCTACTTGAGTTATATTTCAGCATGTGCCAGTTTTCACTAAGTATGAAAACCGATTATGTTTTTGCTATGTTCACGTGCTTGCAATTGTATTTTCTGATCCCTTTTGGCTCAAGGTCACTAAGAGACTTTTGTTAAGCTCTATGAGTAGCTCCAGGTCATGCTTTACTTTGCCATGTTCAGGTCCTGTAACATGTAGTTTTGTGGCTCCGAAGAGGGCTACCTGATCTGAAATTCCAGACAAGTGTTAATTTCACTAAGTCTGAGATAAGTTTGCAATATGCATTTTTGTCATGCTTGTTTGAACCTGTTAATGGATGAATTGGCCGTAGCTCAGTGCTAGACTTTTGTTAAGCATCTTGTGTGCATCCCTGCCATGTATTTTGTTGTCATGTTTGGGTGCTGTAGCATGTTCATTTCATTGCATTTAGATGGCTACTTGCTGTAAATCGCAGATCGGTGTCATTTTTGAATCGCTTGCCATTTCCAAACCGTAACTCCGATTCCGGCATTCTTTATATCGTTTTCAAGCGATTTCATCGCATCTTTCCAGTGGCACACTTGGATTTCCAAGTTGAGGCCAGGTTCATGCATTTCCTGTCATATCTTGCATTCCGCATCCCGCATCGCATCCCGCATAGCATACCATCTTTGCATTGCGTTGTTTGAGTTTGCACGTGGTTGATTGTATCCTTGTTGCTTGTTTGTCTTGTTTGGGTGGAGCCGGGAGACGAGTTCTCTAACGAGGAGCCCGTTGAGTTTGCTTTCGAGGATCCGGTCAACTCTGACAACTGTGCAGGCAAGATGATCATACCCTCGAAATCACTACTATCTTTGCTATGCTAGTTTGCTCGCTCTTTTGCTATGCCAATGCTACGATGCCTACCACTTGTTTTCAAGCCTCCCAAATTGCCATGTCAAACCTCTAACCCACCATGTCCTAGCAAACCGTTGATTGGCTATGTTACCGCTTTGCTCAGCCCCTCTTATAGCGTTGCTAGTTGCAGGTGAAGATTGGAGGCCGTTCCTTGTTGGAACATTTATTTTACTTGTTGGGATATCATTATATTATCTTGTTATCTTAATGCATCTATATACTTGGTAAAGGGTGGAAGTCTCGGCCTCTCGCCTAGTGTTTTGTTCCACTCTTGCCGCCCTAGTTTCCGTCATATCGGTGTTATGTTCCCGGATTTTGCGTTCCTTACGCGGTTGGGTTATAATGGGAACCCCTTGATATTTCGCCTTGATTAAAGCTTTTCCAGCAATGCCCAACATTGGTCTTACCATTTGCCACCTATCCTCTTTTTCCCTTGGGTTTCCGGAGCCCGAGGGTCATCTTATTTTAAACCCCCCAGGCCAGTGCTCCTCTGAGTGTTGGTCCAAATAGAGCCACTTGCAGCGCCACCTCGGGGCAACTTGAGGGTTGGTTTTAGTTGTACGTAGTGTTCATCTGAGTGTGCCCTGAGAAAGAGATATGTGCAGCTCCTATTAGGATTTGTCGGCACATTCGGGCGGTGTTGCTGGATTTGTTTTAACCTGTCGAAGTGTCTTGAGTAACCGAGATACCGAGTCTGATCGAAACGTCTTGGGAGGAGTTCTATTCCTTCGTTGACCATGAGAGCTTGTCATGGGCTAAGTTGGGACTCCCCTGCAGGGATTTGAACTTTCGAAAGCCGTGCCCGCGGTTATGGGCAGATGGGAATTTGTTAATGTCCGGTTGTAGATAACTTGAACCTTAATTAATTAAAATGAATCAACTGAGTGTGTTACCGTGATGGCCTCTTCTCGGTGGAGTCCGGGAAGTGGACACGGTGTTGGAGTAATGTTTGCGCAGGTTGTTCTCTAGTTTCTCGCTCGTGCTTGCCTCCTCTTCTCGCTCTCTTTTGCGATTAAGTTAGCCACCATACTTGTTAGTCGCTTGCTGCAGCTCCACTCATATTTTACCTTGCCTTACCTATAAGCTTAAATAGTCTTGATCGCGAGGGTGCGAGATTGCTGAGTCCCTGTGGCTCATAGATTACTATTACACCAGATGCAGGGCCTGATGATTCCGCTCCAGGAGACGCGTATGAGCACAAGTGGGAGTTCGACGAAGACTCACAACGTTACTATGTTTCCTTTCCCAATGATCAGTAGTGGTGCCCAGTTGGGGGTGATTGGGACCGGTGTCGCATGTTGGGTTCTCTTTTATTTTGGCGCCATAGTCGGGCCATGAGTGTTTGGATGATGTAATGTTATTTATGCACTTGATTGACGTGGCGAGTGTAAGCCAACTATGTTATCTCCCCTTTTATTATTATATTAGATGGGATGTTTGTGAAGATTGCCTAACTTGCGACATATGCCTTCAATGCGATTATGTCTCTAAGTCGTGCCTCGACACGTGGGAGCTATAGTCGCATCGAGGGTGTTACAAGTTGGTAATCAGAGCCTTCCCCGACCTTAGGAGCTCCATTGCTTGATCGTTTTTTTAGCGGCCGAGTTGTGTCTAGAAAAATGTTTTGAGTCTTTTAGGAATTATATATCGGAGAGTTTAGGAATTCTTTTTACTTCCCAATCTCCTCATCGCTCTAGTAAGGCATCCTGACATAGAGTTTTGACTCTTCTTTTCTCAAATTTCACTAAAAAAAATTTAGGATCACGCGGGTATCTTGGAATCGTTCCGATGGTTTTATGATGAGAACATTGTCTTGGTGCCTCCTGTCAGGGGTTTAGTGGAAGTGTCCCGGGGAGTTGAGCTCTGAGGTGTTGTCATCATAATTTTATCGTTGCAGTTCTGGAATACCTGAGTCTAGTACGCCGACATCGAAAATCTCTTTTATGCAGTTCGTTGGTGAGATAACCTCGACGCCACCCAGTACTGGGGCGGGAGTTCGGGAGTATCGCCATAACTTGTATAATGGATGCTTTTCGAAGGTTGAGGTAGATGGTTTCCGAACATTTCTTGGTTATGTGTTGAAGGATGGATACAGCTGGATGTAGGATTTGCTAGTTGGGGTGAGATATTATGCTTCCCCTGTATCCCCAACACCTGATTGCATAACCGGAAAGGTTCGGGAGTTTCATAGGTGGGAATTCTAGTAGCTCTAGTTCTTCTTCCATGGATATTGGTTTGAGATTGGGATTTCTTACCGATTATTCGTTCTTCATCCGTACCTTGTTGAATTATTTCTCTACCTTAATTCTACGTGGCTTCTCAATTTATGGATATGTGACCATTTCAAGAGGAATGCATTCATTCATTTTGTTCGGATGTGAAGACTATATGTTGCAATTTTCATTCCGTTGGATTCAGCTTCAATATTTATCTGTCAATGTGCTAATGGTGGTCAACCTCTTCAGGATGGCTCCTCCAACGCGCACGACTCCGAATCCTGATCCGCCACCACCTCCACCTCCTCCAGAGGCATGGCAAGCTGTGATGGCTGCAACCAATGCAAACACACAGTTGATCATGCAAATTCTCCAAGAGCGCAATAAAGGCAACCAAGGGAATCAAGGCGGCAATCAGAGTCACTTTGCTACACTCAACCAGTTCCTTGCTAACGTGCCAAAGACTTTCAGCAATTGTATTGAGACAACCGATGCTGACGATTGGCTTGTGGATCTGTGTAAGCATTTCGAGTGCAGTAACGTCAGGCCTGAGGACTTTGTCAAGTTCGCTTCCTTCCAACTCAAAGATCAACCTGCAGAATGGTTCCAGCAGTACAAGGACTCCAGAGGTGGACGTGTTATCACTTGGGATGAGTTCCGTCGAGATTTCCGAGCTCATCATATTCCGCAGAGCGTGGTTGAAAGCAAGCGTGAGGAATTCCGCAACCTGAAGCAAGGCTCTTTGTCTGTCTATGACTACAACAAGTTGTTCCAGAAGCTCGCCCGCTTTGCTAAGCAGGACGTCCCTGATGAGAAGAGCATGATATATCAGTTCAAGGGTGGTCTCAGAGAAGAAATTCAGCTCGCTCTTGTCCTCTTCGAGCCGTTGAGATACGATGAGTTCTACAACATGGCATTGAAGCAAGAGGCTGCTCAGTTGAGGTATGATGCTTCCAAGAAGCGAGTCAGAGATGTTACTCCTTCTTCCTCTACTCAAGTGGCTAAGCAGTAGAAGTTTTGGCTTCCTCCTCCTCCGTTCCGTCAGCCGTATCAGCAGAAGAGCAAAGGTGGCAGTGGTTCTTCCCACCCACCCAACCCTGGCTTTCAGAACAAGACTTCGTCTCAAGCTCCAAGATCGAGTGCTTCGTATCACCGTCCGCTTTCAGAGGTCATGTGCAACAAGTGCCAACAGAAGGGTCACTATGCCAACAAGTGTTTCAACCAGAGGCGTCTTCCTCCTCCTCCTGTCAGATCGGCAAGTACAGCTGTGGTCAAGCATAACCCCAAGCACGCCAAGGTCAATTTGCTGAATGCAGCTCAGGCAGAGGACTCACCAGATGTGATCATGGGTAACCTTCCTGTTAACGATGTTCCTGCAAAAGTTCTTTTTGACACTGGTGCATCGCTTTCTTTTATTTCAACACCATTTGTGGCCAAGCATGATTTTGTGACCGAAAGGATTCCTGTTCCGTTGAAGATTGTGTCTCCGGGCAAGCAAATGACTTCTAACAATTGCGTCCCGGATGTCTCTATCACGTTGGGCGATTACAAGTTTCTCTCTTCTTTGGTGGTTCTTGGAAACTCGGATATTGATCTTATTCTCGGAATGGATTGGCTTACTAAGCACAAGGCACATCTTGATTGTGCAGCCAGGCAGATTTAGTTGACTCATTCGTCTGAGGATGTAATTGTCTTTGCCGCTCGTGATGATACTATCCGTCTGTTTTATCTCAATGAGAAGGGTGAATTGGACGCTATTTCGAAAATTCCAGTCATTTGCGAATATCAAGACGTTTTTCCAGAAGAGCTTCCAGGAATGCCTCCGCACCGGCCAGTTGAATTCGTTATTGATCTTGAGCCTGGTACGGAACCTGTGTGCAAGCGTCCTTACAAGCTCGGACCTGAAGAATTGAAGGACCTGAAGAAGTAACTCGATATTCAAGAGAAAATGGGTCTCATCCGGCCTAGTTCTTCTCCGTGGGGTTGTGGTGTTCTTTTTGTGAAGAAGAAGGATGGAACGGACCGACTTTGTGTTGATTACCGTCCAGTGAACAAGAAGACCATCAAGAACAAATACCCACTTCCCAACATCAATGAGCTGTTCGAACAACTCAAAGGTGCTCGAGTATTCTCCAATCTTGATCTCCGTATGGGTTATCATCAGATTCGAATTCGTGAGCAAGATATTCCCAAGACGGCTTTCAGGACAAGCTTTGGTTCATATGAATACACTGTCATGTCTTTTGGCCTCGTCAACGCTCCTCCGACGTTCTCTCGCATGATGAACTTCATCTTCAACGCCTACACCAATGACTACGTTTTGGTCTATCTCGACAACATTCTGGTTTTCTTGAAGAACAAGGAAGATCATGCCAAGCACTTGCGTTTGGTTCTTGATAAGCTCAGAGAACATCAGTTCTACGCCAAATTCTCCAAGTGTGAATTTTGGCTCGATGAGGTTCTTTATCTTGGTCATATCATCTCTACCAAGGGCATTGCGGTGAATCCTGAGAAGGTGTCTGCAATTGTGAATTGGGAACCTCCTCAGAACGTGAAGCAACTCCGTAGCTTCCTCGGTCTCGCAAGCTATTGCCGAAGATTCGTTGAAAACTTTTCTAAGATCGTGAAGCCTCTCTCTAATCTTCTCCAGAAGCATGTCAAGTACGTTTGGTCTCCGGAGTGTGATATTGCTTTCAACACTTTTAAAGAGAAATTGATCACTGCTCCAGTTCTGACTCCGCCTGATGAATCCAAGCCGTATGAGGTCTTTTGTGATACCTCTCTCCAAGGTATTGGCGCAGTATTGATGCAAGAGAAGAAAGTTGTTGCTTATACATCTCGCCAGTTGAAGCCTAATGAGAAGAACTACCCCACTCATGATCTCGAGTTGGCGGCAGTTGTGCATGCTCTTTTAACTTGGAGACATCTTCTATTGGGAAGAAAAGTGGACATTTTCACTGATCACAAGAGTCTCAAGTACATCTTCACTCAGCCTAATCTCAACCTTAGGCAAACTCGATGGGTCGAAATGATTCAAGAGTATAATCCGAGTATCGAGTATACTCCAGGCAAGGCCAATGTGATTGCTGACGCTTTGAGCAGGAAAGCGTACTGCAACAGTCTGATTCTTAAGCCTTATCAACCCGAGCTTTGTGAAGCTTTCCGCAAACTTAATCTGCAAGTTGTTCCTCAAGGTTTCCTCGCCAACCTTCAAGTCTCTCCTACCTTGGAAGACCAGATTCGCCAAGCCCAGCTTCTTGATGCTATGGTGAAAAAGGTGAAGATTGGGAATTCCAAGAGTCAGTCCAAGTACAAGTGCTACCGCCTTGATGACAAGGACACTCTCTTCTTCGAGGATCGTATTGTTGTACCCAAAGGTAACCTCCGTAAAGTGATCATGAACGAGGCTCACAATTCTCTCCTCTCCATCCACCCTGGGAGCACGAAGATGTATCAGGACCTTAAGCAAGCTTATTGGTGGACTCGAATGAAGCGCGAGATCGCTCAATTCGTGAATGAATGTGATGTCTGCAGAAGAGTGAAGGCAGAACACCAAAGGCCAGCAGGTCTCCTCCAACCTCTTGCCATTCCAGAATGGAAGTTTGACCACATTGAAATGGACTTCGTGACTGGGTTTCCAAAGTCCAAGCGTGGTAATGATGCTATATTCGTTGTCATCGACAAACTCACCAAAGTGGCTCATTTTCTGCCTATCAAAGAGTCGATCACTGCAGCTCAATTGGCGGAACTCTATACCTCTCGTATTGTCTCTCTGCACGGTATTCCACAAGTGATCTCTTCAGACCGTGGCAGCATCTTTACCTCGAAGTTTTGGGATTCTTTTCAGAAGGCCATGGGCACCAACATCCGCTTCAGCACAGCTTTCCATCCTCAAACTAGCGGTCAAGTCGAGCGTGTCAACCAGCTTCTTGAAGATATGCTCAGGGCTTGTGTGATCTCCTTTGGCATGAAGTGGGAGGATTGTCTTCCTTATGCTAAATTCTCCTACAACAACAGTTTTCAAGCAAGTTCGGGCAAGGCCCCTTTTGAAATTCTGTATGGCAGGAAGTGTCGTACCCCTCTCAACTGGTCTGAAACCGGTGAACGTCAGCTTTTGGGTAATGACTTAATCACAGAGGCAGAAGAAATGTGCAAAGTCATTTGAGATAACCTCAAAGCAGCCCAATCCCGTCAGAAGAGCTACTATGATAGTAAGCACCGTGATTTGGCTTTCGAGATCGGAGATCATGTTTACCTCCATGTCTCTCCTATGAAAGGTACTCGTCGCTTCGGTATCAAAGGGAAGCTTGCCCCTAGATACGTGGGACCTTTCAAGATTGTCAGCAAGAGAGGCGACCTCGCCTATCAACTCGAGTTTCCTTCAAACTTTGCAAATGTTCATGACGTGTTCCATGTCTCTCAGCTTCTAAAGTGCTTCAAGACTCCTGACCGCACCGTCAACTTCGAGGACATTGAGCTCCAAGAAGATCTCTCTTATCGTGAGCACCCAGTTGCTATTCTTGAAGAGATAGAACGCAAGACTCGCAACAAGTCGATCAAATTTCTCAAAGTCAAGTGGTCACACCATTCCGACCGTGAAGCTACCTGGGAATGCGCGGATCACCTCCATTCTGAGTACCCGGCGTTCTTTCCGTCCTAGATCTCGGGACGAGATCCTTTCGTAGTGGTGGAGTGTTGTAACACCCCGGATGTAACTTTCCCAATTTGTACTCCAACTCTTGCCGTTTCCGGCGTTAAGTTATATTTATTTCCTCGGGTTCGGGTCTTTGTCTCCGTGTGTTGTTATCGTTGTCATGCATCTCATATCATGTCATCATGTGCATTGCATTTGCATACTTGTTCGTCTCATGCGTTCGAGAATTTTCCCCGTTGTCCGTTTTGCATTCCGGCGCTTCGTTCTCCTCCGGTGGTCATTTCTAGCTTTGTTTCGTGTGTGGGGATTAAACATTTCCGGATTGGACCGAGACTTGCCAAGCGGCCTTGGTTTACTACCGGTAGACCGCCTGTCAAGTTTCGTATCATTTGGACTTTGTTTGATACTCCAACGGTTAACCGAGGGACCGAAAAGGCCTCGTGTGTGTTGCAGCCCAACACCCCTCCAATTTGGACCAAAACCCACCTAACTCTGCTCCATCATCTAGAGCGTTCGATCACGATCGCGTGGCCGAAAACCGCACCTCATTTGGACTCTCCTAGCTCCTCCAATGTCTATATATAGACCCCTTCCCCAAAATCCGGATCCCCCTCGTCAAACCCTAGATCCACCCCTCGCGCGCGCCGGACATTGTCCACCGGTGCCGGACACGCCGCCGCCAGCCACCCACGCGCTGCCACGTGGCGCAGCCACCGCCTCCACTGCCACGGCCCGCCAGGCCCAGGGACGGCCCCCGTGGCCCGAGCCGCCGCGCCGCCTCCTCCCACGCTGCGCCGCCACCTCCCTCTCCTCCGAGCCACAGCCGCCGGCACGAGCCGCCGCCGCGCGCTGCCGCCTCCGACTGCCACCACCAGCCGCCGCCACCGTGCCTCCGGCCGCCTCCGCAACGCCGCCCCGCCGTGGCTCCCCGTCCGACTCCGGCCGCCGACGCCCCGTCTCCGGCGAGGTCCTCCCTGGCCATCCTCGGGCATCGTGCCGCGATCCAGATCCGGATCCGGTGAACAGTGAACCCTAACTCGGAGGTTGAATTTTTCTCAAAGTCCCAAAAATCTCAGTCCAAGTGCTCATGTTCGTAGCTACGTAACTTTGCATCCGTAGCTCTGATTCATGCATATAGCATATCAAAATGTTCATCTCAGAGAGTACATCATTTCATTCCATTGCATCATTTTCATTTGAGTTCATCTTGATGCCCGAACAGTTGTTAGAAGAGGGCTACTTGAGTTAATTGTCAGATCTGCAGCTCCATTTAGGTTTTTGTCATTTTTGCCATGATTAATGTGTGCATGTTATGCCCTGATGCTCTACATGTGTTTTGTTAAGGGTTTTGTCATCTTTCCAGAGGTGCAACCCATGTATTTTTGTGATGTGTGTGGTGACTACTGCAAGCTTGCAAAGTGGTGCACTTACTAATTTTGTTTTCAGGGACTTAGTAATTTCACCAAGTCCTGCAGCTGTTTATCTCATGATGCCATATGTTCATGTTGTTTCCTAGTGATCCGTGCCTTTTTTGAGGATGATCAGTAAGGATGTTTTGTTAATATTGTAGTGCTTTATCCATCCATGTCTTTGTTTGCAATTATGGAGCACCCTAGTTTGAGTCAATCGAGCTTTATTTTTGCTACTTTGTGAATCTGGGCAGATTGTCAACTTGTTTGCAATTTTGCCGGTGATGTTGTAGTTGGTCCGTGCATGCTAGGCTATTGTTCTTGCCATGTCTAGATTGCATTTTGTGCCTTATTGATGGGTGTATGATTGTCTTGCCATGACTTGCACCGTAGTGAGTGCATCGAGCTCGTAAACATGCCTACTTGAGTTATATTTCAGCATGTGCCAGTTTTCACTAAGTATGAAAACCGATTATGTTTTTGCTATGTTCACATGCTTGCAATTGTATTTTCTGATCCCTTTTGGCTCAAGGTCACTAAGGGACTTTTGTTAAGCTCTTTGAGTAGCTCCAGGCCATGCTTTACTTTGCCATGTTCAGGTCCTATAACATGTAGTTTTGTGGCTCCGAAGAGGGCTACCTGATCTGAAATTCCAGACAAGTGTTAATTTCACTAAGTCTGAGATCTGTTTGCAATATGCATTTTTGACATGCTTGTTTGAACCTGTTAATGGATGAATTGGCCATAGCTCAGTGCTAGACTTTTGTTAAGCATCTTGTGTGCATCCCTGCCATGTATTTTGTTGTCATGTTTGGGTGTTGTAGCATGTTTATTTCATTGCATTTAGATGGCTACTTCCTGTAAATCGCAGATCGGTGTCATTTTTGAATCGCTTGCCATTTCCAAACCGTAACTCCGATTCCGGCATTCTTTATATCGTTTTCAAGCGATTTCATCGCATCTTTCCAGTGGCACACTTGGATTTCCAAGTTGAGGCCAGGTTCATGCATTTCCTGTCATATCTTGCATTCCGCATCCCGCATCGCATCCCGCATAGCATACCATCTTTGCATTGCGTTGTTTGAGTTTGCACGTGGTTTATTGTATCCTTGTTGCTTGTTTGTCTTGTTTGGGTAGAGCCGGGAGACGAGTTCGCTAATGAGGAGCCCGTTGAGTTTGCTTTCTAGGATCCGGTCAACTCTGACAACTGTGCAGGCAAGATGATCATACCCTCGAAATCACTACTATCTTTGCTATGCTAGTTTGCTCGCTCTTTTGCTATGCCAATGCTACGATGGCTACCACTTGTTTTCAAGCCTCCCAAATTTCCATGTCAAACCTCTAACCCACCATGTCCTAGCAAACCGTTGATTGGCTATGTTACTGCTTTGCTCAGCCCCTCTTATAGTGTTGCTAGTTGCAGGTGAAGATTGGACGCCGTTCCTTGTTGGAACATTTATTTTACTTGTTGGGATATCATTATATTATCTTGTTATCTTAATGCATCTATATACTTGGTAAAGGGTGGAAGGCTCAGCCTCTCGCCTAGTGTTTTGTTCCACTCTTGCCGCCCTTGTTTCCGTCATATCGGTGTTATGTTCCCGGATTTTGCGTTCCTTACGCGGTTGGGTTATAATGGGAACCCCTTGATATTTCGCCTTGATTAAAGCTTTTCCAGCAATGCCCAACATTGGTCTTACCATTTGCCACCTAGCCTCTTTTTCCCTTGGGTTTCCAGAGCCCGAGGGTCATCTTATTTTAAACCCCCCGGGCCAGTGCTCCTCTGAGTGTTGGTCCAAATAGAGCCACTTGCAGCGCCACCTCGGGGCAACTTGAGGGTTGGTTTTAGTTGTACGTAGTGTTCATCTGAGTGTGCCCTGAGAAAGAGATATGTGCAGCTCCTATCGGGATTTGTCGGCATATTCGGGCGGTGTTGCTGGATTTGTTTTAACCTGTCGAAGTTTCTTGAGTAACCGAGATACCGAGTCTGATCGGAACGTCTTGGGAGGAGGTCTATTCCTTCGTTGACCGTGAGAGCTTGTCATGGGCTAAGTTGGGACTCCCCTGCAGGGATTTGAACTTTCGAAAGCCGTGCCCGCGGTTATGGGCAGATGGGAATTTGTTAATGTCCGGTTGTAGATAACTTGAACCTTAATTAATTAAAATGAATCAACTGAGTGTGTTACCGTGATGGCCTCTTCTCGGCGGAGTCCGGGAAGTGGACACGGTGTTGGAGTAATGTTTGCGCAGGTTGTTCTCTAGTTTCTCGCTCGTGCTTGCCTCCTCTTCTCGCTCTCTTTTGCGATTAAGTTAGCCACCATACTTCCTAGTCGCTTGCTGCAGCTCCACTCATATTTTACCTTGCCTTGCCTATAAGCTTAAATAGTCTTGATCGCGAGGATGCGAGATTGCTGAGTCCCTATGGCTCACAGATTACTATTACACCAGATGCAGGGCCTGATGATTCCGCTCCAGGAGACGCGTATGAGCTCAAGTGGGAGTTCGACGAAGACTCACAACGTTACTATGTTTCCTTTCCCGATGATCATTAGTGGTGCCCAGTTGGGGGTGATTGGGACCGGTGTCGCATGTTGGGTTCTCTTTTATTTTGGCGCCGTAGTCGGGCCATGAGTGTTTGGATGATGTAATGTTATTTATGCACTTGATTGGCGTGGCGAGTGTAAGCCAACTATGTTATCTCCCCTTTTATTATTATATTACATGGGATGTTTGTGAAGATTGCCTAACTTTCGACATATGCGTTCAATGCGATTATGTCTCTAAGTCGTGCCTCGACACATGGGAGCTATAGTCGCGTCGAGGGTGTTACAAACCTATTTGTGGCACCTCCGTTAAGGTCATATTGGTTTAAAGCGCATAAAGAAACTCCATGCATGCTGATGGACTTTTGGAATCACTTGATTATGAATCACTTGATGCTTGCGAACCATGCCTCATGGGCAATATGACTAAGACTCCATTCTCCGAAACAATGGAGCGAGCAACTGACTTATTGGAAATAATGCATACTAATGTATGCGATCCGATAAGTGTTGAGGCTCGCGGCGGGTATCGTTATTTTCTGATCTTCAAAGATGATTTGAGCAGATATGGGTATATCTACTTGATGAAAGATAAGTCTGAAACATTTGAGAAGTTCAAATAATTTCAGAGTGAAGTGGAAAATCATCGTAACAAGAAAATAAAGTTTCTACGATCTGATCGCAAAGATGGATATTTGAGTTACGAGTTTAGTCTTCAATTAAAACAATGTGGAATAGTTTCACAAACTCATGCCACCTGGAACACCACAGCATAATGGTGTGTCCGAACGTCGTAATCGCACTTTACTAGATATGGTGCGATCTATTATGTCTCTTACCGTTTTACCACTATCATTTTGGGGTTATGCATTAGAGACAGCTGCATTCACGTTAAATAGGGCACCATCTAAATCCGTTAGATGACAACGTATCAACTATGGTTTGGCAAGAAACCAAAGCTGTCATTTCTTAAAGTTTGAGGTTGCGATACTTATGTGAAAAAGTTTCAAACTGATAAGCTCGAACCCAAATCGGAGTAGTGCGTCTTCATAGGATACCCAAAAGAAATTGTTGGGTACACCTTCTACCACAGATTCGAAGGCAAGATATTTTGTTGCTAAGAATGGATCCTTTCTAGAGAAGGAGTTTCTCTCGAAAGAAGTGAGTGGGAGGAAAGTAGAACTTGATGAGGTAATTGTACCTTCTCCTGAATTGGAAAGTAGTTCATCACAGAAATTAGTTCTAGTGATTTCTACGCCAATTAGTGAGGAAGCTAATGATGATGATCATGAAACTTCAGATCAAGTTACTACTGAACCTCGTAGGACAACCAGAGTATGGTCCGCACCAGAGTGGTACGGTAATCCTTTCTGGAAGTCATGTTACTAGACCATGACAAACCTACGAACTATGAGTTAGCGATGATGAGCCCAGATTCTACGAAATGGCTTGAGGCCATGAAATCTGAGATGGGATCCATGTATGAGAACAAAGTATGGACTTTGATTGACTTTCTTGATGATCAGTGAGTCATTAAGAATAAATGGATCTTCAAGAGGAAGACAGACGCTGATAATAGTGTTACTATCTACAAAGCTTGAATTGTCACAAAATGTTTTCGACAAGTTCAAGGTGTTGACTACAATGAGATTTTCTCAGTCGTATCGATGCTTAAAAGTCTGTCCGAATCATGTTAGTAGTTACCGCATTTTATGTAATCTGGCAAATGGATGTCAAAACTGTATTCCTTAATGGATTTCTTAAAAGAAGAGTTGTATATGATGCAACCAGAAGGTTTTGTCGATCCTAAAGGTGCTAACAAAGTGAGCAAGCTCCAGCGATCCTTCTATGGACTGGTGCAAGCATCTCGGAGTTGGAATATATGCTTTGATAAAGTGATCAAAGCATATGGTTTTATACAGACTTGCGGTGAAGCATGTATTTGCAAGAAAGTGAGTGGGAGCACCACTGCATTTCTGATAAGTATATGTGAATGACATATTGTTGATCGGAAATAATGTAGAATTTTCTGGAAAGCATAAAGGAGTGTTTGAAAAGAGTTTTTCAAAGAGTGACCTCGATGAAGCTGCTTACACATTGAGCATCAAGATCTATAGAGATAGATCAAGACGCTAAATAAGTTTTTTCAATGAGTACATACCTTGACAAGATTTTGAAGTAGTTCAAAATGGAACAGTCAAACAAGGAGTTCTTACCTGTGATGCAAGGTGTGAAGTTGAGTGAAGACTCAAAACCCGACCACAGTAGAAAATAGAAAGAGAATGAAAAAGCATTCCCTATGCCTCAGTCATAGGTTCTATAAACTATGATATGCTGTTTACCAGTCCTATTGTATACCTTAGCATCTTTCTGGCAAGGGAGTACAATAGTGATCTAAGAGTAGATCACTAGACAGCGGTCAAAATTATCCTTAGAGGACTAAGGAAATATTTCTCGGTTATGGAGGTGATAAAAGAGTTCGTCATAAAGAGTTACGTCGATGCAAGATTTTTACATCGATCTAGATGACTCTAAGTCTCAATCTGGATACATATTGAAAGTGGGAGCAATTAGCTAGAGTAGCTCCGTGCAGAGCATTGTAGACATAGAAATTTGCAAAATACATACGGATCTGAATGTTGCAGACCCGTAGACTAAACTTCTCTCACAAGCAAAACATGATCACTCTTTGGGTGTTAATCACATAGCGATGTGAACTAGATTATTGACTCTAGTAAACCCTTTGGGTATTAGTCACATGGAGATGTGAACTAATCACATGAATATGTGAACTAGATTATTGACTCTAGTGCAAGTGGGAGACTGAAGGAAATATGCCCTAGAGACAATAATAAAGTTATTATTTATTTCCTTATATCATCATAAATGTTTATTATTCATGCTATAATTGTATTAACCAAAAACTTAGTACATGTGTGAATACATAGACAAACAGAGTGTCACTAGTATGCCTCTACTTGACTAGCTCATTAATCAAAGATGGTTAAGTTTCCTAACCATAGACATGAGTTGTCATTTGATTAACGAGATCACATCATTAGGAGAATGATGTGATTGACTTGACCCATTCCATTAGCTTAGCACTTGATCGTTTAAGTTTACTGCTATTGCTTTCTTCATGACTTATACATGTTCCTATGACTATGAGATTATGCAACTCCCGATTACCGGAGGAACACTTTGTGTGCTACCAAACGTCACAACGTAACTGGGTGATTATAAAGGTGCTCTACAGGTGTCTCCGATGGTACTTGTTGAGTTGGCATAGATCAAGATTAGAATTTGTCACTCCAATTGTTGGAGAGGTATCTCTGGGCCCTCTCGGTAATGCACATCACTATAAGCCTTGCAAGCAATGTGACTAATGAGCTATGAAAGATCGTGGATGTCGCCTAGAGGGGGGGTGAATAGGCGTTTTAAAATAATTACAATTTTGGCTTGAACAAAGGCGGAATAAACCTAGCGGTTAATTTGTCAAGCACAAAACCTAAAACAACTAGGCTCACCTATGTGCACCAACAACTTATGCTAAGCAAGATATATGACAAGAAACAATACGGCTATCACAAAGTAAAGTGCATAAGTAAAGAGCTCGGGTAAGAGATAACCGAGGCATGCGGAGACGACGATGTATCCCGAAGTTCACACCCTTGCAGATGCTAATCTCCGTTTGGAGCGGTGTGGAGGCACAATGCTCCCCAAGAAGCCACTAGGGCCACCGTAATCTCCTCACGCCCTCGCACAATGCAAGATGCCGTGATTCCACTAAGGGACCCTTGAGGGCGGTCACCGAACCCGTACAAATGGCAACCCTTGGGGGCGGTCACCGAACCCATCAAATTGCTCGGGGCGATCTCCACAACCAAATTGGAGACCCCGACGCTTGCCCGGAGCTTTACACCACAATGATTGAGCTCCGAACAACACCAACCGTCTAGGGCGCCAAGGCACCCAAGAGGAACAAGCTTTAGGGTGCTCAAACACCCAAGAGTAATAAGCTTCTCAAACTTCACTTCCACGTATCACCATGGAGAACTCAAACCGATGCACCAAATGCAATGGCAAGGGCACACGGAGTGCCCAAGTCCTTCTCTCTCAAATCCCACTGGAGCAACTAATGCTAGGGAGGAAAATGAGAGGAAGAACAAGAAGGAGAACACCAAGAACTCCAAGATCTAGATCCAAGGAGTTCCCCTCACATAGAGGAGAAAGTGATTGGTGGAAATGTGGGTCTAGATCTCCTCTCTCTTCTCCCTCAAAAACTAGCAAGAATCCATGGAGGGATTGAGAGTTAGCAAGCTCGAAGAAGGTCAACAATGGTGGAAGAACACGAGCTCAAAAAGGTTAGGTTCAAAGGGGAAGAAGACCCCCTTTTATAGGAGGGGGAAAATCCAATCGTTATGTGCTCAGCCCGCACACGAGCGGTACTACCGCTCCTGGTCCCGGTACAACCGGGACTCACAGTATACGTGCAGAACCTTACCAGGCGGTACAACCGGGCGACCAGGCGGTAGCACCGGTTGAGAAGAACAACCGGACCAACCGCCCAGCCACCGCTCAACCACCGCATAGGAACAGAAGGGAGTCACCCCTGAGTGCGGTAGTCGAGCGGTACCGGGCCGGTGCAACCACATGGCCTTGAGCGCTCGGGCGGCTAAGTCCTGAGCGGTAGAACCGCTCCGGACACCGGTGGTACCGGTACGACCGGACCAATCGGGCCACCACCACCCGAGTACCGCATCAAAACAAAGGCCTGGCCGGTACTTGGGCGGTGCCTGGCCGGAACAACCGCCCAAGTCTTTGTTGAGCAAGTTGGCGGTACCACCGCCCGGAAGCAGCGGTACAATGGCTGAGAGCTCCAAGCGGTACTACCGCTGGGGCACGCGGTACTACCGCTGGGACCAGACAAAAACCACTCTCAAGAAAACCAGAACTGCCATAACTTCTGCATATGAGCTCCAAATTGAGCAAACTCAAGCTTGTTGGAAACAAGACGACGAGTAGCATCAAAACAGCGACTGGATATAGTAAGAAGAGGCAGGGGAGGTATGCCAACAAATAGAGGAGTGAAACCTCCAACCGAGAAGAACCGGCAAAACCTCCAACATCGAAAACATCATAGAAGATGCATGTGAACTCCGTTTTCGATGAACTCGAGCTTGTCATCAAGATGACCATAAGCTCTAAGAATCACAAAGAGAACCAAACAAGAACCAAGAAAGATGATGCAAGGATGCAATGGTTTGAGCTCTCTACGAACGATACGATCAAGCTACTCATCGAGAGCCCCTTGATAGTACGGCAATCGATCCTATAACCCGGTCTCCCAACTACCATCATGAGACCGGTAAAATAGAAAACCTATCAAGGGAAAACCTTTGCCTTGCACATGGTCCACTTGAGCTAGATGATGACAATCTTGACTCCCTCAAGTTGGACCACCTTTCTTGATTGTGTTGACTCGATGAAGACTAGTTGATTGCTCCCCCATACTCCACTATGGGTGAGCCACTCTTCCGCACATCTTCACAAGTCCATTATCACCACAAAGGACGGCAAGCTTCAAGCATTTGATCTCTTCGTGATGCTCCACTTGAACTTGCACACCGCAACCTAACCCCACAAAGAACTCTCACGAAGACCATGGGTTAGTACACAAAGCGTAATTGACAATTCTTACCATACCATGGGATCACTTGATCCCTCTCGGTACATCTTCTGCGCTTTGTGAGTTGATCAACTTGATTCACTCTTGACTTAGTCTTGATCATCCTTGAACCTTTCCAATTCTCTTCATTAGAATGATGTCTTGAAGGTAGACATGAATGATCACACAATCTTCTTCTTCAAGACATGCTTGCAATAAGCTCAACTCTCACATGACCAATCTTTGGATAATTCCTTGAATAACACCTTGGTCGACACAAACTCTCCTTGAAACCAACACATGTACTCCAAGAAAAGCCTATGGACAAAACCTTCAAATATAACTCAAGGCAACCATTAGTCCATAGAGATTGTCATCAATTACCAAAACCAAACATGGGGGCACCGCATGTTCTTCCAAGCTAGTTGTGGGGTGATGCATTACGGAACGAGTAAAGAGACTTGCCGGTAACGAGATTGAGCTAGGTATTGAGATACCGACAATCGAATCTCGGGCAAGTAACATACCGATGACAAAGGGAACAACGTATGTTGTTATGCGGTTTGACCGATAAAGATCTTCGTAGAATATGTAGGAGCCAATATGAACATCCAAGTTCCGCTATTGGTTATTGACCGAAGACGTGTCTCGGTCATGCTCATGTCTACATAGTTCTCGAACCCGTAGGGTCCGCACGCTTAAAGTTCTGTGATGATCGGTATTATGAGTTTATATGTTTTGATGTGCCAAAGGTAGTCCAGAGTCCCGGATGTGATCACGGATATGAAGAGGAGTCTCGAAATGGTCGATACATAAAGATTGATATATTGGAAGGTTATATTCGGGCACCGGAAGGGTTCCGGGGGTTACCGAATAAATACCGGAGTACAGGGGGTTACCGGAACCCCCCCCCCCCCCCGGGGGGGGGCTTAATGGGCCTACATGGGCCTTAGTGGAAATAGAGGGCAGTAAGGGGAGTGTGGGGCGCCCTCCCCCCAAGGCCCAAACCGAATTGGTTTAGGGCAAGGGGGTCGGCCCCTCTTTCCTTCTCCTCCTCTCCCTTTCCTTCCCCCTCTCCTATTCCTACTAGGAAAGGAGGAGTCCTACTCCTGGTGGGTGTAGGACTCCCCCCTTGGTGCGCCCTCCTTGGCCGTCCGCCTCTCCCCCCTTGCTCCTTTATATACGGGGGCAGGGGGCACCTCTATACACACAAGTTGATCTATTGATCTATTCCAGCCGTGTGCGGTGCCACCCTCCACCATAATCCACCTCGATTATATCGTAGCGGTGCTTAGGCAAAGCCCTGCGTCGGTAGCATCATCATCACCGTCATCACGCCGTCGTGCTGACGAAACTCTCCCGTGAAGCTCTGCTGGATCGGAGTTCGTAGGACGTCATCGAGCTGAACGTGTGCTGAACTCGGAGGTGCCGTGTGTTCGGTACTTGCATCGGTCGGATCGTGAAGACGTACGACTACATCAACTGCGGTGTGCTAACGCTTCCGCTTTCGGTCTACGAGGGTACGTAGACACACTCTCCCCTCTCATTGCTATGCATCACCATGATCTTGTGTGTGTGCATAGGAAATTTTTGAAATTACTATGTTCCCCAACATTAGAAACTCTCTCCCATTCCATTCTTGTAAAGTGAGGGTTCTAAAATCTTCAATTGAATCCGGAAAAAGAATGACTTCATTAGTGGCTTTAATGGAAATATTGAGCTGAGAAATTGATTTGGCCCAAATTTTGAGACATTTTCTGAGCCTTTTGAATTTTGCAGGAATTCTCTTTGCACTGTCTTGGATGTTGATGGCATGTTCCCAATTCTGCTTAACAATATCTTTGAAACCCTCAATTTGCAGCCAAAAGTTTTCAAACCTGAAGATTTTAGACTTGGGAATATGTGTACCAATTTGCACCTGATAGGGCGTGTGATCTGAAACAGGTTTGGACAAAGGTAGAACTAGAGTGTTAGGAAAGTGAGAAGTCCAAGATTCAGAAGTGAACACCCAGTGTAATTTCTCCAGTAATGGGGCTTGCTGCATATTGCTCCAAGTGAAGCTTCTTCCTTTCAATGGGATTTCAACCAGAGCCAGACTATTGATGGCATCATTGAATTTTAACATATCAGAGAAATTGCCCCCAGACCTACTTCTATTGTGTGGGTATCTAATGTAACTGAAGTCTACCATGATCATCCACTTGGTCTCATCAGGCATTTGGATGTTGCTGAACCAGTTCAGGAAATCTTCTCTAACTGCACCTTGGCATGGGCCACAAATATTGGTAAGAATCCAAGAATCACCAGTGAGCTTAGATGTAAATCTGATGGAAATAGAGAACTCATTTTGAAACAGAGTTTCTCCCTCAAAAATGTTGCCATTCCAGGCTATGAGAAGACCACCAGAAGCACCCACAGAGGGTAGAAAGTCAAAACAATTTATCCTGTTAGGGCAAAAGTTTTTGATATATCTAAAATCAAAGTGCTCTTTCTTAGTTTCTTGTAGGCAGACAATATCTGCATTTGCCTCAACAATCTTGTTTCAAAAGGCAAGCCATTTGTTACTGTCATTAATACCTCTGATGTTCCAATTGAGAATATTCTAGTTTCTATTCATGTTCAGATAATGTCATGTCTGTAACTATTACTGTTCTTCTGAAGAAACCAGACAAATAAAACCAAGCAAGCAAGATAACAAGCAAGCTTCCAGCATGACAGAGTAGTAGACCACAACTTTCCACAGTACAAGAGGCAGATTCAACACATAGGTAGGTAATAAAGCAACTGTCATAGAGCATCATATCAGAGTTCAGGCTCATTACAAAATCATTGTCTCTCACAAGTATCATTGATAGAACATCACAAAAGTGCAACAGAGTCCCAAATCTAATACTTCTTGATGCTAACATAATTAACTTCAGAAAGCTAGCTAAGGCTTGAAAGCAGGCTTCTTGGATGGTCCTTTGGCAACAGCCTTGGCCTCCTTCTTCTTCTTCTTGGGCTGGTGCATCATTTCCTCAGAGCAGTCCTTTGCAGCAGCCTTGCAAAAGGAAACAGCAAGATTCTTTACAATCTTTATAGTAATAGCAGGAGGATCAGAAGAACAGGGGAAATAGTTTTTATCTGAGCATGATTTCCTCCTGAAGCCATTGTTTAAAGCTTGCAATCTGAAGCTCCTTCTTACCTCAGTTTCAACCATGGGAGGTTTATCTTTCCTCTTCCTTTGGGTGTGAGCAAGAGAGGTGCTGGCAGGTGGCAGAGGGGGGTGTTGCTTTTGTCCAGTGCCTGAGGTGTGAAAGCAACATTAGAAGAAACTTCTTGTTCCTCATCTGAATTCTTACAACAAATAATCTGATCACTTTGACACTTTTCAGGTATTACAAAAGGCAGAGTTTGATTACTTGTAGAACCTTCAATGATATAAGTCCATAAGCGGGAAGCAAGTAAAGATTTGGCCCAGTCAAAGTTATCAACAGTCAAAAGAGCAAAAACGATGAATTTGCACCATTCAACAGGTACCTGAGTAACTTTATCTGTTGAGGCCCCAGGAGCAAAATGAGCCTTCCAAAGCTCCAGCCCTTCTTTGGAGAGAAACTCCTCATCCTGACCTAAGGATGTAGATTGCAGTAACTGAATGTCCTTGCCAGCAAAGCTTGCATTGAAAATAGGATAAGGGAAGCCAGAAGGGGCTTCCAAACTGTTACCTGCTGAGGAACTGGAGATTTCTACATTTTGGTTGATTTCCTCTAGATGCTCTGCATTTTGATAAGTTGGTGAGGCATGTGGTCTCTGAGAAACAATAGCAGGACCTTCCACATTGGCCAGAGAGTTTGAAGCATCAGAGTTGGGCTCCTTGTCAGGTAGTTGGGCAGGGGCAGCAAGGTCATCAATCTTTGAAGCATCAACAGCCAACTCTTCTGCAACCATAGGTGCAAATGCAACTTCTGGAACTATTGTTCCAATGAGGGAGGCAGCAGTAGGAGCACCAACTTCATCTGCAACATTGAAAGGAGCAGCAACAACATCTACTGGCAGTAGCATGTGTTGCATAAGTGGTTCTGGCACTGGCATTTCTCTTTGAGGCCGAGGAAGAGATTCAGCAAAAAATTTGTCACTCTCAGCAGCAGGCAAAGGAACTTCAGGAACTGCAAAGTCATCCAGGGGCAGCTGTTCAATGGATTGATTAAGAACAAAAGCAGCATGTGTAACAGGTAAAACTGGTTGGACTTCAGGCAGAACTAGGGGTGCCAGAAGCTCATCCAGATCTGGTATGCCTGGTGCTCCAACAGCAGACTCGGCAGACCTAACATTTGCAGTTGGCAGTCCCAAAGATAAAGTGGGACCACTGTGATCATCTTCTGGCTGCACAACCTGTATTTCAAGAGGTCCCATCAAGTCATTTAATTCCAGAAACTCTCCAGCTTGAATTTCCACATCAACTGGTTGATGTTGCTGTGGCATAGCCCAGTGACCCCAACCTTCATCTTCATCATCATGTGCTGGAGCTTCCTCGATAACACGCAAAATCTGTTGCTCAGGCTATAGTAGGTGAAAAGCAACTGGCCCAACCATAAGATTGTTTTGATTGGGGTGATGGAATTGCTCTGGCGGCCTTGGGTGAGGGTTGCCATCTTCAGGAACTGGATCTTCAGCAGGAGGTGGCACTCCAATAGGGTTGTCATCCACTATCACAACAGGGCAGGTCCAGGACTGACCACTAAAGTTCTTGGCACCAGAAACCACCAGACTAGCCGGGACATCTTTGAGGGCGTCAACCTTCACTTTCAGTGCAACAGCCGCATCACTTGATTTGAATCTATCCCAGACCATCAGCTGCCCGAAGCTTGCACTAGCATTAGACAGTTCATGAAAACTTCTTCAGTCAGCAGGGAAACCGAAAACCATGAGCCATACATCTCGATTCAGATTAAAGTTCTTCCAATTCAGCCCCTCATTGTGCCTTTGAAAGACGATATGAATGTCATCATAGGCATGCAGCCCTCTATTCACTTAGAAAATCCCTATCGGCCGCACTGCGAACCCTCACAAAAGCTTGCCCAAAAGGACACTTCATCACATCAGAGACACCAATGCGCTTGGATTACAGAAACTCTAGGAGGATCTCACGGACATTGAGAAAACTTACTTCTCCTTGGGGCATGGGGATGATTGTTGCAATGGCAAGGTCTTTGTTTGCTGGCACAAGATTGCCATGAAGCACATGGTGGAGCGCAGGCCTCCCTTCCACATCAATCGCATGGAAACCTTCCCGGAGGAATGGCGCAGGGTCGAAGGGGAACGAAGTCATTGAGGCGACCGGAGAGCAGCTGCTTCAGTCGAAACCCTTGAAGGGAGAGCTGGTTGTTGCAGAGGAGAAGGAGAGTGGTGGGAATGCGAGTAGGCACCGGCGGTAATGGCTTGATTTGACTGAAGAGGGGAAATGATGCCCTCTTTGATAGATGGGCTTAAATGTGGCGATTGACGGGAGTCTCGGTCACTAGCCAAAAGTGGCTGCTGCAGAAGAGGAGGTTGAATGCGAGGCGTCAGCTCGGAAATCGCGCCTCCAAACCTACAATTATCCTTGATATGGCCCAAGCGGCGGCATCCTCTACAACGGATTTTATTCTTGCAACCGGGCCGAAGATGGCCCACACCAAGACAACGAATACAGAAAAGGCTGTTGGGCTCCCTAGCAGCTTGGGCCGGCCCAGAGGTTTGAATACCCGTAAATCCCGCCCTCCCGAGAGCCACATTATTGGGTGCACTTAATACCGGGTGTAACGATGCCGTTGATTGAGTTAGGCATTCAGAAACTGACAAGGGACGAGCAGCAGCGGATCTGACCGACGATCTGGCAGGAGATCTGACCGGAGATCTAGCCGGAGAGCGAGCGGTGGAGTTGTGGCTGGGAAAGAACCTTGGAGTTTGGACAGCCTTAGCATAAGACCTACGATCACCAGAACGGTTCACCACAGTCCATTCCTGGTCAAGTCCTTGCTGATACAACCGGAACTCTTTGAGAAAATCCGGTCCACCATTTCCCCAAAGGAAAAAACCCAAACTGAAAAGATCATTGACGCAATTCCCCCCTTTGATAGAAAAACCCACACTCTTGGAGGAAACACTGAACTTGAAGGACCAATTTTGAAGGCATGAAACTTTCAAACGAGAAGCATGACCACCAAAGCAACATTGAAGCATGAGACTGACCGAATCAATATTGATACAAAGTTTAGATCGGGTCACCTCTGCCATCAGGAAGAATTCCTTGAGCTTGCCACCTTCGAAATGATTGATTGGTACACCAAATTGCTTCCAGATGAAGGCTTCGAAGGCCAAGCCTTGCTCGAACTTGAGGCCAGAGAGAGCCATCACGGAGATGCAGATCGAACTGGCGCGAGCGGTGGCTGCCGGTGGCCGGAGTGACGGCCGACATGTGATGTGGCCGCCGTGGCCGGAGTGGCCAGCGGCGCAGGAGGGGCTAGGTGCGGGAGGGGCGAGTACTGAAAGGTCACGGTGGAACCAATCGCTGAGTAAAAAGAAGGTGAAGCGTGACATGGCGGGCTCGAACAGGATTGAAAGAATAAGTGATTGATAAGAATAGAGAAGCAAGTGAACAGAACAGGAAGACACGAGAGTGGTGTTTTGGCACATGGGAGCGCGCACTCCTGGTTTTTAAAATGTGTTTTTAACATATTTTGAAATGTTAAAAAATTCAAACAAAAATTTGGCGTGTACAACTCGATATTGTACATGCTCACAAAAGTCGTTTCGCGAAAAACCGACAACTTATGTGCCGGGTGTGAAGAAAACAAAATCCAAGGTTAAAACATGCTTTTCACAAGACACCTTTTGTCTTTTTACACAAGCCACAAAAAAAAAATCGGTTTTCTCCGAAACTTAATTTGCACATATATAATGTCACGATGTATGCACCAAATTTTTGTTTGAATTTGTTTCACACTTTGAAATATACCCGGGAGCACCAACGGATTCCCTGAGAAGACACACCTATACGTACAGGATGTAGAAAAACGGTTGGACAAAGTATTCATACAAGACAAACGTGTATATGGTCTACTACCTCCATCGGATTTATTAGACCCCTTAGTATTTTGAACTGGACTTTCACCATACATATGACTAATAAAATATATGCTACAAAAAGTACATTTTTATATTTGTATTCGCAAGAGCTGTCTGATGATACAATTTTGATGACATATAGTTTACATTTTATTAGTTAAATATTTTAGTCAAACTTCAGCCCAAAATGTAAGGGGGCCCATGAAACCCGGACGGAGCGAGTGGTATTGAGAGGGCTTTGTATTTGCAGTTCTTTTTGAGACAATTTCTGTCGAAACAGCTTTTCAGATTATGGCGCAGATCAACGGCTCTATACCGCACCTGTGTGCCCCTCCGAATTTTCAAGACTATCCATTTCTTCTCATACCCCACCTAGCCATGCAAAAACTGCTGCATCTCCCTTCATCATTTTAATGCTTACCTTCACATCCGAAAGCATCAGAGGTTGATTGTTGGCTATGAAGTACGGAAGCATCCTAGAAGCTGGGAGCACCGGATACGTTCTCTACCACGGCCTAGCGTGACTAGAGCTCGTTTTCGGGATCTATACTTCTGAGAATCCCGGTTTCACTAGAACGAGAGAGCGGTCGCAGCATGCAGCCGGCGACCAATCCAACGGCGGGCAGAGCAGGCCAGAGCAGAGGCTGAGAGATTCTGACCAAATTTGGCCGTGTCCTTTGATAAGAAAACCGAGGGTACTCCTCGTGTGGACCCGAATTGCAGCCCCCTCTTTGACCCAAGCACCCGCGCTGCACCAATCGATCACGCCGCCACGTGAGCCCCACGGCGCTTCGAACTCATCGGCTATCTTCTCAGCACCGGCCGCCCTGAGTATTGGTCGGCAAAATGTGTTCGGAAAAAGAGCAAACGCGCCATTTGCCAAATGCTCGTATCATCCGCGTTTTGTAGCGCCATGATAAGAAAACTGGCAAAATAAAAGGAACCAGTCACTGGACACGAAGGATGGAGCGAGCAGCTGTGTTTGGTTCTCTAGCAAAACATGCTCAGCCAGGCAACAGGATTCTAGCTCACCCGACGCATAGCTCATACAAGCATGGCCACTTGTTTGGTTTATTTTCCTAGCCTTCACTAAACCACGATTACAGCGGCAGTTACATGCTTAATATGCTTGTGTTCAATTCTTGCCGGTGGAGGCGAGCCAAATCGGCTCTCCTGCCCGGGCAAGGATTTTCTAGCTCACGCGGGCTAGTTTTGCTAAGCAAAGCTGCTTTTTTCTACTCCACCAAACAACTATCCTGGCTGGGCGAGGCTAGAGTAAGGCTTGCTTGAGATCCAAACATACCGGCAAATCGCTCGCTCACTCGGCGGTGTTGCTGTTTCCTATTATGACTGGTGTTTTTAAGCATGCCGAGTCGTGTCTCCACGCCATACTCTCCTTCAAATCGTCCATGATACCTGCTGTCCTGCAGCTTTTTTTTAAAAAAATGTTGGTAGTCGGCCTACCAAATTCATTGATCGGAGGAAAAAAACGAGCTACAAGGAAGCCCAGCGGGTAAAGCACCCGAGGGAGATGCAAAAGGGGAAAAGAAAAAAGGCGAAGCCCGAACCAAAACCTAGCCTGGATCAAAAGAGATCCCCGCTCCTGCCAAGTTTCAGAGATGGATCTCCTCCCTCACCTTCTGCACGAAGACATCCAGCTGCAGTGTCTTATTCTGAAATAGGCGCCTGTTCCTTTCTCGCCATACTTCCCAAGATGTAAGCTGAATGAGACTGAGAGTTCCTTTTTTCCTAACTTGCGTGGCGTTCGTGTAGCAGCTTCCCAGCCATTGCTTGATGCTACTTGGCTCTCCCCAGGTCGATGGCAACAACGCCGGCATGCTGGTCAGTGAGGCAATAGTTGTCCAAACGCGGCACGTCCAAGGACATTCCGTGAGCAGATGCAAAGGTGTTTCTAAACTTCGTTCGCATAACGGGCAAAAATAGTTGTTTTCCCACCCTCGGCGCAGGAGAGTGTCCGCCGTGAGGATCTTTCCAAGCAGCGCTGTCCACAAGAAAAAGCGGCATTTTCCTGGCGCCCAGAATGCCCAAATCAGGTTATAGCCTTCCATGGGGACTGCTCCTTCAAATTGAAGGAGATATGCAGAGCGAGCGCTATATTCATTTGATTGCGTAAATCTCCAGATGATGGTATCGGCTTGGTTCTCATGGAGGACCTGTTCGTCAAGCAGCGACGCAAGTCGGGTGAGCTCTGAGGTCATATGCTCAGTAAGGCCGCTAGCCAAGTCCGACAGCCAGGCTTCATTGTACAACGCCTCATTGACCGTGCGATTTTTCCGTGCTGATATCTTAAAAAGTGATGGGGCGATGACCTTGGGGCATTGTCCATTTAGCCATCGATCGTGCCAGAAGCTAGCCTTCCGACCATCCCCAGGTTGATTTCAGTGGCCATGGAGAAAAACATGCGCTCGTCCTCCGCGCAAGGAATTGGTGCTCGTGCCCATGGTCGCGAAGGATTTTGCCAAGCAAGCCACAGCCACCTAAGACGTAGCGCCATCCCAAATTTCGCTAAATCCAAAACCCCCAGGCCGCCAAGGTGTTTTGGTCTGCAGACAAGGTTCCACGCCACCCGGCACTTGCCGCCATTGCATGTGCTCTCGCCACTCCAGAGCCATGCGCGACATAGCTAGGTCATGCGCTTCAGCGCCCACGCCGGTAACCGGTGTACCGTCATCATGTAGACCGCAAGCGAAATCAACCCTGTTTTAAGGAGCATAAGGCGACCGCTTTTTGCCATTAGCCTACCTTTCCAGGCCGCCGTCTTGTTGCCAAACTTGACTATCAGGGGGTCCAGACCAGTCTTGGTCAGGTTCCGCAGTGATAATGGCATTCCGAGGTATGTGACAGGGAAGGACGTCTGCGGTATGCCCAGTGGCGCTAGAACGCGGCCAAGATCAAGTTCACCACATCTGATCGGGAGGGCCCAGCTTTTGCTGGCATTCATGTGTAGGCCCGAGGCTGCGGCAAAACATTCCAGTAGAAGTTTGATCATAGTAGCATCTACCTCATTTGGGTTCATGAAGAGTGCCACATCATCCGCATAAAACAAGCAGCGCATCAAGCGGCGTCGACCAGGGAGCTTTGACAACATGCCACAGTCTGTGGCCAAGGACATCATCCGCTGAAGTGGGTCCATTGCCAGGATAAATAGGAACGGGGATCAAGGGTCGCCCTACCGTAGACCTTTCCGGTGCAAAATATCATCTGTTTGCTGACCATTGATCAGCATGCGTGATGCCGAGGTGTGCAACAGCATGGCAATCCATTCGCGCCAGCGCGGCCCGAATCCTCTAGTTCAATCAGGTACGTCCAGGAGATCGAGTCGAAGGCCTTGGCAATGTCCAACTTTAGCAGAATTGATGGCCGTTTGTTCTTATGGAGGTATCTTGCCGTGTTCTGGACATACAAGAAGTTTTCCTGTATGCTGCGTTTCTTAATGAAAGCGCTCTGGCATTGATCGACCAGATCCTTCAATTTCGGTGCAAGCCACCACGCAAGAAGCTTAGTGAAGATCTTTAGCAAACTATGTATAAGTGAGATTGGCCTGAAATCTTGCAGCGTCTCAGCGCCTTGTTTCTTTGGGATGAGAACAATGATGGCCTTATTAACTCTTGCTAGGCCCCTCCTGTCCATGCGGAACAGTTGGTTTAGCGCTGCGAACAAGTCAAGCTTGATTACTTCCCAGCATCGCTTGAAGAAACCACCGGAAAAGCCATCAGGCCCCGGTGCCTTATCCGCTGGAATCCCGTCGATGGCTTGCTTTATTTCCTCTATCGTGAACTCTTCATCCAAACCAGCAAGATCAACCTGTTCCAAGCCTAGTTCATCCCAGTTCAGCGCTACTGATCTCGGTTGGTCCTCACCAAAAATCTGCTGGAAATGTTGATGCGCCATGTCAAGCATTGCGTCTGGAGAGGAGACCGAGCCTACAACTCCATGGAGCACATGAATTGTGTTCCGTGCATGTCTGGCATTTGCTTTCCGCTGAAAAAATTTAGTATTTGCATCCCCCGCTTTGAGCCAGAGAACACGGCTCCGCTGTCTCAATTTGATCTTGAGTAACACCGACAGGCCTAGTGTTCTAGATTTTAATCTTGATCGCAGGTCACGCTCTCCTTGTGACGGTGGCCTAGTTTCTTGCGTTGTATCAAGCTGGAGCACCATCTCATTCACCAGTAGCAATTGCTTGCGAATGTCACCAACTAATGTCCTTCTCCAGACTCTGAGTGCTTTGCTAAGACGGTGCAGCTTGGTATTAAATCTCGTCAGTGGACAAGCATTCTGTGTTGGTAAATTCCAGGAATTTTTCACGACCTCCTGGAAGCCATCCACGTACTGCCAATATGCTTCGAAGCGAAACCGCCTATTGGTTTTGATTATGGAGTCATTGACAAGGAGCAGAGGGAAGTGATCTGAGATTGATGTGGCTTGCGGGAGTAGCTTGGCTGCCGGAAACAACAATTCCCAATCTACATTGCAGAAAGCACGATCCAGGCGGACGAGCGTAGGCGAGTCCTGCTCATTGCTCCATGTATAACGGCGTCCAATCAATGGGAGCTCATGCAAACTTGATCGGTTTAGGGTGCGGCGGAAGTTGTTCATCCAGCGGCGGCAAATCCGATTGTTGCTTTTGTCCGCGGGGTCTTTGATTAAGTTGAAATCCCCGATCACAATCCATGGCCCGGACATGGAGTTGTGGATGCTAGCAAGTTCGGCTAGGAAGGCGGGCTTCCTCCCATCGTCATGCGGTCCGTAGACTGTTGTCATAGACCAAGCCTCGCCTCCGCACCTGGGCGTAAAACACGCCGTGATAGAGAAAGTTCTCACATCAATCCTACTGGCCGCGAACACCTCTGACCGCCAACAGAGGAGGATACCGCCCCGCGTGCCGTCCGCGTTAAGCACATCATGCTCGTCAAACCGCGGCCCAACTATTTCCACCCTATCGGCAGCGGAGAAATTTGACAATTTAGATTCCTGAAGACAAATAATCGAGCAGGAGAAACGGTCCAGTAACGCGCGTATAGCAGCGCGTCTAGCCCTGTCATTTAGGCCTCTCACATTCCAATTAAAAAGGGAGAGATTGTCATTCATAAGGAAACAAATCGGACTGCAAAACAAAGGGCCTGGCAGAGACAGAATCAGCCAGGCGGGTACTGGTTGCGCAAGGTTTGCACAAGGCGGCCACTCGGCGCCAAACATCAATGGTCACAAAGTTCAGGTAGCAGCTAATCATAAAACAAAGTAAACTGCAGTAGTGCGCGGGATGCCGAGGGCTGCATCAAGGGACTCGACAGGCAAGTTCATCCAGGATGGCCTGCAGCTCTTCGTCCGGCAGGCGCAGCTGCGCCGAAGAGGACAGGCCTGCGATCTCCGCCAGCTTCGCGATATTCTCTGGTGGCATCGGGCTGCGGAAGAAGTGCAAGTACTCCATGAGCGTGTCGTCGTTGAAGTCTTCTTCCCGTCTGATGAAGCCAAGCTTAACACTGATTGCTGCTTGAGAGCGTCTGGACGAGGAGAAGTTGGATTGCAGGCATAGCAGCCTGGAGCTGTGCCTGGAAGCCTTAACCACACCGGCCAGGCGGTGCTTCAGTTTGACTCTCGATGTCTTGGCCGCAGGCGGAGCGCCCAGAATGGAGGACGACAGGAGCGTTGCAATCTTGCTAATGAAAGTACGTTGTTCATCTATGTGCAGCTTGGCGACGCGAGCCGTGATCGCCGCCACCAGCCCCGGTCCTGATAGGTTGGCCTCTGCTAGAGCCTTCCTGGCACGCCTCTCCTCCACCGATTGCACATGGGCCTGCGCGTACTTCATACCGAGGTTGGCCTTGTTGGTGTGCAGCAGCGGGCTCCCTTGTACCCCAGGCCCAAAGATAACTTCCGGCCCCGCGGCCCAACCTAGCACTGGCTCCATCGTGATGGCTTGGCCGGCCTCCCAGCGTGGCGTCCAACTGGGGCCCAGTGGATGGGCAGGCAGCTCCCAGCTGGTTATCATCGACGGCATGGGCAGTGGAGCCGTCTCCCAACATGGCAGCCAACAGTGGTCCACCGTCTGGACCGGCATGGCCCAGCTGGTCATCACCTGCGGCGTAGCCAGTTGGTGTGCAGCAGTGGGCTCCCAACTCTGCAACATGTTGTTGCCCAACGATGGCGGCAACGGTGGCAGCTCAGTGCAGTCCTGATGGTTCAAAGCGAGGGAGGCCATCCCAGCAGCCGTGATGGAGGCCACACCCAAATCTGGACCACTCCAAGGGACGGAAGCACCAAGGTGGAGATGCACTTGTTGCCTTGGCGGTGAGTACAACGGCTTGGTGTTGTAGTTGAGCAGTTTGTCACTTGCCCTCTCCTGTACCCCTTGACCAATGGGAAGCGCTCTGGCCGCTAGCAGAGTGGGAGTCAGGTCTGAAGGCTGCACCTCGTCAGACTGCCTATCATCAGCCTGTCCCGCATCAGTTCCTACAGCAGCCACGCTCATGGCCTCATCAACCTCATCAGCAGCCTCATGGTTGACCTCATGCTTGTCGGGCTGTTCCCCAGGAAGCACAGTCCGGGCCACCTGCACCACCTCAAGCGAGGGGGTGACAAGGACAGCAACGGGGGGCTGATTTCCTGCACCAGTGTGTGGCTCTGCCGAAGCCGCGGAGTCCACCGGAGCCTTGCCGACCGGGAGTGTCGAGTGACGCCGATGGCGCCGGGGCTCTGGGTCTCTGCTGGCTGTGTCCCTGCACATGGCCTGCTGTCGCATGTTCTGGAAGAAACGCTTGCGCACCCCACCGCGCTTGCCGCGGCGGCGACTGCTGCCACCCCCATCTCCCTCCTCATCGTCACTCCGGCGGCCGCCGAAGTGAGCAGAGCTTGAACCCGTCGAACGGGCCCTGTCGTTCCCATCTCGCGTGCCGAAGCGCCACTTGCCCTTGAAACTGTAGGTGCACGGCCATTCCGTGGGGGAGGCCGTGGGCGAGATCGGTGTATAATCTTTGACCACGTCCAGGTGGATCAGCACCGGGAAGGACGGGCCTTCCTTGCCCTCCTCAGTAGGTGTGCCTTCGGGGAGGAACTCTCGCGGCCGGACGATGTCAGGGCGATGCAGCACGCTGAAGTCGGAGGCGCGCGGGATCTTGTCGGGATGCCATGTCCAGAGCCAGGCAAAGCGTGCCGAGCAGTTGGCCTTGGTGGTGGACTGCCGTTCGATGAGGTCCAGATCGCAGTCCTTGCCGATCACCTCCTGTACGCTGTTCCAGTCCCACAAGGTCAGAGGCAGCCTCTCGATGGCCACACGGCAGTAGTAACGCCAAATGCGACTACTGCCCGGCGGGGGGAGCCATGGCCGGAATTTGAACTGCACGCCGGCCACCTTGATGCTACGCTGCTCGAGGGCAAGGTCTCGCTAGGCGGGCCGGAACGTGGTGAGGAGGTAGTCGTCGGGGTAGAACGGAGCCACGGCGATGTCGCTCTGGGGGAAGCCAAAGTCCCGCTCCACCGCGCGCGCCACCATGTCGGCGGTAATGCCGGAGCAGTGGCCGACCGCGGTCATGATGAGCGCGGACGAGCGGAGCCGATGGGCCTCCGCCTCCATGGCCGGGGTGCTGACCACGGTGCAGCTGGAGTTGGCCGGCCTCCGCGACGCCCCTCCGGGGATGTAGGCCATGGTCACCGCTGAAGGCGCGGTGCGGCGCACCGCGGCAGACGGGTCCGGAGGCGGCAGCGACAGCGTAGCCAAGCGCGGTGATGCAGCAGGACCTGCACCAGGTGGAGACGGCGCGGCCAAGCTCGGGGACGCGACAGGCACTGCAGATTGCGGGGGAGGGCTAGAGAATTGCTTGCTCTTCAGGCGCTCAGGGCAGCCACGCTCGAGATGACCGGGACGTTTGCAGGTGTAGCAAATGATAGGGTCGCGGCACTCGAAGTATTTGTGTCTAGAACCAAGGCAGCAATAGCACACATTGCCAAAGCGTCTCTTGAAAGCTTGTGCAGCCACAGATGAAGCAGGATGATAATGGCGCGGATCTTTTGGATACTGGCCGGCTTCGCGCGCCTGGCGCCGTGCCAGCTTCTGGGCACGCCGAGAGGAGACCTCAGTCCATCCCTCACCGAGAACACCCGCATTAGATGCCAGAGCAGGGGGCGCGAGCGAGGGCCGAATCGCCGGATCAGCCGGAGGAATCGCCAACCCAGAGCAAGCCGCAGACGGAGGCGCCGGGTGGGTCGCCAGTCCAGGCGCATGCGCCTCTGCGCGACCAGGCGCCACAATGATGGACTGCAACCGCGGCCTGGCAGAGGCAGCCACCGCTGCAGCCCAAGACGGGGGGGAGGGCGCTGTGGCGGAAGGCTGAGGAGCTGGCAGCGAGCAAGAAATGGAAGGGGAGGAATCACTCACCCGGATCTCGCCATAACCCATCTCCCGCAGAGCCACACATGGGAAGATCCGCCCGGAGACCTGGTCAATGAACAGAGCCGAGGCATCCCCTGCCTCACGCAGCGCGACGCATGGGAGCACACGACCGGAGAAGCCATCAATGATAGACGGCAAGGCAGCGCCTGGCGCCGTGGTTGGGGCAGCTTGGGTAGGCGTGAGCGGCGGAGGCGCTGGAGACCGCTCCATCCCCCGACGCAGGGTTGACCCCTTATGAAAAGATGAAGTGGAAAAGTTTTGAAAACTGCTCTACGGGTATGTCGTTTCGCTCACATGCAGGCCTTTTCTTGGGGCAGACGGCCACCGCTGCCCTTCCAAAGCAATCCGTATGATTTGTCACATCATCGGAATTAAACAACACCACTATATTGGCTGAAATCTGAGATGAGCTCTAGGCCCATATTGTAATTTCTGAAAAATCTCTAAGGGCCATGTGAGTTATATGGCACTAGGTGTAGTGGGAAGTTTAGTCTCACCCCGAAAGTGGAAGGAGAGTTGGAGTGGTTTATAAGGGTTTCTCTTCTACATGCTATTGGAGCTTGGGAAGAGAAGAGGCCCTCGCGCACTCCTCCTCCGCCGCCCGCCTCGGCACGACGCGCCGCACCGCGGGTTGCGGGATTGAGCTGAGCCGAGCTCACACCTACGCGCTTATTTTTGCCATTCACTAACGGAGAGTTTTCTGACAGCTGGGCCACGATCTGAGACGTCGGATCGTGGGCTGTCACGGACTCGGACGTGGGTCGAGCCCACGTCTCTCCACGCGGCTGACCCACGTCTCTCCACGCGGCTGCGCCTATAAGTATGCGGTGTCTCCTAACCCTAGCCGCCACGAACAGATCACATCTGCTCACGCGCACGTTAGTGATTTACTCATGGATTAATTTAATCGAGAAATTTCCTATTTACTCGACAATCCAAAAACCTATTATGTGTAGGAATTTCTCGGCAAGTGGCTTTGCCGCTGCACTGAAACCGGATAAGTTTACTGGTACATACTTCAAGCATTGGTAGACTAAGACCACGTTATGGCTCACGGCTATGAACGTGTTCTGGGTCACCGGTGTCTCCACGGGAATGATTGCTCCTGAACAGGAGAAGGCGTTCAAGGAGGCTACCGTTGTGTTTCTCGGAGCAGTACTTAGCGTGATCGGAGATAAACTGGTCGACGCATATTTACATGTGCATGTCGCCAAGGACTTGTGGGAGGCACTTGCGCACTTGGGGCTGTTTGGCGAAAGTCAACGTGCCGATCCCCAAAAAGCGTAAGCTTGGACCCAAGACTGTGGACTGTGTTAATTTGGGCTACGCTAAGAACAGCGTTGGCTATAGATTTCTAGTAGTGAAATCTGAGGTACCTTACCAGAAGGTCGGTACAATTATGGAGTCTAAGGATGCTACATTCTTTGAGGATATTTTTCCTATGAGAGATATGCAAAGCACTTCTAGACAGGAATCTGAGGAGACTCCTGAACCTGCCATCCCTATGGAATATTATGAACAAACACATGATGGAAATCCTGAGGAGGATGACGAGGAAACCCTTGGTAGGGGCAAGAGACAAAGGACTGCAAAGACCTTTGGTGATTATTTCTTCGTGTACCTCGTGGATGATACTCCCACTTCTATTTCAGAAGCGTATGCCTCTCCAGAAGCTGACTACTGGAAGGATGCGGTCCGTAGCGAGATGGATTCCATCATGGCTAACGGGACATGGGAGATCACTGACCGTCCCTATGGTTGCAAACCACTGGGATGTAAGTGGGTGTTCAAAAAGAAGCTTAGGCCCGATGGTACGATTGAAAAGTACAAGGCTAGGCTTGTGGCCAAGGGCTATGACCAGCAAGAAGAGGAAGATTTCTTTGATACCTATTCACTTGTGGCTAGACTGACCACCATTCGAGTATTACTCTCGTTGGCGGCCTCACATGGTCTTCTCGTCCATCAGATGGATGTTAAGATGGCTTTTCTAAATGGAGAACTAAAGGAGGAAATCTACATGCAACAGCCTGATGGCTTTGTGATAGATGGTCAAGAAAGAAAGGTGTGTAGGTTGATAAAATCTTTATATGGCCTGAAACAAGCACCTAAGCAATGGCATGATAAGTTTAATACAACTCTGACATCTGTTGGTTTCATTGTTAATGAGGCTGAAAAATGTGTATACTATCGCCATGGTGGGGGCGAAGGAGTTATACTGTGCTTGTATGTTGATGACATACTGATATTCGGAACAAACCTCAAAGTCATTGAGGAGGTCAAATCGTTTCTATATCAGAACTTTGAGATGAAAGACCTTGGTGTGGCTGATGTTATCTTGAACATCAAGCTACTGAGAGATAATGAGGGTGGGATCACACTTCTGCAATCCCATTACGTTGAGAAGGTGTTGAGTCGATTTGGATATTCGTACTGCACACCATCTCAAACACCATATGATCCTAGCGTATTGATTCAAAAGTCCAAAGGCATGGCTAAAGATCAATTGAGATACTCTCAAATCATTGGTTCACTGATGTACCTAGCAAGCGCAACGAGGCCTGACATCGCGTTTGCTGTGAGCAAACTGAGTCGGTTTGTTTACAAACCGGGTGATGTACATTGGCATGCTGTTGAGAGAGTTATGCGCTATCTGAAAGGTACTATGAACTATGGACTTCACTATACCGGATACCCATCGGTACTTGAAGGGTATAGTGATGCGAATTGGATCTCTGATGCTGATGAGATGAAGGCCACAACTGGGTATATGTTTACTCTTGGAGGTGGTGTTGTTTCCTGGAAGTCTTGCAAGCAAACGATCTTAACAGGATCGACAATGGAAGCAGAATTAACGGCATTAGACACATCTGGTGTTGAAGCGAGATGGCTTCGAGATCTTTTGATGGACTTGCCATTGGTTGATAAACCGGTTCCGGCTATCCTTATGAACTGTGACAATCAGACTGTCATCACCAAGGTGAAGAGTTCAAAGGACAACATGAAGTCCACCAAACACATAAGAATGAGATTAAAAGCTGTCAGAAAATTAAGAAACTCCGGAGTGATAGCGTTGGACTATGTCCATACGGCTAAGAATCTGGCAGATCCCTTTACAAAAAGGGCTATCACGTGTTGTGATAGATAATGCATCGAGGGAGATGGGTATGAGACCCACATGAGTTGCCATGGTGGTAACCCAACCTATGTGATCGGAGATCCCGTGAACTAGGACCTGGGAAAACAAGCCAGTGGTGAACTGAGGAGAGTAACTATACTAACCCACTCCGTTGGAGATGCAATACTCTCGATACTGTATGGTAGGATGACTACGGTCTTCAATGTGTTCCAAAGCTTATAAAAGCAAGATGCTATCCTACAGAGCGATCTTTGGAGGAACACACCTATATGAGCCCGACTGCTGGTCACAGTCTATGAGATTGGGGTGATCTCTAGTAAGCTCATGAATAGGCCAGGAGTGTGACTTATATGCTCCACCCGAGGGGTCAGCCTTCGGCAGCCTAGTACTAGTAAGACATGTAGTGAAACTTTTTACCCAAACTGACAATTCAAGGCATAGTCCATTGTTCAGTTGTGAAGGAGTGTAGCCACTTGTTCTAGGTGAAGTTCAACCTTAACAGGTCTTCACTGAAACACTGGTATATCGAAACAGCAATTGGAACAGAGGACACAATGGGCCCTCGAGATCTGGTGGGGGATTGCTGAAATCTGAGATGGGCTATAGGCCCATATTGCAATTTCAGAAAAATCTCTAAGGGCCCATGTGGGTTATATGGCACTAGGTGTAGTGGGAAGTTTAGTCCCACCCCGGAAGTGGAAGGAGAGTTGGAGTGGTTTATAAGGGTTTCTCTTCTACATGCTATTGGAGCTTGAGAAGAGAAGAGGCCATCGCGCACTCCTCCTCCGCCGCCCGCCTCGCCATGCCACGCCTCGTCACGACGCGCCGCGGGTTGCGGGATTTAGCCAAGCCGAGCTCACACCTACGCGCTTATTTTTGCCAGTCACTAACAGAGAGTTTTCTGACAGCTGGGCCACGATCTGAGACGTCGGATCATGGGCTGTCACGGACTCGGACGTGGGTCGAGCCCACGTCTCTCCACGCGGCTGCGCCTATAAGTATGCGGTGTCTCCTAACCCTAGCCACCACGAACAGATCACATCTGCTCATGCGCACGCCCACCGTCGTTCCTTTGCTGCTGCTGCCGCCGGTGACTCCATCCCGTCCGCAGCGTACACGGTCGACGGGAGAGCAGGTCTCCGAAACCATGCTCTTCTGGCTCCTGTACGGGGTGAGGGGAGAATAGGTTTTTGGGCAGCGATTACGCGACTGCTCGCTTCCGATCGTCTACTTCCTCTACGTCCGCGTCGCCTTCATCATCACCATGTCCACCGACGCCGACCGTGCCGCCGCCGAGAAAGCTGAAGCCGACAAGAAGACCGCCGAGGACGCCGCTGCTGCCACCAAAGCCGCGGCCTCTGCGTGGCCTACTGGAGGGTATAACTCGTTTATCCCGCTCCTGATTATTTTCATATTAGTAGTACTAGCAGTGTGTGTAGATCTGTCTACTGTTTGCTTAGTACGTGCATGTTTAGATCAGAGTCAGTACGTCATCAACTTAGTCAATGCCATGCTAGTGATTTACTCATGGATTAATTTAATCGAGAAATTGCCTATTTACTCAACAATCCAAAAACCTATTATGTGTAGGAATTTCTCGGCAAGTGGCTTTGCCGCTGCAATGAAACTGGATAAGTTTACTGGTACATACTTCAAGCGTTGGCAGACTAAGACCACGTTATGGCTCACGGCTATGAACGTGTTCTGGGTCACCGGTGTCTCCACGGGAACGATTGCTCCTGAACCGGAGAAGGCGTTCAAGGAGGCTACCGTTGTGTTTCTCGGAGTAGTTCTTAGCGTCATCGGAGATAAACTGGTCGACGCATATTTACATGTGCATGTCGCCAAGGACTTGTGGGAGGCGCTCGAATCTAAATTCGGGGCCGCCGATGCAGGGAGCGAGATGCATATTATAGAGCAGTTCTACGATTACAAGATGGTTGAAAACCGTCCTGTATTGGAGCAGGCTCATGAGATAATATGCATTGTTAAGGAACTTGAGCTTCTCAAGTGCGAGTTACCGGGCAAGTTTGTCGCGGGCTGCATAATCGCTAAGCTCCCTAATTCCTGGAGGAACTTTGCCACCACTCTGAAACATAAGAGGCGTGAATTCTCAGTGGAGGATGTCATTGGCCATCTGAGTGTTGAGCAGAATTCGAGGGCAAAAGACTCGCACGGAAAAGGGGCCGAAAGGACTTCTGTTGCCAACATGGTGAACCAGAAGAACTTCAACTCCCACAAGCCCAAGGGAAAGAACGGTGTCCAACACAATACCGACTTTAATAAGAAGGGTAAGAAGACCTTCAAGAAGAACAAGAAGGACGAGGGCTGCTTTACTTGTGGTTCAGTTGAACATTGGGCCAACAAGTGCCCAAACAAGTACAAGAAGCCAAGACAGGACTCCAAGTCTGTCAACATGATTGTGGGCAACAATGAGAATGGTGCATGTGGGTACGGTAATTTATTTACTGTTTTCTTGGTGTTTCAACCCAACGATTGGTGGGTGGACACAGGTGCAGGTGTTCATGTGTGTGCTGACATTTCATTGTTCACTTCTTACCAGGTCACAGGTCACGGGTCCGTATTGATGGGGAATGGCGCGAGTGCTTCTGTTCATGGTGTTGGCACGGTTGATCTGAAGTTTACTTCAGGAAGGATCGTGCAGCTGAAGAACGTGCAGCATGTCCCCGTCATCAAGAAGAATCTCGATAGTGGCTCCCTTCTGTGTAGAGAAGGGTTTAAGTTGGTTTTCGAGTCTAATAAATTAGTTTTTACAAAATATGGACTCTTTGTTGGAAAAGGTTATGAGAGCGGAGGGATGTTCCGCCTTTCCATCGCAGATTTTTGTAATAAAGTCGTGAACCATATTCATTCAAATGTTAATGAATCTGGAGTTTAGCATTCACGTCTTTGTCACATTAGTTTTGGTGTTATGACGCGGCTAGCCAAGTTGGATTTAATCCCGAGTTTCACTTTAGCCAAAGGTTCTAAGTGCCTTTCATGTGTGCAAGCTAAGCAACCTTGCAAGCCTCATAAGGCCGCGGAGGAGAGACACCTGGCACCATTAGAACTCATACATTCTGATCTTTGCGAGATGAATGGTGTGTTGACTAAAGGTTGAAAGAGATACTTCATGACACTAATAGATGATTCCACTAGATATTGCTATGTGTATCTGTTAAATACTAAATATGAGGCTCTACACTACTGTAAAATCTATAAGGCAGAAGTTGAAAATCAACTTGAAAAGAAAATTAAATGAGTCCGGTCAGATCATGGTGGAGAGTACTTCTCGAGTGAGTTTGATTCCTTCTGTGCGGAACACGGCATTATTCATGAGAGGACGCCTCCCTATTCACCCCAGTCAAATGGGGTTGCCGAGCGGAAAACCGTACTCTAACTGATTTGGTTAACGCCATGTTAGATACATCGGGTTTATCCAAGGCATGGTGGGGGGAGGCTATATTGACGGCATGTCATGTCCTGAATAAAGTTCCGACAAAGGATAATGAGATCACTCCCTATGAGAAATGGGCAAAGAGAAGGACGACACTCTCGTACTTGCGCACTTGGGGCTGTTTGGCGAAAGTCAATGTGCCGATCCCCAAAAAGCGTAAGCTTGGACCCAAGACTGTGGACTGCGTTAATTTGGGCTACGCTAAGAACAGCGTTGGCTATAGATTTCTAGTAGTGAAATCTGAGGTACCTGACCAGAAGGTCAGTACAATTATGGAGTCTAAGGATGCTACATTCTTTGAGGATATTTTTCCTATGAGAGATATGCAAAGCACTTCTAGACAGGAATCCGAGGAGACTCCTGAACCTGCCATCCCTATGGAATATTATGAACAAACACATGATGGAAATCCTGAGGAGGATGACGAGGAAACCCTTGGTAGGGGCAAGAGACAAAGGACTGCAAAGACCTTTGGTGATGATTTCTTCGTGTACCTCGTGGATGATACTCCCACTTCTATTTCAGAAGCGTATGCCTCTCCAGAAGTTGACTACTGGAAGGATGCGGTCCGTAGCGAGATGGATTCCATCATGGCTAACGGGACATGGGAGATCACTGACCGTCCCTATGGTTGCAAACCACTGGGATGTAAGTGGGTGTTCAAAAAGAAGCTTAGGCCCGATGGTACGATTGAAAAGTACAAGGCTAGGCTTGTGGCCAAGGGATATGACCAGCCAGAAGAGGAAGATTTCTTTGATACCTATTCACCTGTGGCTAGACTGACCACCATTCGAGTATTACTCTCGTTGGCGGCCTCACGTGGTCTTCTCGTCCATCAGATGGATGTTAAGACGGCTTTTCTAAATGGAGAGCTAAAGGAGGAAATCTACATGCAACAGCCTGATGGCTTTGTGATAGATGGTCAGGAAAGAAAGGTGTGTAGGTTGATAAAATCTTTATATGGCCTGAAACAAGCACCTAAGCAATGGCATGATAAGTTTAATACAACTCTGACATCTGTTGGTTTGGTTGTTAATGAGGCTGACAAATGTGTATACTATCGCCATGGTGGGGGCGAAGGAGTTATACTGTGCTTGTATGTTGATGACATACTGATATTCGGGACAAACCTCAAAGTCATTGAGGAGGTCAAATCGTTTCTATCTCAGAACTTTGAGATGAAAGACCTTGGTGTGGCTGATGTTATCATGAACATCAAGCTACTGACAGATAATGATGGTGGGATCACACTTCTGCAATCCCATTACGTTGAGAAGGTGTTGAGTCGTTTTGGATATTCGGACTGCACACCATCTCAAACACCATATGATCCTAGCGTATTGATTCGAAAGTCCAAAGGCATGGCTAAAGATCAATTGAGATACTCTCAAATCATTGGTTCACTGATGTACCTAGCGAGCGCAACGAGGCCTGACATCGTGTTTGTGTAACACCCCGGATGTAACTTTCCCAATTTATACTCTAACTCTTGCCGTTTCCGGTGTTAAGTTATTTTATTTTCTCGGGTTCGGGTCTTTGTCTCCGTGTGTTGTTGTCGTTGTCATGCATCTCATATCATGTCATCATGTGCATTGCATTTGCATACGTGTTCGTCTCATGCATTCGAGCATTTTCCCCGTTGTCCGTTTTGCATTCCGGCGCTTCGTTCTCCTCCGGTGGTCATTTCTACCTTTGTTTTGTGTGTGGGGATTAAACATTTCCGGATTGGACCGAGACTTGCCAAGCGGCCTTGGTTTACTACCGGTAGACCGCCTGTCAAGTTTCGTATCATTTGGACTTCGTTTGATACTCCAACGGTTAACCGAGGGACCGAAAAGGCCTCGTGTGTGTTGCAGCCCAACACCCCTCCAATTTGGCCCAAAACCCACCTAAGCCTTCTCCATCATCTAAATCGTTCGATCACGATCGCGTGGCCCAAAACCGCACCTCATTTGGACTCTCCTAGCTCCCTCTATGCCTATAAATAGGTCCTCCTCGAAAAATCCGGATCCCCCTCGTCCAAAACCCTAAAAATCGTCTCCGCGCGTCGGACATCGCCGCCGCCCCCAACCGGGAGCTGCCACGTGGCGCCCCCGGACCACATCATCGCCCCGCGCCGCCAGGCCCGCTCGGGGCCGTCCCCGGCCCTCCCGGCCCGACTCCCAGGCACCGCCGCCCGCCGCCCTACTCCTCCGCGCAGCCGCCCGCGCCGCCCCGTTCCTTCGCGCTCCGGCGAGCCACCGCCCCGCGCCGCCCAGCTCGACGCCGGAGCAAGCCGAGCCGCCCGCCGCACAGCCGCCCGGAGCCCTGCTCCGCCCTCCACCGCCGTCGCCGCCTCGCTGCCGGCCGGACCCGGCGCCCCCACGGCCAGATCCGGCTCCGCCCCCCCCCCCTCTCCGGCGAGATCCGCCACCGCCTCGGCTTCCGTGCACCGTTGACTTTTATCTCGAGGTGGTTTTTCTTCTAAGTCCTAAAAATCCCAGATCCATATGCTCCTGTTCCTCGTGTCGTATCTCCGCATCCGTAACTCCGTTTTTGGCATATAGCATATCAAAATGTTCATCTCAGAGAGTACATCATTTCATTCCATTGCATCATTTTCATTTGAGTGCAGCTTGATGCCCGAAATGCTGTTAGAAGAGGGCTACTTGAGATAATTGTCAGATCTGCTGCTCCATTTAGATATTTGTCATTTTTGCCATGATTATTGTGTGCATGATATGCCCATCAGTTCCACATATGTTTTTTTAAGGGTTTTGTCATCTTTCCAGATGTGCAACCCATGTATTTTTGTGATGTGTGTGGTGACTAGCACAAACTTGCCAAGTGAGGCACTTGGTAATTCTGATTTCAGGGACTTAGCATTTCCACCAAGTCCTTGATCTGTTTATCTCATATGGCCATATGTTCATGTTGTTTCCTAGTGATCCGTGCCTCTTTTGAGGATTATCAGTAAGGATGTTTTGTTAATCTTGTAGTGCTATATCCATCCATGTCTTTGTTTGCAATTATGGAGCACCCTAGCTTGAGTCAATCGAGCTCTACTTTTGCTACTTTGTGAATCTAGGCAGATTGTCTACTAGTTAGCGATTTTGCCGATGATGTTGTAGTTGATCCATGCATGCTATGTTATTGTTTTTGCCATGTCTAGCTTGCATTTTGTGTATTCTTTATGGGTGTATGATTAGCTTGTCATGACTTGCACCGTAGTGAGTGCATCGAGCTCGTAAACATGACTACTTGAGATATGTTTCAGCATGTGCCAGTTTTCACTAAGTCTGAAAACTGACTATGTTTTTCCTATGTTCACATGCTTGTTAGTATATTTTCTGATCCCTTTTGGCTCAAGGTCACTAAGGGACTTTTGTTAAGCTTTTTGAGTAGCTCCATGCCATGCTTTACTTTGCCATGTTCAGGTCCTGCAGCATGTAGTTTTGTTGCTTTGAAGAGTGCTACCTGATCTGAAATTCCAGACAAGTGTTAATTTCACCAAGTCTGAAATCTGTTTGCCCTATGCATTTTTGCCATGCTTGTTTGAACCTGTTAATGGATGAATTGGCCATAGCTCAGTGCTAGACTTTTGTTAAGCATCTTGTATGCATCCCTGCCATGTATTTTGATGCCATGTTTGGGTGCTGTAGCATGTTCATCTCGTTGCATTTAGATGGCTACTTGCTGTAAATCGCAGATCGTGGTCATATTTGAATCGCTTGCCATTTCCAAACCGTAACTCCGATTCCGGCGTTCTTTATATCATTTTCAAGCGACTTCATCTCATCTTTTCAGTGGACACTTGGATTCCCAGGTTGAGGCCAGGTTCATGCATCCCTTGTCAAATCTTGCATATGCATCCCGCATCGCATCCCGCATAGCATATCATCTTTGCATCATATTGTTTGATCCTTGCACGTGGTTGATTGTGTCCTTGTTGCTTGTTTGTCTTGTTTGGGTAGAGCTGGGAGACGAGTTCGCTAACGAGGAGCCCGTTGAGTTTGCTTTCGAGGACCCAGTCAACTTTGACAACTGTGCAGGCAAGATGATCATACCCTCGAAATCACTACTATCTTTGCTATGCTAGTTTGCTCGCTCTTCTGCTATGCCAATGCTACGATGCCTACCACTTGCTTTCAAGCATCCCAAATTGCCATGTCAAAACCTCTAACCCACCATGTCCTAGCAAACCGTTGATTGGCTATGTTACCGCTTTGCTCAGCCCCTCTTATAGCGTTGCTAGTTGCAGGTGAAGATTGGAGGCCGTTCCTTGTTGGAACATTATTTACTTGTTGGGATATCATTATATTGCCATGTTATCTTAATGCATCTATATACTTGGTAAAGGGTGGAAGTCTCGGCCTCTCGCCTAGTGTTTTGTTCCACTCTTGCCGCCCTAGTTTCCGTCATATCGGTGTTATGTTCCCGGATTTTGCGTTCCTTACGCGGTTGGGTTATAATGGGAACCCCTTGATAGTTCGCCTTGTTTAAAGCTTTTCCAGCAATGCCCAACCTTGGTTTTACCATTTGCCACCTAGCCTCTTTTCCCTTGGGTTTCCGGAGCCCGAGGGTCATCATATTTTAACCCCCCCGGGCCAGTGCTCCTCTGAGTGTTGGTCCGACCGAGTAGACTGCGGGGCCACCTCGGGGCAACTTGAGGGTTGGTTTTACTCGTAGGATGTCTCATCTGAGTGTGCCCTGAGAACGAGATATGTGCAGCTCCTATCGGGATTTGTCGGCACATTCGGGCGGTGTTGCTGGTCTTGTTTTAACCTGTCGAAGTGTCTTGAAGAACCGAGATACCGAGTCTGATCGGAACGTCTTGGGAGGAGGTCTATTCCTTCGTTGACCGTGAGAGCTTGTCATGGGCTAAGTTGGGACTCCCCTGCAGGGATTTGAACTTTCGAAAGCCGTGCCCGCGGTTATGGGCAGATGGGAATTTGTTAATGTCCGGTTGTAGATAACTTGAATATTAACTTAATTAAAATGAATCAACTGAGTGTGTTACCGTGATGGCCTCTTCTCGGCGGAGTCCGGGAAGCGGACACGGTGTTGGAGTAATGCTTGCACAGGTTGTCCTCTAGTTTCTCGCTCGCGCTTTGCCTCCTCTTCTCGCTCTCTTTTGCGAATAAGTTAGCCACCATATTTTTGCTAGTCGCTTGCTGCAGCTCCACATATTTACCTTGCCTTACCTATTAGCTTAAATAGTCTTGATCGCGAGGGTGCGAGATTGCTGAGTCCCTGTGGCTCACAGATTACTATTACACCAGATGCAGGGCCCGATGATTCCGCTCCAGGAGACGCGCTTGAGCTCAAGTGGGAGTTCGACGAAGACTCTCAACGTTACTATGTTTCCTTTCCTGATGATCAGTAGTGGTGCCCAGTTGGGGGTGATCGGGACCGTGTCGCATGTTGGGTTATCTTTTATTTTGGCGCCGTAGTCGGGCCATGAGTGTTTGGATGATGTAATGTTATTTATGTACTTGATTGACGTGGCGAGTGTAAGCCAACTATGTTATCTCCCTTTATTATTGATATTACATGGGATGTCGTGAAGATTGCCTAACTTGCGACATATGCCTTCAATGCGATTATGCCTCTAAGTCGTGCCTCGACACGTGGGAGATATAGTCGCATCGAGGGTGTTACAGTTTGCTGTGAGCAAACTGAGCCGGTTTGTTTCCAAACCGGGTGATGTACATTGGCATGTTGTTGAGAGAGTTATGCGCTATCTGAAAGGTACTATGAACTATGGACTTCACTATACCGGATACCCGTCGGTACTTGAAGGGTATAGTGATGCGAATTGGATCTCTGATGCTGATGAGATGAAGGCCACAACTGGGTATATATTTACTCTTGGAGGTGGCGCTGTTTCCTGGAAGTCTTGCAAGCAAACGATCTTAACGAGATCGACAATGGAAGCAGAATTAATGGCATTAGACACATCTAGTGTTGAAGCGAGATGGCTTCGAGATCTTTTGATGGACTTGCCATTGGTTGATAAACCGGTTCCGGCTATCCTTATGAACTGTGACAATCAGACTGTCATCACCAAGGTGAAGAGTTCAAAGGACAACATGAAGTCCACCAAACACATAAGAATGAGATTAAAAGCTGTCAGAAAATTAAGAAACTCCAGAGTGATAGCGTTGGACTATGCCCATACGGCTAAGAATCTGGCAGATCCCATTACAAAAGGGCTATCACGTGTTGTGATAGATAATGCATCGAGGGAGATGGGTATGAGACCCACATGAGTTGCCATGGTGGTAACCCAACCTATGTGATCGGAGATCCCGTGAACTAGGACCTGGGAAAACAAGCCAGTGGTGAACTGAGGAGAGTAACTATACTAACCCACTCCGTTGGAGATGCAATACTCTCGATACTGTATGGTAGGACGACTACGGTCTTAATGTGTTCCAAAGCTTATAAAAGCAAGATGTTATCCTACAGAGCGATCTTTGGAGGAACACACCTATATGAGCCCGACTGCTGGTCACGGTCTATGAGATTGGGGTGATCTCTAGTAAGCTCATGAATAGGCCAGGAGTGTGACTTATATGCTCCACCCGAGGGGTCAGCCTTCGGCAGCCTAGTACTAGTAAGACATGTAGTGAAACTTCTTTACGCCAAACTGACAATTCAAGGCATAGTCCATTGTTCAGTTGTGAAGGAGTGTAGCCACTTGTTCTAGGTGAAGTTCAACCTTAATAGGTCTTCACTGAAACACTGGTATATCGAAACAGCAATTGGAACAGAGGACACAATGGGCCCTCGAGATCTGGTGGGGGATTGCTGAAATCTGAGATGGTCTCTAGGCCCATATTGCAATTTCTGAAAAATCTCTAAGGGCCCATGTGGGTTATATGGCACTAGGTGTAGTGGGAAGTTTAGTCCCACCCCGGAAGTGGAAGGAGAGTTGGAGTGGTTTATAAGGGTTTCTCTTCTACATGCTATTGGAGCTTGAGAAGAGAAGAGGCCCTCGCGCACTCCTCCTCCGCCGCCCGCCTCGTCACGACGCGCCGCGGGTTGCGGGATTGAGCCGAGCCGAGCTCACACCTACACGCTTATTTTTGCCAGTCACTAACGGAGAGTTTTCTGACAGCTGGGCCACGATCTCAGACGTCGGATCGTGGGCTGTCACGGACTCGGACGTGGGTCGAGCCCACATCTCTCCACGCAGCTGCGCCTATAAGTATGCGGTGTCTCCTAACCCTAGCCACCACGAACAGACCACATCTGCTCACGCGCACGCCCACCGTCGTTCCTTTGCTGCTGCTCACGCGCACGCCCACCGTCGTTCCTTTGCTGCTGCTGCCGCCGGTGACTCCATCCCGTCCGCCGCGTACACGGTCGACGGGAGAGCAGGTCTTCGAAACCACGCCCTTCTGGCTCCTGTACGGGGTGAGGGGCGAATAGGTTTTTGGGCAGCGATTACGCGACTGCTCGCTTCCGATTGTCTACTTCCTCTGCGTCCGCGTCGCCTTCATCATCACCATGTCCACCGACGCCGACCGTGCCGCCGTCGAGAAAGCTGAAGCCGACAAGAAGGCCGCCGAGGACGCCGCTGCTGCCACCAAAGCCGCGGCCTCTGCGTGGCCTACTGGAGGGTATAACTCGTTTATCCCGCTCCTGATTATTTTCATATTAGTAGTACTAGCAGTGTGTGTAGATTTGTCTACTGTTTGCTTAGTACGTGCATGTTTAGATCAGAGTCAGTACGTCATCAACTTAGTCAATGCCATGCTAGTGATTTACTCATGGATTAATTTAATCGAGAAATTGCCTATTTACTCAACAATCCAAAAACCTATTATGTGTAGGAATTTCTCGGCAAGTGGCTTTGCCGCTGCACTGAAACCGGATAAGTTTACCGGTACATACTTCAAGCGTTGGCAGACTAAGACCACGTTATGGCTCACGGCTATGAACGTGTTCTGGGTCACCGGTGTATCCACGGGAACGATTGCTCCTGAACAGGAGAAGGCGTTCAAGGAGGCTACCGTTGTGTTTCTCGGAGTAGTTCTTAGCGTGATCGGAGATAAACTGGTCGACGCATATTTACATGTGCATGTCGCCAAGGACTTGTGGGAGGCGCTCGAATCTAAATTCGGGGCCGCCGATGCAGGGAGTGAGATGTATATTATAGAGCAGTTCCACAATTACAAGATGGTTGAAAACTGTCCTATATTGGAGCAGGCTCGTGAGATAATATGCATTGTTAAGGAACTTGAGCTTCTCAAGTGCGAGTTACCGGGCAAGTTTGTCGCGGGCTGCATAATCGCTAAGCTCCCTAATTCCTGGAGGAACTTTGCCACCACTCTGAAACATCAGAGGTGTGAATTCTCTGTGGAAGATGTCATTGGCCATCTGAGTGTTGAGCAGAATTCGAGGGCAAAAGACTCGCACGGAAAAGGGGCCGAAGGGACTTCTGTTGCCAACATGGTGAACTAGAAGAACTTCAACTCCCACAAGCCCAAGGGAAAGAACGGTGTCCAACACAATACCGACTTTAAGAAGAAGGGTAAGAAGACCTTCAAGAAGAACAAGAAGGACGAGGGTTGCTTTACTTGTGGTTCGGTTGAACATTGGGCCAACAAGTGCCCGAACAAGTACAAGAAGCCAGGACAGGACTCCAAGTCTGTCAACATGATTGTGGGCAACAATGAGAATGGTGCATCTGGGTACGGTAATTTATTTACTGTTTTTTCAGTGTTTCAACCCAACGATTGGTGGGTGGACACAGGTGCAGGTGTTCATGTGTGCGCTGACATTTCATTGTTCACTTCTTACCAGGTCACAGGTCACGGGTCCGTATTGATGGGGAATGGCGCGAGTGCTTCTGTTCATGGTGTTGGCACGGTCGATCTGAACTTTACTTCTGGAAGGATCATGCAGCTGAAGAACGTGCAGCATGTCCCCGCCATCAAGAAGAATCTCGTTAGTGGCTCCCTTCTATGTAGAGAAGGGTTTAAGTTCGTTTTCGAGTCTAATAAATTAGTTGTTACAAAATATGGACTCTTTTTTGGAAAAGGTTATGAGAGCAGAGGGATGTTCCGCCTTTCCCTCGCAGATTTTTGTAATAAAGTCGTGAACCATACACATTCGAATGTTAATGAATCTGAAGTTTGGCATTCACGTCTTTGTCACATTAGTTTTGGTGTTATGATGCGGCTAGCCAAGTTGGATTTAATCCCGAGTTTCACTTTAGCCAAAGGTTCTAAGTGCCTTCCATGTGTGCAAGCTAAGCAACCTCGCAAGCCTCATAAGGCCGCGGAGGAGAGACACCTGGCACCATTAGAACTCATACATTCTGATCTTTGCAAGATGAATGGTGTGTTGACTAAAGGTGGAAATAGATACTTCATGACATTGATAGATGATTCCACTAGATATTGCTATGTGTATCTGTTAAATACTAAAGATGAGGCTCTACACTACTTTAAAATCTATAAGGCAGAAGTTGAAAATCAACTTGAAAAGAAAATTAAATGAGTCCGGTCAGATCATGGTGGAGAGTACTTCTCGAGTGAGTTTGATTCCTTCTGTGCGGAACACGGCATTATTCATGAGAGGACGCCTCCCTATTCACCCCAGTCAAACGGGGTTGCCGAGCGGAAAAACCGTACACTAACTGATTTGGTTAACGCCATGTTAGATACATCGGGTTTATCCAAGGCATGGTGGGGGGAGGCTATATTGACGGCATGTCATGTCCTGAATAAAGTTCCGACAAAGGATAATGAGATCACTCCCTATGAGAAATGGGCAAAGAGAAGGACGACACTCTCGCACTTGTGCACTTGGGGCTGTTTGGCGAAAGTCAACGTGCCGATCCCCAAAAAGCGTAAGCTTGGACCCAAGACTGTGGACTGCGTTAATTTGGGCTACGCTAAGAACAGCGTTGGCTATAGATTTCTAGTAGTGAAATCTGAGGTACCTGACCAGAAGGTCGGTACAATTATGGAGTCTAAGGATGCTACATTCTTTGAGGATATTTTTCCTATGAGAGATATGCAAAGCACTTCTAGACAGGAATCCGAGGAGACTCCTGAACCTGCCATCCCTATGGAATATTATGAACAAACACATGATGGAAATCCTGAGGAGGATGACGAGGAAACCCTTGGTAGGGGCAAGAGACAAAGGACTGCAAAGACCTTTGGTGATGATTTCTTCATGTACCTCGTGGATGATACTCCCACTTCTATTTTAGAAGTGTATGCCTCTCCAGAAGCTGACTACTGGAAGGATGCGGTCCGTAGCGAGATGGATTCCATCATGGCTAACGGGACATGGGAGATCACTGACCGTCCCTATGGTTGCAAACCACTGGGATGTAAGTGGGTGTTCAAAAAGAAGCTTAGGCCCGATGGTACGATTGAAAAGTACAAGGCTAGGCTTGTGGCCAAGGGCTATGACCAGCAAGAAGAGGAAGATTTCTTTGATACCTATTCACCTGTGGCTAGACTGACCACCATTCGAGTATTACTCTCGTTGGCGGCCTCACATGGTCTTCTCGTCCATTAGATGGATGTTAAGACGGCTTTTCTAAATGGAGAGCTAAAGGAGGAAATCTACATGCAACAGCCTGATGGCTTTGTGATAGATGGTCAGGAAAGAAAGGTGTGTAGGTTGATAAAATCTTTATATGGCCTGAAACAAGCACCTAAGCAATGGCATGATAAGTTTAATACAACTCTGGCATCTGTTGGTTTCATTGTTAATGAGGCTGAAAAATGTGTATACTATCGCCATGGTGGGGGCGAAGGAGTTATACTGTGCTTGTATGTTGATGACATACTGATATTCGGAACAAACCTCAAAGTCATTGAGGAGGTCAAATCGTTTCTATATCAGAACTTTGAGATGAAAGACCTTGGTGTGGCTGATGTTATCTTGAACATCAAGCTACTGAGAGATAATGAGGGTGGGATCACACTTCTGCAATCCCATTACGTTGAGAAGGTGTTGAGTCGATTTGGATATTCGTACTGCACACCATCTCAAACACCATATGATCCTAGCGTATTGATTCAAAAGTCCAAAGGCATGGCTAAAGATCAATTGAGATACTCTCAAATCATTGGTTCACTGATGTACCTAGCAAGCGCAACGAGGCCTGACATCGCGTTTGCTGTGAGCAAACTGAGCCGGTTTGTTTCCAAACCGGGTGATGTACATTTGCATGCTGTTGAGAGAGTTATGCGCTATCTGAAAGGTACTATGAACTATGGACTTCACTATACCGGATACCCGTCGGTACTTGAAGGGTATAGTGATGCGAATTGGATCTCTGATGCTGATGAGATGAAGGCCACAACTGGGTATATGTTTACTCTTGGAGGTGGCGCTGTTTCCTGAAAGTCTTGCAAGCAAACGATCTTAACAGGATCGACAATGGAAGCAGAATTAACGGCATTAGACACATCTGGTGTTGAAGCAAGATGGCTTCGAGATCTTTTGATGGACTTGCCATTGGTTGATAAACCGGTTCCGGCTATCCTTATGAACTGTGACAATCAGACTGTCATCGCCAAGGTGAAGAGTTCAAAGGACAACATGAAGTCCACCAAACACATAAGAATGAGATTAAAAGCTGTCAGAAAATTAAGAAACTCCGGAGTGATAGCGTTGGACTATGTCCATACGGCTAAGAATCTGGCAGATCCCTTTACAAAACGGCTATCACGTGTTGTGATAGATAATGCATCGAGGGAGATGGGTATGAGACCCACATGAGTTGCCATGGTGGTAACCCAACCTATGTGATCGGAGATCCCGTGAACTAGGACCAGGGAAAACAAGCCAGTGGTGAACTGAGGAGAGTAACTATACTAACCCACTCCGTTGGAGATGCAATACTCTCGATACTGTATGGTAGGATGACTACGGTCTTAATGTGTTCCAAAGCTTATAAAAGCAAGATGCTATCCTACAGAGCGATCTTTGGAGGAACACACCTATATGAGCCCGACTGCTGGTCACAGTCTATGAGATTGGGGTGATCTCTAGTAAGCTCATGAATAGGCCAGGAGTGTGACTTATATGCTCCACCCGAGGGGTCAGCCTTCGGCAGCCTAGTACTAGTAAGACATGTAGTGAAACTTTACGCCAAACTGACAATTCAAGGCATAGTCCATTGTTCAGTTGTGAAGGAGTGTAGCCACTTGTTCTAGGTGAAGTTCAACCTTAACAGGTCTTCACTGAAACACTGGTATATCGAAACAGCAATTGGAGCAGAGGACACAATGGGCCCTCGAGATCTGGTGGGGGATTGCTGAAATCTGAGATGGGCTCTAGGCCCATATTGCAATTTCTGAAAAGTCTCTAAGGGCCCATGTGGGTTATATGGCACTAGGTGTAGTGGGAAGTTTAGTCCCACTCCGGAAGTGGAAGGAGAGTTGGAGTGGCTTATAAGGGTTTCTCTTCTACATGCTATTGGAGCTTGAGAAGAGAAGAGGCCCTCGCGCATTCCTCCTCCGCCGCCCGCCTCGCCACGCTACGCCTCATCACGACGCGCCGCGGGTTGCGGGATTGAGCCGAGCCGAGCTCACACCTACGCGCTTATTTTTGCCAGTCACTAACGGAGAGTTTTGCAAGCAAACGATCTTAACAGGATCGACAATGGAAGCAGAATTAACGGCATTAGACACATCTGGTGTTGAAGCGAGATGGCTTCGAGATCTTTTGATGGACTTGCCATTGGTTGATAAACCGGTTCCGGCTATCCTTATGAACTGTGACAATCAGACTGTCATCACCAAGGTGAAGAGTTCAAAGGACAACATGAAGTCCACCAAACACATAAGAATGAGATTAAAAGATGTTAGAAAATTAAGAAACTCTGGAGTGATAGCGTTGGACTATGTCCATACGGCTAAGAATCTGACAGATCCCTTTACAAAAGGGCTATCACATGTTGTGATAGATAATGCATCGAGGGAGATGGGTATGAGACCCACATGAGTTGCCATGGTGGTAACCCAACCTATGTGATCGGAGATCCCGTGAACTAGGACCTGGGAAAACAAGCCAGTGGTGAACTGAGGAGAGTAACTATACTAACCCACTCCGTTGGAGATGCAATACTCTCGATACTGTATGGTAGGATGACTACGGTCTTAATGTGTTCCAAAGCTTATAAAAGCAAGATGCTATCCTACAGAGCGATCTTTGGAGGAACACACCTATATGAGCCCGACTGCTGGTCACAGTCAATGAGATTAGGATGATCTCTAGTAAGCTCATGAATAGGCTAGGAGTGTGACTTATATGCTCCACCTGAGGGGTCAGCCTTCGGCAGCCTAGTACTAGTAAGACATGTAGTGAACCTTCTTTACGCCAAACTGACAATTCAAGGCATAGTCCATTGTTCAGTTGTGAAGGAGTGTAGCCACTTGTTCTAGGTGAAGTTCAACCTTAACAGGTCTTCACTGAAACACTGGTATATCGAAACAGCAATTGGAACAGAGGACACAATGGGCCCTCGAGATCTGGTGGGGGGTTGCTGAAATCTGAGATGGGCTCTAGGCCCATATTGCAATTTCTGAAAAATCTCTAAGGGCCCATGTGGGTTATATGGCACTAGGTGTAGTGGGAAGTTTAGTCCCACCCCGGAAGTGGAAGGAGAGTTGGAGTGGCTTATAAGGGTTTCTCTTCTACATGCTATTGGAGCTTGAGAAGAGAAGAGGCCCTCGCGCATTCCTCCTCCGCCGCCCGCCTCGCCACGCCACGCCTCGTCACGACGCGCCGCGGGTTGCGGGATTGAGCCGAGCCGAGCTCACACCTACGCGCTTATTTTTGCCAGTCACTAACGGAGAGTTTTCTGACAGCTGGGCCACGATCTGAAACGTAGGATCGTGGGCTGTCACGGACTCGGACGTGGGTCGAGCCCACGTCTCTCCACGCGGCTGCGCCTATAAGTATATGGTGTCTCCTAACCCTAGCCGCCACGAACAGATCACATCTGCTCACGCGCACGCCCACCATCGTTCCTTTGCTGCTACTCACGCGCATGCCCACCATCGTTCTTTTGCTGCTGCTGCCGCCGGTGACTCCATCCCGTTCGCCGCGTACACGGTCGACAGGAGAGCAGGTCTCCGAAACCACACCCTTCTGGCTCCTGTACGGGGTTAGGGGCGAATAGGTTTTTGGGCAGTGATTACGCAACTGCTCGCTTCCGATCGTCTACTTCCTCTACATCCGCGTCGCCTTCATCATCACCATGTTCACTGACGCCGACCGTGCCGCCGCCGAAAAAGCTGAAGCCGACAAGAAGGCCGCCGAGGACGCCGCTGCTGCCACCAAAGCCGTGGCCTCTGCGTGGCCTACTGGAGGGTATAACTCGTTTATCCCGCTCCTGATTATTTTCATATTAGCAGTATTAGCAGTGTGTGTAGATTTGTCTACTGTTTGCTTAGTACGTGCATGTTTAGATCAGAGTCAGTACGTCATCAACTTAGTCAATGCCATGCTAGTGATTTACTCATGAATTAATTTAATCGAAAAATTGCCTATTTACTCAACAATATTTACGCGTAGTTACCGCGAAAAAGATCGTCAAATGTAGGCATGGCATATCCACTGGAGTCCGAGTCCTATGCTGTGGGCTCGCCCGCTCGCCGCTCCACTAGCTGGAGTCCGAGTTCTATGCTAAGGCACCGAAGCATTGTCCACTAGCTGGTCGGTCTTTTCCATCCGCAGACGCCAAGCCAGTAGCAGCCCACTACGAAACAGTCCTGCATTTTCGAGTGGACCGAGCAAGCTTGTTCTCCCAAACAGTCCTACATTCATGTTGACACGTGGCATCTAGTAAGGCGAGTCTCACGTGAGGAGAGAAAGGAGTATAAGATTTTTTTTCCTAAGTTATTGACATAGCTTTCAATATGTATCTTGCCAATTATTTTTATGTGTACATATTCACAGTAAATTGTGATAAAATTATTGTATAACCATCTTTTACTGATCTGGATATTTCGGTATTTTCATCCAGAGAGATGATCATTTCATCAATAATTACTTCATTAATTTATGATGCACTATGTGCCATAAACGTGATGTCGATAGTTAGGTTAGAATTATTAAAATATTATGAGTATGATGATATACCATATAAATCACATGTCAATAGAGTAATTGTTGTTGAAGCTCTTTTTAAAAGAAAAAATGCCTTAAATTTTTAGATGAGGAGTTTGAGGACTCTTACAAAAAATAAAATTAACCCTTTTACATTACCGACCAATTCTAGAGAACATTTTTTTCTTCAAACATGGTTACTCCATTCGTTTCAAAATAATTGAAGTTATATATTTTGTCCCGAGACAAACTTCATAAAGTCCGCCCGAGTCTATATAAAAGTACATCAACATTACAACATCTATGACACCAAATTTGTTTCATTAGGTTCATGATGACATATATTTTTATATATGATAAATATTTGGTATTTAGGATCTTATTTTATTTTTTATAGACTCTCAAACTTAAAAATGTTAGATTGAGAACAATCCTAAAACTTCAGTTACTTTGGAATGGAGGGAGTACATGATAAATGAATGCATGCATACATCATTGATGTTCCACGCTATGTTTTGGTAAAATAGGGAATTTATATGGTATATCATATATGTAAAAAGATAGTGGGAGTTTTCGCAAAATTAAATAGGAAGTTTTAGGATTGTTCTAGTGGGAGTTTTGGTAAAATAGGAAATTTAAACTTACATTAGTGCAATGCAGATATTTGTTTACTTGTGATGATGTGCTTGGAACGGAGATCATGGGCATTCGGGAGGGCCTTTTGCTTGCGCTACAATGGAGCAATCTACATATCGATGTCGAATTAGACAATCTAGAAGCAGTGAAGATGTTACAAAGTGCAGAAACAAATAGATCAAAATATGCCTTTTTGATAAAGGAGATCAAAAATCTTTTGATCGGGCGTAATTCTTGTATTACTCATATTGTTTGTAGCAAAAATAATGCTAGTAATTTCTTGGCAAATTTTGGACGACCACGATGCCGAACGGTTGTGTGGCTTGGATCCGGTCCAGAAGAACTCCTAGACATTGTTGGTCGTGATTGTAATTCTTGGGTGATTGAGTAATACAAGTATTATCCCACAAAAAAAATATGTAGGTATCGGTAGAAGTGTATTTTTTTAGGGACAGTAGAAGTGTATGTTAAAAAAAAGATAGCGGGAGTTTTCGCAAAAAAAAAGATAGAGAGAGAGGGAGAGAGGGAGAGTCGTGCTTCTGTCTACTTGCTTGTCTTCGTCCATGCCGTGCGTTGTGGAAGGCTGGTTATAGCACTGTTGCGTAGATCCACCCAATGAAACACAGTTGCCGCCATGGAGAACAGTGGCCGGCAGCGGCAAATAGGAAATTGGCAGTCACATCTCACATGGATGCATACATGCCACCGGAGGGGAGGCGTGCGCTTCCCCACGACATCGTCACACCGAACAGTTGCATCTCTGAGCACGCACGCACGAACGTACCCTACCCACACGGCCAGCGGGACGGCTGTTCGTACGTTTGATCAAATCGTCAAGGATGTTTTATGAGTATATCGATAGGGCAGCAGGGGTGTCCCGGCCGTAGCCTTTTGTCCGGAGGTGACTAAGCCTAAGGGGCCAACTCCACCGCACGACCCATTTCTATCCCAAATTGTCCGTTTGTATTTGTTTGTGGTAAAACGAACAAATCGAACGACCCAACGCATGGGAGCATACGGACGTTTCGTCCGATCTATGTCCGCTTTTACCCCATTTACAGACCAAAGTTGCTCTCGGTTTGAGGCCAAAGTGGACAGAAAGCGGACGTCTTCGCGTCCTCGTCGTCCGTCTGTGTCCGCCTCGACCCCACCCGTCACTCTCTTCTTTTCTGTACCTGGCCCACCATACGGACAAAATCCGAACAAAATGGGTATAGATTTAGGGTAGCAGCGTTGGGTGCAACGAGTTTGTGCGGCCTCTGTCCGGCGTTTGTTCTCTCTATTTCTACCCCATGCGGACAAAATCCGGACAAAATAAGTATAGATTTAGAGTCGTGCGGTGGAGTTGGCCTAACAATGCACATAGACATAGAGCTATGTGACGTGCACGGTCATGAGCGGTGGGAGTTTACCAAACCTACAGTACATCAAAAATAGTACTACCCCGTTTACGAAGGAAGATCGTCAAAATGGACCAAACTGGTCATTTTCTGAAACTTAACCACAAAATGATCCTGATCTGAAAATATTTCACAAACAGGCCCTTTTGCATGACGCCCGTGGCTAGAATCTCATTCTAGATGTCACTACCATGGGACCCCAATCTGGGGCGTCATGCAAAAATGGGCCAATTTATGAAATACTTTCATATGGGAGTCATTTTATGTTGAAGTTAAAAAAAGCCAGTTTCGTCCGTTTTCACAGGGAGAACTAAGCAGGCAGCATTGTACATGATGCAGCCGGTCATGTAATAGCCACATCGAGGACGGCACATGCAACAAACTCCCGTGCTTGTACCGCATGCCATCGTTCTTGTAACAAAAATTCTGAGACCTCTGCATTCGTGGAGTATACTCTATAGTATGTTATTAAAGTGGATGTAAAGCACTCAGACTAACAAATCAATAAGCTAATACCATTGCCCGCACAGCCCTTGTCAGGTCTGTGACCATCTCCCAGGTGATATACTTTATCACACCACTTGTTGTCCCTTCGGGCACACTACACAATGTCAACAAGCTGGAGCGGGCATTTCTATGGTCGGGTTTAGACAAGACCATCGGGGCTAAGTGTAAGGTCAACTAGGAGGTGGTTTGCCGTCCAGTTCAGTATGAAGGTCTAGGGGTGTTGAACACTGACAAATTTGCTCGGGCCCTGAGATTGCGCTGGCCTTGGTTTGAATTGAAGGAACCAAGCAAGATGTGGGTGGGCACCGAAAACCCATGCGACAAGGCCGACATTGACTTCTTCTACGCCTCCACCACCATCATTTTGGGGAATGGGGCTAGAACGTCATTCTGGGACTCCCCATGGTTGCTAGGGCGCAAGCCCAAGGAGATTGCACCGCTCATTTACGAGGCCTCCTCAAGAAAAAATTGAAAGGTGCGGGAAGCTATTAAGGACAATGCTTGGATTTTAAAGAGGCCAGACACTGTGGTATCTGTTGACCACAGAAGGGATTTTTTAACCCTTTGGTTGCTTTTACATGATGTCATTCTTGACGAGCACTCCGAGGACGACGTCATCTGGAAGCACACAACTAACGGGCAATACTCGGCCGCCTCCGCTTATAAAGCGCAATTCTTGGGCATGGTTAACTCTCCCATGGAGCAAATAGTATGAAAGGCTTGGGCACCGCCAAAAGTCAAGTTCTTTGCTTGGCTTACTTTACAATACCGAATTTGGACGGCGAATAGATTGGACAAGCGTGGGTGGCAAAACTGTGGTCATTGCCCTCACTAGTGCAGAACCGGGCAATAGCACCGGTTCGTAAGGCCCTTTAGTGCCGATTTGGTAACCGGCGCTAAAATGTAGGCACTAAAGCCCCCCCCCCCTTTAGTACCGGTTCAGCACGAACCGGTGCTAAAGGGCAACCACGTGGCACGAGCCAGCTTCGGGGGCAGGGAGCCCTTTAGTACCGGTTGGTGTCACCAACCGGTATTAAAATGTTGGGGGGGTTTTGGGTTTATGATTTCTTTTTCATTTAATTTTGTGTTTTCCATTTAATTCTTTTTCGTTTGCTGGTATTTTACGATACTACATATTGTACACGTTATGCATATATATAAATAGAATTTCTAGTAGAACCGATCATAATATATATATATATATCATCGAATGTCTCACAACCACCATTAATTAATTCACACATATATACACACATGTATATATATATGCAATTTCTCCTAATTGGTGCCTTCGGAGCCAGTGGCATTAGCCTAGCTAATTGGTGCCTTCGGAGCACGATAACAATTGGAAGTGGTTCATGGGGGTGGTAGCGGGTAATAGTATTCTCCTTTGGGATCTATGACCTGGTCGAGCAAAAATCCCGCTATTTCCTCTTGAATTACTTTTATGCGGTCCTGTGCTAGGAGCTTGTCCCGCACCTCTTTGAACTATTAAGAAGGAGATCAATATGCATGTGTATTAGTTGTGTGACTAGATATCGATAATGGTGTAAAAATTGCGAATAGTGTTCTGACAATCAATATCGTACCCACTTCTGTCTTTGAGATTTGCTCCTTTCGGACGCCATCATGCGAATGTTCTCGCAAACGTAGTATGCACATAGATCATTCCCTGGCGCCTGCTTTAGGGCCTTTACGAGAATGGAATTTGATCAGATAATAATTAATCAAGCATGATAATTAAAGAGATGGCAGCTAGCTAGTACTACTTAATTACTTACCTTGGGTCGATACCATTTCAGACTTTGTTTCCATGGGCCTGGAGTGACCCTGATGAACTTTGCCCAAGCCCTGCCCGTCGACAAAGAAAATGAATAAATGGGTTATTAAATAGTTGTTATCAGGAAATGACGAACTAATTAAATAGGCCGAGATATAGTTAATAATGATTGAAATTACCTGTTGACTATCCCCTTCACGATGGTGTAGGCACTTGCTTTCTTAAGTAGCGAGTCTAGTACTTCAACTGTTCCTTCATCAACTTTAATGATTAACAAGATCCAGTGATATCTGCATACACACACGTTTGCATGTCTTAATTAAGCGGGCATATGTAAGAAAAAACATGTAGCTATAGCTAGTAGGGGAAAACAGAATTTGTAGTACAAGACAGTGTGACTCACTAGAAGTTGTAAGGAAGTAGTATATCTTCATTGTATTTGAGTTCCTTAAAGAACTATAGCATGCTTTCCTCTACACATTTTGCGTGATATGGATCTATTTTCCATGTGTATTCATTAATGGTATTTGGGTCAACGAACCTAATGCCATAGCGTCCACCTTTTTTCATTTTATAAATCTTCATCCTGCATAATACCACAGAAAAGAATATAGTGAGGATAATTACAGGTAATGATTGATCAAAATGATCAGCTAGCTTGAGACTTAAATTACAGAAAGAAATCACTTACAGACAATAGCAACTGACGATAGATTTGTCGAGTGCGTCTTTATTGTATAGCTGAAAAAGTTCTGAATACTCAACGGTCACAGGTTTCTTATGGTAGTAATGCTCCTCGTTGACATTCACCATGAGGGACTCTCGATTGGAAATCTTGGTAATGTCCATGTACCATTGATGCAATTCATACATTCTCGCTGGGAGCTTATTGACCTCCTCTGGCTCGACCAAAGATTGGCCCCGGGCATATTTCCGTTTTATTTCCTCCTCTCTAGTCGAAGACATGGGCTCGATATCGAGGAGTTGTCCAACAGTGATCCCGATCGATTTAGCCTGCGCAATATGCTCCTCGGTTATTACCACATCGCCCACCCCGGGAACGTTAACGGTTTGCCCACAATAATATTGGGCGCGCCTACTCTCATGTGTTGTTGGCACAACAAGCGGGGGGATTGATTGCGCCGCTTGTTCTCCCAGCTGGGGAACGGTTTTACCGCTCCTTTTGCCAGCTGATTTGCTCGAGCTCGAGCTCGCCTCTTTCTGTAGACGTGCTCGATTTAACTTCCTAAGGTGGCGCTCATAGTCTGTGTCAACAGGCTTGGGAGCTGGTGGTCTAGCCATACGAATGAAGTGGTCAATCTTTTTCACAGGCACTTTCTCCCTTGGCGGCGGTGGCGGTTTCGGTGCAAAATGGGCTTCCACCTCGGCCTTCGATATGGCTACGTTTTCCTCCTCGGACTTGTCGTAAGGCCTCTGCGGAAGAGGCGCGAGGCTTGGACCATATTGAAATCGCTTGCCTCCGCCTGTACCTGCAGTACTACCTCGACTTGTACCGCTACACACCATAGCTGAGGCGGCTCTCTTCTGTGATTGCTGAGGCGGCGAAGACGGCTGACGTGGCTGAGTTGGAGGAGGAGGAGTGGTCTGAAGCTGTGCCGGACTTGGAGGAGGAGTGGCCTGACGCGTTGGTGGACTTGGAGGAGCGGGAGTCTGCTGACTCGGTGGCGGACAGCAACGAGGAGTCGGATGACGTGGTGTCGGTGGCCTTTGAAAGATGATGCAATCATTTCTCCATATGATGATACGATGGTTGGCCTCTCCTAGTGTGTGCTCATCGTCACCTCCAGGAATGTCAAGCTCTAGCCCCGAATATTGGTCCACCACCTCATCAACCAAGACACGAGCATAGCCCGCTGGAATCGGGTTGCAATGGAAGGTTGCCTCGGGGGGATTTGTAAAAGCAAGGGCGTCTGCCACCTTCATGGATATGTTCTTCATTTTGAAGTGTAGCTCGCAGTTAGTGTTCTCCATGATGTCATCCACTGGGTAGCTATCCAGCAATGCGTCGCCCGGGGAGGAACCCACGCTGCTTCTCGGCATGGATGGGACGGTGCTATCCATTGGTGGATCATCCGCTAGCTGCTGAGACCCCCTTTGCTGGCTAAGTGAGTCAATCTGCTCCTGCTGCCGCTGGAATTTGATTGCGAAGTCCGCGTGCGCTGATTCTAGGCCTTGAAGGCGTTCATAGTCTAGCTTCCTCTGCTCCTCCTCCATCTTCCTCTTCTTCTCCTCCGCAATCTTCTTTCTCGCACGGGTTCTGTAGTCGGCGTTCCAGTCCGAAAACCCCTCATACCACGGAATAGCGCCCATGCCTCGTGTTCTTCCCGGGTGTTCAGGATTTCCCAGGGCACGCTTAAGCTCGTCGTTCTCTCTGTTGGGCTCGAACAACCCGGATCGAGCCTCTTCTATTGCAACAAGTAGCTTATCTTCGGCTCTGTCCAGACATGCCTTCTTCGAAACTTTGCCTGTCTTCGGGTCCAACTCCCCCCATGCGCATAGAACCAAGTCCTGCACCTGGGGGGCCAGCTCAATGTTTCTGGAGTGACACCTGCATCCAGCATCTCTTTCTCAGACTTATCCCACTTAAGCATTCCCACTGCATAGCCACCTGCCCCCAGCTTATGGAACTTATCCTTTTTTGCGGCATTGGCCTTGTTTATTCTTGATCGTTCCTTAGATAATTCCGAATCCTTGAATTTCACAAAATCGTCCCAATGAGCACTTTGGTTCTCTAGTGTTCCCTCGAATACTGGAGTCTTCCTTCCTCCGTTGACGTACTTGGCCCATTCACGAATCTTGTGGTTCTTGAATGCAACCGCCATCTTCCTAAGAGCAGCGTCCTTGACTTTCTCCACATCTGCATCTGTGAAATGATCTGGTAGGGTGAAATGTTCCATGAGCGTTTCCCAAAGCAAATGTTTTTGTTTGTCGTCGACAAAAGTAACTCCTGGACGTGGCTTTGCTGGCTCTCTCCATTCTTGAAGGGAGATCGGGAGTTGGTCCTTCACAAGAACTCCGCACTGACGAACGAACTTGTCCGCAATCTTCTTGGGCGCGAATGGTTCGCCATTAGGTCTGATTGCCTCGATATTGTACTTTACGCCCTCCTTCAACTTTTTGTTCGGGCCTCGTTTCGTCCTGTTGCCTGAAGATTTGCTCGATCCGGATGGCTGAAAGAAGAAAGATCGATTCGTTAATATATCTTCAAGTCATTTAAAACATGTGATGATCACCAGATGCCTGCTTATATAAATATATATACCTCGCCGGTCTTTGTTGTTTCAAGATCAACATTTTCTTCGTCATGTTCATAGTTCATGACTTCATCAATTCGGTCGTCGCGATCGAATATCATATCACCCTCCCCGGTGTTGTTTAGATATTCGGAGCCGTCATAATCTTCTTCATTCTGATCATCATATGGCCCGCGAGGATTGCATATGATATTGAACAGGGCCTCTTCTCTCTCTTTGTCGGTATTGTCCGCCATAGGTTTTGTTTAACTAATCCAAAAGAAATATATTCAAATTACAATGCATGGATGCAATCAATTAATAAGGAAAAACTGAATCAATCATAGTACATAATAAGCATCATCAAATATAATGTCGAATACGTCGTCCCGAATAATAGATATAATCTCGAATACATCGTCTCGAATAATAGATCTAATCTCGAATACATCGTCTCGAATAATAGATATAATCTCGAATACATCGTCGGATCATGCGGCGCGGGCGGTGGACACCCAAAGAGAAGGAACCCTCACAGGATCATAGCTGAAGCGAGATCCCTGAAGAAACTGCCAGGTATTGGAGAACCTGCCGCCCTCTAACGCAACCATGTAGCGATGGACGTGCTCGTCCTCCTCCTTGACACGGCGACGTACCACCTCCGGCGGGGCCGGCTCCCTCCGCACCAAAACTGGCCCACGCGAACGCCACCAAACAAGATCAGGGTCGACGACCGGGGCCGGGTACCTCATCAAGCGGTGCGCCCCTCCAGGCAGCACCTCCCAGTGCCAGCCCGGCGGAGCCCAGTCCTGGACATGGGTCAGCCGGACGTCGTCGCGGACGGGTCGACGGTGAGGATGTGGGCCGGGCATCGTCGAGAACAAATACTAGCTATATGCCCACAAAAAGTAACATTTTTTTAATGATTGGATTTTGATAACTAAAATTTCTAACATTTCTATATAACTAACATTCCTATAACATTTCTAACAATGCTATATAACTAACATTTCTATAACATTTCTAATACTTCTATAACTAAAAAACAGAAAAAAAAATTATAACATTTCTATATATATAACTAACATTTGTATAAGATTTCTAATATTTCTATAACTAAAAAAGGAAAATTTTCTAACTTTTTTATAACTATTTCTATAACTAAAAAACAGAAAAATTCCTAAGAATTCTAACTTTTCTATAACATTTCTAACAATGCTATATAACTAACTATTTCTATAACTAAAAAAGAAAACTTTCTAACTTTTTTATAACTATTTCTATAACTAAAAACAGAAAAATCCCTAACAATTCTAACTTTTCTATAACATTTCTAACAATGCTATATAACTAACTATTTCTATAACTAAAAAAAGAAAAAATTCTAACATTTTTATAACTATTTCTATAACTAAAAAACTAAAAAAATGTATGTGTGTGTGCTCACCGGCGAGGTGAGAGGCGACGGGGGACGGCGACAACGGGGACAGGGACGGGGCGGCGACGACGGGGACGGGCCGGGGCGGCGACGACGGGGACTGGCCGGGGCGGCGACGACGGGGACTGGCCGGGGCGGCGACGATGGGGACGGGGCGGCGATGACGGGGACGGGGACGACGCGCGGGACGGGCCGGGACGGCGCGGCGGTGACGACAGGGACGGGGACGACGGGGCGGCGACAACGGGGACGGGGCGGCGACGAGGGATATGGAGACGGGGGCGGCGGGCGACGGGGCAGAGGAGAAAAAGCAGATGAGAAACTGAAATTTTTGAAGTGTTTAATTATATAGGATGGACCTTTAGTACCGATTGGAGCCACCAACCGGTACTAAAGGCCTGTTTTGGCCAGGCCAAGCGGCGGGAACCGCACACCCTTTAGTACCGGGTGGTGGCTCCAACCGGTACTGGAGCCACCAACCGGTACTAAAGGGGGTGCGCTGGCAAGGTGTTGTGCGGCAAGTTTAGTCCCACCTCGCTAGCCGAGGGGCGTCCGCACTGATTTATAAACCCCCGTGCGGTAGCTCTCTTGAGCTCCTCTCCAAAGCAGGCCTATTGGGCCTACATGTTCTGTGCTGCCTTGTGGGCCTACTGGGCCTTTGCGGGCCGGCATCCTGGCCCAACAACAGGTTGGGTTTTTAGTCGTATGCAGGCCGCTCTGGCCCAGTAGGCGGGCTTTTTTTATTTATTTATTTTGCTTCATTTATTTTTTAGTTGTTTTTTGTGTATTTAGAGTTTCTTTGTGAATATTTTTGTTTTAGGTACAAAAAATTACAAACTTTTTGTTAGTGCCCGTAGTTTTCAAATTTGAATAGTTTAAATTTTGAATTATTTGAAATTAGTGTGAATCACTAGTTTGTGAATAACTTAACTTTAAAAATCAGTAAAGGTATGAAAGAATTTGTTTGCACATAAAATTTCTTCGCGTTTCAAATGCCAAAACACATAACTACCCTAACTATTACAGAGATTCCCTCCTGGGTGTGAAACACAAAAGAAAGTGATGATAGTGAAGCCGATCACATCCCAGATCTTTGGGTGTGAAACTTTTTCTTCGCGTGTGTCCCTTTGCGCCGTAACCATGGAAAATCTTCATCATTTAACGGGATGCTCGGGTCAATATTCACTGTGAATGGAACAATTTCATCAAACTTTTCATAATCTTCTGACATGTCTATCTTGTCATCCACTCCCACGATGTTTCTCTTCCCAGAAAGAACTATGTGCCGCTTTGGCTCATCGTACGATGCATTCGCTTCCTTATCTTTTCTTTTTCTTGGCTTGGTAGAAATGCCCTTCACATAGAAAACCTGTGCCACATCATTGGCTAAGACGAATGGTCCGTCTGCATACGCAAGATTGTTGAGATCCACTGTTGTCATTCCGTACTGCGAGTCTTCCGTTATCCCGCCTCGTGTCATATTGACCCATTTGCACTGAAACAAAGGGACCTTCAAACCACGTCTATAGTCAAGTTCCCATATGTCCTGTATATAACCATAATATGTTTCCTTTCCTGTCTTGGTTTCTGCATCAAAGCAGACACCACTGTTTTGGTTGGTGCTCTTTTTATCTTGGGCGATCGTGTAAAATGTATTACCATTTATCTCGTACCCTTTGAAAGTCATTATATTCAAAGATGGTAACTGGGACAGCAAGTACAGGTCATCTTCAATAGAGGTGTCATGCATGGTACGTGTCTGCAACTAGATGGCGAAACTCCTGGTTTGTTCACGTGTAATCCATTCATCAGACTGCTCCGGGTGTTTGGAGCGTAGCAAATTCTTGTGTTCATCCATATACGGAGCCACCAAGGCGGAAATCTATAGAACTGTGTAGTGTGCTTCAGTGAGAGAATGTCCGTCCATACATATTATTTGTTCCCCTCCTAGCGTGCCTTTTCCATCCAGTCTGCCCTTATGCCGCGATTCAGGAACACCAATCGGCTTAAGGTCAGGAATAAAGTCAATACAAAACTCAATGACCTCCTCATTTTCATGGCCCTTGGAGATGCTTCCTTCTGGCCTAGCACGGTTATGAACATATTTCTTTAAGACTCCCATGAACCTCTCAAAGGGGAACATATTGTGTAGAAATACAGGACCCAAAACGTTAATCTCTTCGCATAGGTGAATTAGGACGTGCGTCATGATGTTGAAGAAGGATGGTGGAAACACCAACTCGAAACTGACAAGACATTGCACCAAATCATTCTCTAACCTTGGTATGATTTCTGGATCGATTACCTTCTGAGAGATTGCATTGAGAAATGCACATAGCTTCACAATGGCTAATCGAACGTTTTCCGGTAGAAGCCCCCTCAATGCAACCGGAAGCAGTTGCGTCATAATCACGTGGCAGTCATGAGACTTTAGGTTCTGGAACTTTTTCTCTGCCATGTTTATTATTTCCTTTATATTCGACGAGAAGCCAGACGGTACCTTAATACTAAGCAGGCATTCAAAGAAGATTTCCTTCTCTTCTTTGGTAAGAGCGTAGCTTGCATGACCCTGATGTATGCCGTATTTTCCGTGCATACGTTGCTGGTCCTCCCGTGCCTCAGGTGTATCTTTTGTCTTCCCATACACGCCCAAGAAGCCAAGCAGGGTCACACAAAGATTCTTCGTCACATGCATCACGTCGATTGCGGAGCGGACCTCTAGGTCTTCCCAATAGGGAAGGTCCCAAAATATAGATTTCTTCTTCCACATGGGTGCGCGTCCCTCAGCGTCATTCGGAACAGGTTGTCCACCAGGACCCTTTCCAAAGACCACCTTCAAATCCTTGACCATATCATGTACATCAGCACCAGTACGGTGGCGAGGCTTCGTCCGGTGATCCGCCTCACCTTTGAAATGCTTGCCTTTCTTTCTTACGGGATGCCTGCTCGAAAGAAATCGACGATGTCCCAGGTACACATTCTTCTTACAATTAGCCAAATATATACTGTCGGTATCATCTAAACAGTGCGTGCATGCGCGGTATCCCTTGTTTGTATGTCCTGAAAAGTTACTGAGAGCAGGCCAATCATTGATGGTCACGAACAGCAACGCCTTTAGGTCAAATTCTTCCCCCATGTGCTCATCCCACGCACGTACACCTGTTTCACTCCACAGTTGTAAGAGTTCTTCAACTAATGGCCTTAGGTACACATCAATGTCGTTGTCGGGTTGCTTAGGGCCTTGGATGAGCACTGGCATCATAATGAACTTCTGCTTCATGCACAACCAAGGAGGAAGGTTATACAAACATAGAGTCACAGGCCAGGTGCTATGGTTGCTGCTCTGCTCCCCAAAAGGATTAATGTCGTCTGCGCTTAGACCAAACCATACGTTCCTTACGCCATCTGCAAACTCCTTCCCGTACTTTCTTTCGATTTTTCTCCACTGCGACCCGTCAGCGGATACTCTCAACTTTCCGTCTGTCTTACGGTCTTCTCTGTGCCATCGCATCGCCTTGGCATGCTCTTTGTTTTGGAACAAACGTTTCAACCGTGGTATTATAGGAGCATAACACATCACCTTGGCAGGAATCTTCTTCCTGGGGCGCTCGCCCTCGACATCACCAGGGTCATCGCGGCTAATCTTATAGCGCAATGCACCGCATACCGGGCAAGCGTTCAAATCCTCGTACTCACCGTGGTAGAGGATGCAATCATTAGGGCATGCATGTATCTTCTGCACCTCTAACCCTAGAGGGCAGACAGCCTTCTTTGCTTGGTACGTACTTTCGGGCAATTCGTTGTCCTTTGGAAGCATATCTTTATCATTACCGGCAACTTTCCAAATCCCTTGTCAGATACACCATTCTCTGCCTTCCATTGCAGCAATTCCAGTGTGGTGCCCAGCTTTTTCTTGTCACCTACGCAATTCGGGTACAATATTTTTTTATGATCCTCTAACATGCGCAGCAACTTCTTCTTCTCCAAATCACTTGCGCAGTTTCTCTTTGCATCGGCAATGGCCCGACCTAGATTATAAACGGTCTCATCCGATGCCTCTTCTTCAGCTTCTTCCCGCATTGCCGGCTCAGCTTCTTCCCGCATTACTGGCTCAGCTTCTTCCCTCATTGTTGTATCATCGTATTCAGGGAACCCATGGCCAGGATAGCTGTCGTCGTCCTCTTCTTCTTCATTGTCTTCCATCATAACCTCTTTTTCTCCATGCTTGGTCCAAACATTATAGTGGGGCATGAAACCGGACTCAAACAGGTGGACGTGAATGGTTCTTGACGTAGAGTAATTGCGACCATTCTTACAGCCAGCACATGGACAATGCATAAAACCATCCGCTCGCTTGTTTGCCTCAGCCGCAAGCAGAAAAGTACGCACGCCATTAATGAACTTGGGAGAGCATCGGTCATCGTACATCCATTGCCGGCTCATCTTCAATACACAACACCGAAAACATCAAATTAATACAATACATAAAGTTCATACATAAAGAGCATACAACACTTCAATGCAACAAACAAATAACTCTCTAGCTAAAGAATTTAAATGCAACAACAAATGCGATCAAGATCGCAACTAAGGTAACTCACTATGAATGGCATATTTTCTAATCTTTCTAATTTTCAAGCGCATTTTCTCCATCTTAATCTTGTGATCATCGACGACATCGACAACATGCAACTCCAATTCCATCTTCTCCCCCTCAATTCTTTTCAATTTTTCCTTCAAATCCTCGTTTTCTCTTTCAACTAAATTTAACCTCTCGACAATAGGGTCGGTTGGAATTTCGGGTTCAACTACCTCCTACATACAAATATCTATGTCAACTTGATGGGCATAATTTGTCATAAACACGAAATGCAATGAATAGTTTTAAAAGAGAATATACCACATCCGAATCATAACCCGGACGAGGGCCGACGGGGACGGATATCAAGACCATGGCACTATGCATAACAAACAACGTATGGGTAAGATAATTATACGAGTAACTATATATCCAAATCACACAAACATCATTTTTTTATATAAAACTTCATGAACAAGAGGCTCACCACAAGGTGGTGCCGGTGACGGGACGTTGCGAGCGATCGACGGTGGTTACGACGGAGATTTAGAAGGTACTAAGTAAACCACACCTACATATGCAAAACTAAGTGTTATTTTTGACCTCAAATTGCATATAAATCAAATACTAGCACATATATATATAATTCCTCCCAAATTACTAAACTCAAAAATCAATCACTATATAAAGCATTGCACGAGCTAATCTAGCAATGAGAGATGAAAGAAAAGAGTTGCTAACCTTTGTGATCATTTGAATGGATGGGAGCCTTCAAATCTTGGGCAAAATGTGTGATGAGCTTGAGAGGAAGAGGGAAAAGAACAGAGAGGAGAGGGGAAAGGGGAAGAACAGAGCGAGCTCGGGTGGACGAAGGGTCTATGTAGGACGACCTTTAGTACCGGTTCGTGATACGACCCGGTACTAAAGGTGCTGGAGGGGCCCCGGACTGAGAACATCCTGCCACCACTCACTTTAGTACCGGTTCGTGGCACGAACCGGTGCTAAAGGTTCGCCATGAACCGGTACTAATGAGAGCTGCCCGGCTAGCCGTTGAAACCGGCACTAATGTACACATTAGTGCCGGCTCAAATTTAAATCGGCACTAATGTGCTTCACGTTTGACTCTTTTTCTACTAGTGCCTCTCCGTGGGAGGGAGCAAGAAACAGGGGCTCACCTTTTCTTCAAGTGCTGCTTCACCAACAGGCTGTGGAGACTGGTCATCGACAAGCTGAGTCTTGACCATATGGACCCTTCTAGGTGGCACCTTGAAGCCTCCGTCAAGGAATGATGGGCGAACAGGGCCGGCTTGGGTATTCTCATTAGAAAGGCCATGGCCTCCCTCACAATGCTTGTTTCATGAACAGTCTGAAACGAGAGGAACGCACGCATCTTCTGTCACAAGAGCGCGCCGCCGCCGATCCTACTCAACAACATTCTTACCGAGGCTAGACTTTGGGTGACGGCGGGAGCTAAGAAACTAGAGGACATTATAGTACGTGAGTAGTTGCCATGTGGCATGTTATCATGGGTTGTAAACAATCAAACTCTATTCTCCTCTTAATTAATTGATGAGGCAAATCTTTTACTTTTGTTTTGAAAAAAAGCTAATACTGTCTGTAAAAAAAACAACTTTACGAAAGAAGAACGCACTAACTAGGACCAGGATTCTTATCCTGAATGCCGGGTCTAACCAGTGAAAGCTAGAGCATCAACACGACCTGCAACGGGTTGAGGATGCAAATGTGTCGCTGCTGGGTCCGACCAGTAACGGCCTAATCACCGAGGCGGGGCACGCAGATAGGAAGGCCATGGTGTCGATCGCCTTATTACACAGTAGCGAGCGGCCCCGGTACTGGCCGGCGAACATACATACATTCGTTTTTATATGTACACATCACATTGGTGCATGCATGCACGCGGCCGGCCACGATCCCTGGCCTGCCATGCACGTTACCACGGCAGGCGGCCCATGTGTACATAGGCCGTAGCGGGCGCCACGCGTATACCATATCCGAAGCCACGCACGACGTACTACGTTGATTAGCATTGTGGTACCTCATTCTCAAAAAAAAAACAGCATCGTGGTACCTCGTACTATTGAGATCTGATCCAGCAGCATTTGATTGGTACAGCGTACGCAAATGATCGATCGACATGTATTGCATTGCATTTGCATGCATGCATGAAAACATAAAATAACCGGTTTTGGTGTTTGACCTGGTCGTGACAGCGACCTAGCTATGCTGCGGATCAAGAGGTAGCTAGCAACCAAAGAGCACCAAGTTATGTTCGGCAGCATGCATGCACGTACGTAGATGCGGCCAGAGCCAGGGTCCAGGGGTGTGTGGTGGTGCACGGATGGGACCAGGAGCCATGAGCTTGTGTCAGCCAGGATGCATGGACGACCCGACTCCGATCGATCCGGTCGAGCTTTGCATGCCCGGCCGGACGCATGATGCCTGGAGGAGCCGTGCCATGCCATGGCACGGCGTACGTGCGTGGTCCTGGTCCGGCGTACGTGCGACTTGGAAGACCACAGGCACGGATCCACCGAGCCAGACTGCCCGGGAAAGTCCAGCAAAATCTAAGAACGACTCCGATGCGCCACCTTTGTTAGATCCCCCCGTCCATTCTCGCATGCAATACCTCCTTGGTGTTCCTACTCCTTGCAAGCCATTTGCAAGAAAGTTAAGGCATGCATGGATGCGTAAATTTTATTGAAACAGCATCGCAACGTGAGAAATAGTGGAGTAGACCCACTTTTCGGCGACACAAGTCAGAGGAGCTCACTGGTCTAGGGCTGCATACTCCGACTTGGGATGATGGGGGAGCTTTTTCTGCATAGAACTGCACCTCATGTCTCCTAGCCATGGCCACATCTCCTCAATAGATCTACGATGTGTGCTCTTGCCCACATCCAAGATTCCTAGCCGCCGAGTTAACATGGCTAGGCAGCAATTCAAATTCTCCATTATTGTGCTGTGCACTCGAGCTGGCGCCAAAACCATGTTGAGTCTCATCAAACTATGGCCACTATTGCATGCCTTTGTACCGCGCGCCTAGGGGTATACTGTGTGCCTCTCCGGTCCAAACAACGGGGGATCAATGTGGCCCAGCTCCCGGGTCGACATGTGACTTGGCAAGTCAATTCATGTGTAGCAATGCACCCACAAGAGCACCTGTCCCACAACATGATGCATTGTTTCGTCACTTTACAGTTGTGACCCTCCAAGGGATTTTGTTTTCGCCGCGCCAATGTATTATGCGTATGACAAATTACAGTTGTTCGCGCAACTGTTGGATCTATGTCGGTGTACTTGCACGCCATCGCACGTGCGAGGAGCACATACATGTCGGGCTTTCTGGAACACCGTTCACAATCGTAGAATAGGGGTGGTCGTGCCGACAAGTAGCTGGAATGTGCGGATATGCTACATGCATTGTTCCCTCCGCATGTCACGACAAATGGTAATATGAACAAAAGAATATCTCGAATATGAAGTTTGCATACAATGGTTCCTTATCAATAGGAGTTTTTTTTTGTCGTTTATGGCGACACCGGCGCTAGCTATCTAGCCAAACGAGAGACGTTCGATATATATATATATATATATATACAAAAGAGGGTCAAGGGCATATATATGAGTCCAATTCTCACCATGACCTTCTTGTCAAATCGGGGCACGTAATCGTCCGAAGAGAATATTTTTGTAAGCATTAAAATTTCAGAATATGCACAATCCTATATAGTAACTCTAAGAAGAGAAGCACAATAACGTGTTTATATGCACTATCATGCTCGAATTTTGGAACCGCCTTCCAACTGCAAGACGTGTTAGGTCAAACGAGTTCAAATTGGCGGTAAGTTTTCGCACGCAAAGATTAATAAGCACGTCCCCACATGTCCACTTCCTTGGTCCCAGCTGTTAGTTGCCACTGTGTGTGTGTGTGTGTGTGTGCGTGTGTGTGTATTTTGCGAAAAGGCTGCACTCTTGCTTGCATGGTACAGGAAGCAACAAAGCGGTCTTTGGACATTATGTTCCCTGTTTCTTTGCCAATCCTGGGGAAGCAGCGATAACTAGCAATAACCAACCCCAAGGAGGGAGGCCCAGCTAGAATAGAATGATTGATGTGTTGCAACAGTACCTTCTCCTCCTCCTCCACCACCTCTTGAAACCTGCGGAATCTATCTATCCAGCAAGTGTAAGACGATGAACAGACACGCAACCCCCTCTCCTGTCCCGTCCATCCATCCTGCTCCGTTGGTGGCCAATTCCACCTCAGTCCATCTTTCTCCCTCCTACGCTCCCATGCATGTCAGCTTTACCACATGCAACGACCTCTACCCTAGTAGTAATATTTTTTTACGCGATACCGTAGTACTAATAATCACCCACACATGCCAGCATCAACACTGAAGGATTCTATTTAAAGATAAACAAAAGAGACTGCAGTGTTTTGAAGAAAATTTGCATTACGTCTAACCAAATGAACTTCTTGGTTAAGTATGAATTTGGTGTGAGGACGTGTGTGAGCCCCAAGGGAAGCAGAGGCCCCTGCAGGCTTTCCCAAGCGCATTGTTCGGAATCAGATCGAGGACCACCGGCCACAATCCACAAGGTGATACGCCCGCGCATCGGCGTAGCAACAACTACTAGCAAGCATTGGCCGGCCCCTGCCTGCCGTGCCTGGACCATCCCAAACTGGCGCCGGTTCTTGGAGCAGTGCACGACCGTGTCTCCCCTGCCCCATGCACTTTACCACCCTCCACCCACACGGACTCGCACGAAATAACATGGTGATCGATGCAGCAGAATCCGTGACCCAGGATCGCACGGCTGGCCGTGCTTCTTTTTGAAATCGCAAATTTCGTACACCTCAGGCCCCAGCCATCATAATTGAGGTTTCATTGCTTAGTGTGTGTTTTTTTTGTTTGAGACAACAATAATGGCGCTGCTTAGTTAGCGACGGTGCAGAGAAAGGCCCAATGATGGGAGGAGAAAGCTGGGGGGGAACAAAACAAAAGGCCGGGGTCCATCCACGACGAGGCGCAACGGGGCTCTGCCTGGTGGGGCCCCCGTGGACGGACTTGAGTGAGAGGCTGCAGGGGAACGGGAGGCAGCGCCGGCACCGTCTCCCAGTCCAGGCCCAGGAGGATTCAGAACCCCCACCGCTCCATTATCATTGTACCGTCGCTTTGACCGCTGGTCTCCTCCCTTTCCCTTCGCCTCATCATTCGTCGGCGTCCAGCCAGCTCCCTCACTCTCTTACTCTGATGGCCGGCCGGAGTTTTGCCGACGGGGGTGGGGTGCAGCTCCCTACCTTCGAGTTCACCTCACAGCGCCTGTGTGCACAACTTTTTTTTTTGAGAGAGTAGTCCATCCAAGCTCACATTTCTGTCACATCGCATCGACTTCAGTCGATGACCACTTTGCAGTTACGATTTTTTTTTTCCAAAATCCGTAGTGATGATACACGCCAAGAAAGAGTGTAAGAAACACCATTTTTTAGCAGCAGAAACACTTATATTTTGGGCCCTAAATTGCACAAACTAACAAGGCCCAGTTAACACGAATTGGCCCAACCAACCCAGCATTTACACAGCCTGGCCCTGAAATTGGCCCAGGTAAGATGGACGCCGCAACGTTAGCTGTGTCTGCCTCAGCGATTTACAGCTCCATTATTCATCTGCACCGAGGTTTCATGATCCGGTGACTCTCAGCAGTTTCTTGCTGCTTGCTAGCTTCATGACGAAGAATAAGGGGCGACGCCAAGGAATGGTTCAAGCGCTGCCAGATGATGCCTGAGGAAGGTGTATACGGACTCGGTGCTCACCGCCACTATCCGGGCGACCATGCCAGTTCCCTGCAGCAACCGAAAAACAGATGTTGTCACGTGTTCTGTCGAGCCAAGCACGCGCAATTAGCTGTGGTTCTAGAACTTCAGGAAGAAGGAGCGGCAGCTAACCGTGCGACCAAATGGACTGCAAGAGGCAACGAGCGGGGGGCTCTGGGGTTGTACGGCCTGTGGCCTTGCGGCGTAGCGGCCTCCACCAGAGGTGGGAGGACGCAGTTGTACAGACATCATGTTCTTTACTTCGTCTTGCATCTGATCTTGTATGTGCTTCAACTTTGGCCTGCAAAGGGAATCCTCAGCAACATGGTTCACATTCAGGCAGCCAGGCTCCTAGTAGGGACAGGTTGCCATGATTTCACAGGATCCAAAAAAACTGACAGAGTATGATTACTGAGAACTAGTACATTTATGTTTCTTTACAAGAGCATTAGCAAATTTTATGTTAACTTGGAGTACGAATAGCCTTGACTTGACATACTAGGAACCAGGTGCAGTTCTACAGTGTAACAATTGCCAAACACTAAGTCAGGGAACCTCTGGCCCAGTAGAAAAAGAAACGACAAGCAAAAGGACATCTGTCGTATTCTATACTGTTAGTTTTTGTATCAGATCACAATGATGACTGGAGAAGAAAGTAGTGCTCATTGACTGAACTGATATATGCATAATTGTACATTCATGCCTTTCAGTGCAGCCTCCAACTAATTCTTGCCTAAGACTTTGTTAAACTTAACTAGGCAGTTCATAAGCTATTCTTCTCATTGTCATATCTGTAGAGGTCTAAGAGAAATATACGTATCACTGCCAGATGAACTTACCCCAATAATACAACCATTGCAACGACGTTATATTCCTGCATCCGCTCAGCAATAGTACAATCGGAGCCCTGTTCCAATAGAACCTGTTCAGGCATGAAAAGGTATCATTGCATGATGTTGAGGTTAAGTAACGATTCAAACGGAGATGAATATAACTTAATCTGGCACATGCTAGGAGAAAGGCACAAGTTCACACCGAGTCAATAAACAGAGGCTGATACTCTTCCAAAAGAATGTGGTTAACACTCTTGTAGGAGTTGAAGTCCCATTTTTCTCCACTCTCATACCGGCCACTTGTAAACCAATCTACAATGACCAAGTTAGAATCCCCGGATACGTGAAACACTTGCTTCTGGTAATATCGAGCGGTTGAGAAGCAGGTTACGGGATCTGGAATAACTGCAAGCAGTGCATCTTTTCCAACTGTTGCCTACTGCATGTAACAAATTATTGTTATATTTGTAAGAATTGAAGCAGTCACCTTAGAAATTGAGGGCCAAGGTGTATCAATTTCCTTTAAAGAAACATTACCTCTAGTACCTGCTCAGAACATTTTGAACCCACAGCCTTGTAAACCTACACATGTACTTGGCGATTAGGAAACAAACAGAGACTTGCTGGGGAATTAGCTATTAAGTTCAAAATTGGCAACTGCTAACCATACCAAGAACTGAAGCATTTCACAAACTGCTAACCATACCAAGATTTTTTTTGTTAATTTGTCTAGTAAACAGTAGCCAGTTTCCTACATGGGTCTGTCTAGGACACATCTAGAGATGTGACTCTGTTTGTGGTCTATTTTTTTGTCCTTGTTTTTTTTGTTTCTTATTGCTGCATTATATATTTGTGGGAGCTTAGATGTGACATTCTTAAAAAACATCTAGATGTGAATTAGACAAACTGTTCCTACATTGATAAATAACTTAACACCACGAAGTTATACATACTTCTTTGGGGGGGGGGGGGGGGGGGGGGGGGGGGTTATACAAAGTACTACTGCTGCATATTAAGATGTGCATTGCCGGGCATCGCCTAATGCGCCTGACGAATCTATCGAGTCTTCAGTCCAGTCGACAACCTGAAACATAACAAGTAGAATCACCTTGGTGGAGGCCTGCGTCGTCATCGCCGCCGTGCACCCGTCACCGACTGTCACCGCGCAGGAGATCTTATCCCCCTGCATGAACAGAACGCACTCTCAGTGAAGAGGCAACACTTGGCTTCCCTCCTGTCTGCAGGTACCAGTTGGTCTACCAAAAATGGAATCGGAGAGGCTCACGGAGACGATGCCGCCGCCGTAGGTGAGGACGTACAGCCAGACGGCGCCGGAGGAGGCGGGGCCCACCTGCCACATGGCGAGGTCAGTTGAGCGAGCCAATCTACCTCCTCTCTGGGCGAGGGAGCGGCAAAGGAGGTAGGTACCTTGGAGGGGACGATGATCTTGAGCGGATACTTAGCGAAGCACCGGGTGACCGCCGACCTTCCCCTCACCTTCTCCACCCGCACCACGCCCGTCGGCGTCGCCTCGGCCGCCGTCGCCGGCCCTCCGTCGGCGACCGCATCCAATTCCATTCCACAGGCGGAGGCCCTGTCAGACGAGTCAACCCAAAAAACCGAAGTTTGGGTCATTGAGGGAGCAGGTTTGTATCGTCTCGCATCGGCCTCGCTACTAATGGGCCGACCCAAGTTGCTTCCTTCAGGTTAGTTTTTTTCTCTGTTTTTGTATTCATTCATTTTTTCATATTTTTTAAAACATTCTCCGTACATATATTTCAAAACTTAAATATACTAAAAGTATAAAAACCATGATTTTGATTTTTTTAATGCGGTGAAAAAATTGTTAGCAAAATTTCAGAAAATGTGTATAGCATTCCAAAAAATATTGCTACATTTAAAAAATGTTTATGCATTTAAAACAATTATATGTGGAATTTTAAACAAATGAGTATACAATTTCAAAAATTTAGTATAATTAAAAAAATACAATCATACATTTCAAAAAATGGAAGTTAATATTAAAAAAATATTACATATTTATATACCCAACCTATTTAAAATTTTATACAATGTACACAAAAAGTTCGGGTAGTTCAAAGGAAGTGTTTCGTACCATTGAGAAAAAAATGTTTCAATGTGTATTCGAATAATGTATGACACATATCTGAAAAAAATGTTCAAAACCCTGAATTTGATAAAATGTTAATCATGTATTTGAAAAATGATAAATGTCTATATAAATAATATTTAAAATGTATATGAAAAACATATAACATGTATTTAAAAACTAGACAAGAAAAAATTATTTTGAAAATTTTAAGTTTGTATTTCAAAAATGTTAAACATGTATAAAAATGCTCGCGGTGTATATAAAAATGTACAATGTGTATAAAAAGGTATACATGTGCTAAATAAAAATAAAAGACCCAAATAAAACCATTCAAAAAAGAAGAAAGAACCAAAAAAACGAAGAAGACGAGAAGCCAGAACAACCCCGAAAGAAACCGATTTTAAACAGTGAAACCCCGATAAAGAAAACCAGAGAGAAGAAAAAACTAACGCGAGAGCTTTGGTTTGGGCAGACACAGTGGAGCCGGCCCAGAGGTGACCGGGTTAAGTCTCGCAATAGGAGAGAAATATCCCTGGTGCCATTTTCTTTTCCAGCCATTAGATGATTAGGAATTTTGAAGAAAAAACTTGCAATTATTTTGACACGACTTAGCAGTGCAAGCCCGTGGTGTTTCGGAATCATTAGTTTGTTATCAAGTGAGCATCCCTTAAAGGTAAGCATGGGACTGCTTGCTAGTAATATGTTTTTTTGTACCACCATCAGTTTCTTATTCATTTTTTTCTTCAACTTTTTAACTAGGTTTTTCTTGTTTTGTACATTTTCAAGTTTTAGTGTTCCATCCTGATTTTTTTCTCGCTTAAGATAACTATTGAGAAATTAGTAGCTACTTTCGGCATAAAATGTAATTACGTTAGAGTTTTAGTACAAGAATTCCTAGGATTGAGCACGTGTTACAAAAATAACGATTAACATCCAGATATCAAATACTCCGTCCGATCCAAAATAAGTGTCGCAGTTCTGAATCAAGGTTAGTTCAAACTTAGTTCAAAATTGTGACACTTATTATGGATTGGAGGGAATAGAGTTTATCATCAAATGTATTGTATAATTTTTTTGTGAGGCAACATGTCTGCGTCAAGATTTGATGGCTAAATGCCAAAGTACCATCTTGAAGTCGTCTCATGACTTAAAAGGCTTGGACTTTAGATTGGAGTAAGTAGACAACAATACAAAAAGAATGACTATGCAATGGTTAATGAGCGCAATATACACCAATTTAGAGGTGTGCATACACAATTATGAGTATTCCATCAAAAAAACATATAAAAATCAGTTAAAATGCAATACAAAACAATGAGAAAATATACTAGAAACACTGCAATGCACGCTAGTCCGAGAATATAGTACACGATAGTACAAAAAATGTAGCACATTGCACACATAAGCATAAAATTGCCATACACAACAATTTTAAAGAGTGCAATACATAGTCTAGAGACACTAGAACACTTGCTAGTGTAACATGTGCAATACATAAACTTCGTTTGGATGTTGACACTGAGGGGCATGGAATTGAATTGGTTCCAATACCAAATGACCCATAACATTATTGATAATTGAACCTAAATTATGTTGTTTGTATGGTCAAGCAATTGTCACTTGGAATTCAGAGCAGACACTCACTTGATGCTTTTTTGGACGATCAATGTCCAAATTGAGATTGCTCGTTTACAATAGAATGGGTATTGTACTTTGTTGAAATGTTTGAAACTAAACTATGTGAATATATTTGGGGTGTGTTTGGTTTATGCGCAAGTGAAACCTATGGCCCCGGGGTCTATCTTCCATCATATTATTTTCCTATCAACTTGCTATTTCTATTTTGCAATCTTTTTTCCAATCTATACACCAAAAATACGAAAAATATTTATCTTATTATTTTTATCAGATCTCACTTTCGTAAGTGACCGCGAAGGGATTGACAACCCCTTTATCGCGTTGGTTGCGAGGTTCTTGTTTGTTTGTGCAGGTACGAGGGACTTGCGTGTAGTCTCCTACTGGATTGATACCTTGGTTCTCAAAAACTGAGGGACATACTTACGCTACTGTGCTGCATCACCCTTTCCTCTTCAAGGGAAAACCAACGCAAGCTCAAGAGGTAGCAAGAAGGATTTCTGGCGCCGTTGCCGGGGGGGTTGCACCAAGTCAAGTCAAGATTTGATCTCCCGTCAACAAGCCATTTCTGGCGCCTTTGCCGGGGAGATCTACACACAAGTCAAGACATACCAAGTACCCATCACAAAATCTTATCCCTCGCATTACATTATTTGCCATTTGCCTCTCATTTTCCTCTCCCCAACTTCACCCTTGCTATTCTATTCGCCCTCTTTTTCGTCCGCCTCTTTTTCGCCCGTCTCTTTTTGCTTGCTTCTTGTATGTCCGTGTGTTAGGTCATTGGTTTTTGCTATCATGGCTAGTCCTTTTTCTGCTCCTTTGTCTCCCGAGTTTGGAATTCTTCACTTCAAACAAAGACAAGGAGAAAACTTAAAAGATGCTTGGTATAGGATGATGGAATCTTATCGTAATTGCACCTTAGAGGTGAGTTTTAGAATTTTACTTGGTAATTTTTATGTTGGACTAAATATGTCCCATAGACAACTCTTGGACTGCGTTGCCAAAGAAAATTTTATCGAAATTGATCCCAGTATTGCTCATGAAATCATAGAGGGAATAGTGGAAACACTACCTCAACAAAAGGGGCCACATCATAACCAGGAAGAGACACAAGTTTTTTGAGAAGATTTGCTGTAACATCCCAAATTTTCAATTTGGAATGTTATACACTAGATCATCATTGCATATCATATTTATTGCATTTTGGTTGATCCTAGAAATTTCACGCAACTCAAGGACCCTCGGAGAGAGTTGGGGATTTCGTTATTTTCATATTTGAGTTGTCTCAAATTTTGAAAATAGGATCTTTTGATTTTATTTATTTTATCTTCAATTATTTCTATTACAAAAATATGAGGGAGGGAATAAAATGAATTTCCCAAAATAAAGAAATATTGAGGATTTAATAAAAAAATCAAATAAGATTTATTTTGGTTTTATTTGTTATTTTATTTGAATTTAGGAAAAATGCGCGTTTTTACAAATTGCATTTAGGCCCCAAATAAATGATCATCCTGTGCGGCTTGATTTTAGAAGCCGGGTAAATTTTATTTCGGGATTTTTGGAGTCCGTTTAGTATTCCTTTTGTTTTTTTCTAAGCGTAACTATTTATAAAAAAACGCAACCGACCTAACGGGCCGTGTCCGACTCGGACACTAGGCCCGTCCGGCTTTATAAGCCGGGGAGCCCAGCCCGGGACCTCCCAAACCCTAGCGCCCCAACCCCGCCGCCCTAGCGCCGCACCGCCGCCGCCTAGCGCCGCCACCACCACCGCGCTGCGCCGCCCCGTGCCGCCGCCGACCGCCGCCGCCCGCCGGATCCGTCGCCGGAGGTAGACCTCGCCGCCGCCGGTTTTTCCTGAAAAACCGTTCGGTTTTTCCGACGGTTTTGTTCGTTTTTTTAGTTTCAGTTTTTTTTAAATAGATCGGTTTTTCCAGTTTATTTAAATAGCGAGTGTTCGTTCGTTTTAACGAACGTCCGTCGTTTTTCTTTTTCTCGGATTAAATCCACGTTTTTTCAGATCGTGATTTCTGATCCGATTTTCGTTTTAGTCTAACTTTTCGCTCGTTTATCGGAATCAGGCGATTCAAGCGCCTGGAGTTTCGTCTCGAAACCCTCTTTTCGTTTAACCAACTCAAATAAGTTTTTGTCACTGTAAAAATTGCCCTAGATCCAGAATAGTAAACGAAGCTTGTTTCTTTTGCCGTTTGTCTTTTGTTGCTTCGTTCGATTTGATTCTTTTTGCCAACCGGAGTTCTTAAGTTGAACTTTCTGGTTAGATCTCTTATTTGAGTTTTACATGTGCATTAGTTGAGTACTTATTGTATGCTTGTTTGTTTGCGATAGAGTACCCGGAGGGCGCCGCTTGCTACTTCGAATCGCTAGGTTTCCCGGATCATCAGCAAGGCAAGTAACACTTTGATCATGTTTTCCCACTACCCAGTTTTATTGCATTAGATCAATCCTCACACATTGCATGATTAGGATCTAATTAAATTGTGGGTTTGGGAAGTAGTTGAGGTAGTACCTATTACCTGTTTATTATCAAACCTTTGGGAGTTACTTCTACATTTGCTTATTATGCCATGCTATGCTAGTAGACGTGGATTGGGTGAGTGTATCCATGACAGATGTGAGATTATTAATTAATGGTTTATTTAAGGTGGCAACTTAAACACACATCTGGGTGGATTGAGGTACCTGGGTATTCCAGGATTGCTTGTTTTCTTTATGGACCGCCACCCAGGCTCAAAGGGATCATGAGATTATTCATGCTAGAAACTTCCGTGTGCAGCCACAAGCTATTATGGGCTCTAGCATAGTTGATTAAGTTGTGGGAACTCTTACAGTGGTAAACTAGCAGATGTAGGGGAAAGTAGGTGTAACGGTCTACCCGATCATAAGGTGCTAGCGCTTCTGAAAGACTATGTCTCGGTCATCCGTCTTCTCAAACACCATGCAGTGCGAGAAATCAAACGGAGGCGATCGAGTCTTGTGGAGAAAAGTGCGCAAACCTCTGCAGAGTGTATAAACTAATCATGATTAGCCGTGTCCCCGGTTATGGACATCTTGAGTATCTAGTACCTGGATTATCATGTGAATCTTAACATGTTACTCTAAAATTTAATTTGTTGGGTTTTGTTTAATGATGATGCTTAATTGGGATTGATAATGCTGTCAACCATTCTCAATGTTTAATAACTACCATGATAGTTAAATAAAATTTATTCCTTTGCGGTAGGGAAAAATTGGCTTTACGCAAAACTGTAACCATGGAGCTTTCCACCAGCCAAATATGCATATAGAATAGCTGTTTCATTCCATTACTCTCTATGTGTTACTTTGCCAGCATATTCCATGTGCTGACCCGTTTCGGGCTGCAACGTTCATGTTGCAGACTTTTCAGACGACGATTAAGGAGTTTTTAGGTCGTGGTTCTATACTCAGTGATGTCGTTGGAGTTGATGGACTCACTTATCTTCCAAGCCTTCCACTGTTATCATTATTAGATGGCCTTAAGCCATATTTATTGTAATAAGTTCTCTTTTAAGACACTTGATGTAATAAGTGTGTGATTGCTACTCTGTTATAAATCCTTCAAGTACTGTGTGGTGTTACCATTACTGATCCAGGGATGACACCTGAGCACAGAGATTAGACCATTTGAGGTCTGGTCGCTACATTTGCGAAGTAACGAAAATTTTACAAAAGTCTCTCGAACCTCTTAAGAGTGTTAGCGGAAACCTTCACCGCATGAATATGTTGATTACCCTTTGCAATAAGCAGTTGGACTATTTAGATCTAAAATTTTCCGAATATGAAGGGAAATGTAAAGAACCTACCGGATTCGAGCATGACTCCACTAAAAAAAATTAAAACCAAAGATAACAATACCTAGATCTATTCTTATTTTTATGCCTAGCTAGGGCGTTAAACGATAGCGCTTGTTGGGAGGCAACCCAATTTTATTTTTGTTTCTTGCTTTTTGGTTCTGTTTAGTAATAAATAATTCATCTAGCTTTAGTTTAGATGTGGTTTTATGCTTTTAATTAGTGTTTGTGCCAAGTAGAACCTTTGGGAAGACTTGGGAGAAGTCTTTGCGATCTTGTTGTAAAAAACAAAAACTTTAGCCCTCACGAGCTTTGTTGTCATTTTTTTACTAGAGAGTGAGATTAGGTTGATTATTTTTGCAGATGATTAATAGACAAATTCCTCACGTCCACCAATTTATTTCAGAATTTTTGGGCTTATAGAAGTATTCAAAACCTACAGATTACTACAGACTGTTCTGTTTTTGACAGATTCTGTTTTTCGTGTGTTGTTTGCTTATTTTGCTGAATCTATGGATAGTATCGGGGGGTATGAACCATAGAGAAGTTGGAATACATTAGGTTTAACACCAATATAAATAAAGAATGAGTTCATTCCAGTACCTTGAACTGGTGGTTTGTTTTCTTATACTAACGGAGCTCATGAGATTTTCTCTTGAGTTTTGTGTTGTGAAGTTTTCAAGTTTTGGGTAAAGATTTGATGGATTTTGGAATAAGGAGTGGCAAGAGCCTAAACTTGGGGATGCCCAAGGCACCCCAAGGTAAAATTGAAGGACAACCAAAAGCCTAAGCTTGGGGATGCCCCGAAAGGCATCCCCTCTTTCGTCTTCGTCTATCGGTAACTTTACTTGAGGCTATATTTTTATTCACCACATGATATGTGTTTTGCTTGGAGCCTATTGTATGATTTGAGTCTTTGCTTTTTATTTTACCACAATCATCCTTGCTGTACACACCTTTTGGAGAGACACACATGAATCGGAATTTATTAGAATACTCTATGTGCTTCACTTATATCTTTTGAGCTAGAAAATTTTGCTCTAGTGCTTCACTTATATCTTTAAGAGCACGGTGGTGGTTTTATTTTATAGAAATTATTCATCTCTCATGCTTCACTTATATAATTTTGAGAGTCCTATAGAACAGCATGGTAATTTGCTTTGGCTATAAAATTAGTCCTAATATGATAGGCATCCAAGATGGCTATAATAAAAACTATCATAAAAAGTGCATTGAATACTATGAGAAGTTTGATACTTGATGGTTGTTTTGAGATATGAAGATGGTGATATTAGAGTCATGCTAGTTGAGTAGTTGTGAATTTTAGAAATACTTTTTCTAAAGTTTGTGATTCCCGTAGCATGCACGTATGGTGAACCGTTATGTGAAGAAGTCGGAGCATAATTTATTTATTGATTGTCTTCCTTATGAGTGGCGGTCGGGGATGAGCGATGGTCTTTTCTTAGCAATATATCCCCTAGGAGCATGCGCATAGTACTTTGTTTTTATAACTAATAGATTTTTGCAATAAGTATGTGAGTTCTTTATGACTAATGTTGAGTCCATGGATTATACGCACTCTCACCCTTCCACCATTGCTAGCCTCTCTAGTACCGCGCAACTTTTGCCGGTACCATAAACCCACCATACACCTTCCTCAAAACAGCCACCATACCTATCTATTATGTCATTTTCATAGCCATTCCGAGATATATTGCCATGCAACTTATCACCGTTCCGTTTGTTATGACACGCTTCATCATTGTCATATTGCTTTGCATGATCATGTAGTTGACATCGTATTTGTGGCAAAGCCACCTTTATAATTCTTTCATACATGTCACTCATGAGTCATTGCACATCCCGGTACACCGCCGGAGGCATTCACGTAGAGTCATATTTTGTTCTAAGTATCGAATTGTAATTTTTCGAGTTGTAAGTAAATAAAAGTGTGATGATCATCATTATTAGAGCATTGTCCCATGTGAGAAAAGGATGATGGAGACTATGATTCCCCCACAAGTCGGGATGAGACTCCGGACGAAAAAAAGGGAAAAGAAGAAGAAAAAAGACCATAAAAAGAGAAGGCCCAAAAAAGAGAGAAAAAGAGAGAAGGGACAATGTTACTATCCTTTTACCACACTTGTGCTTCAAAGTAGCACCATGATCTTCATGATAGAGAGTCTCCTATGTTGTCACTTTCATATACTAGTGGGAATTTTACATTATAGAACTTGGCTTGTATATTCCAATGATGGCTTCCTAAAAATGCCCTAGGTCTTCGTGAGCAAGCAAGTTGGATGCACAGCCAGTTAGTTCTTTTGTTGAGCTTTCATACATTTATAGCTCTAGTGCATCCATTGCATGTCAATCCCTACTCACTCATATTGATATCTATTGATGGGCATCTCCGTAGCCCGTTGATACGCCTAGTTGATGTGAGACTATCTTCTTCTTTTTGTCTTCTCCACAACCACCATTCTATTCCACCTATAGTGTTATGTCCATGGCTCACACTCATGTATTGCGTGAAGATTGAAAAAGTTTGAGAACATCAAAAGTATGAAACAATTGCTTGGCTTGTCATCGGGGTTGTGCATGATTTAAATATTTTGTGTGGTGAAGATTGAGCATAGCCAGACTATATGATTTTGTAGGGATAACTCTCTTTGGCCATGTTATTTTGAGAAGACATGATCGCTTTGCTAGTATGCTTGAAGTATTACTATTTTTATGTCAATATTAAGCTTTTGTCTTGAATCTTTCGGATCTAAACATTCATGCCACAATAAAGAAAATTATATTAGGAATTATGCTAGGTAGCATTCCACATCAAAAAAATTGTTTTTATCATTTACCTACTCAAGGACGAGCAGGAATTAAGCTTGGGGATGCTTGATACGTCTCCAACGTATCTATAATTTTTTATTGTTCCATGCTATTATATTATCTGTTTTGGATGTTTAATGAGCTTTAATATACCTTTTTATATTATTTTTGGGACTAACCTATTAACCAAAGGCCTAGTGTAAATTGATTTTTTTCCTATTTCAGTGTTTCGCATTAAAGGAATATCAAACGAAATCCAAACGGAATGAAACCTTCGGGAGAGTTATTTTTGGAACAAACGTGATCCAAGGGACTTGGAGTGGACGTCAAGAAAGAAGCGAGGAGGCCACAAGGCAGGGAGGCGCGCCCAGGGGGTAGGCGCGCCCCCACCCTCATGGGCCCCTCGCAGCTCCACCGACGTACTTCTTCCTCCTATATATATACCCATATACCCCAAAAACATATAGGAGCACCACAAAACCCTATTTCCACCGCCGCAACCTTCTGTACCCGTGAGATCCCATCTTGGGGCCTTTTCCGGCGCTCTGCCGGAGGGGGAATCGATCACAGAGGGCTTCTACATCAACATCATAGCCTCTCCGATGATGTGTGAGTAGTTTACCACAGACCTTTGGGTCCATAGTTATTAGCTAGGTGGCTTCTTCTCTCTCTTTGGATCTCAACACAAAGTTCTCCTCGATTCTCTTGGAGATCTATTCGATGTAATTATTTTTGTGGTGTGTTTGTCGAGATCCGATGAATTGTGGGTTTATGATCAAGATTATCTATGAACAATATTTGATTCTTTTCTGAAATCTTTTATGCATGATTTATATATCTTTGCAAGTCTCTTCGAATTATCAGTTTGGTTTGGCCTACGAGATTGATCTTTCTTGCAATGGGAGAAGTGCTTAGCTTTGGGTTCAATATTGCGGTGTCCTTTCCCAGTGACAGCAGGGGCAGCAAGGCACGTATTGTATTGTTGCCATCGAGGATAAAAAGATGGGGTTTATATCATATTGCTTGAGTTTATCCCTCTACATCATGTCATCTTGCCTGCGTTACTCTGTTCTTATGAACTTAATACTCTAGATGCATGTTGGATAGCGGTCGATGTGTGGAGTAATAGTAGTAGATGCAGAATCGTATTGGTCTACTTGTCGCGGACGTGATGCCTATATATATGATCATGCCTAGATATTCTCATAACTATGCGCTTTTTTATCAATTGCTCGACAGTAATTTGTTCACCATCGTAGAATTTGCTATTTTGAGAGAAGCCACTAGTGAAACATATGGCCCTCGGGTCTATCTTCCATCATATTATTTTCCTATCAACTTGCTATTTCTATTTTGCAATCTTTTTTTTCCAATCTATACACCAAAAATACGAAAAATATTTATCTTATTATTTTTATCAGATCTCACTTTCCTAAGTGACCGTGAAGGGATTGACAACCCCTTTTATCGCGTTGGTTGCGAGGTTCTTGTTTGTTTGTGCAGGTACGAGGGACTTGCGTGTAGTCTCCTACTGGATTGATACCTTGGTTCTCAAAAACCGAGGGAAATACTTACGCTACTGTGCTGCATCACCCTTTCCTCTTCAAGGGAAAACCAACGCAAGCTCAAGAGGTAGCAGTCTCCAACGTATCTATAATTTTTTATTATTCCATGCTATTATATTATCCATCTTGGATGTTTTATATGCATTTATATGCTATTTTATATGATTTTTGGGACTAACCTATTAACCTAGAGCCCGGTGTCAGTTTCTGGTGTTTCCTTGTTTTTGAGTTCTACAGAAAAGGAATACCAAACGGAGTCCAATTAACGTGCCAATTTTTGATGATTTTTTATGGACCAAAAGAAGCCCCCGGAGTAAAATAGCTTGGCCAGAAGAGTCCCGAGCCATCCACGAGGGTGGAGGGCGCACCCCCCTGCCTCGTGGATGACTCGGAGACCCCCCCTGACGTGAGACCGACGCCAAAAATTCCTATAAATACAGAAACCTCCAGAAAATAACCTAAATCGGGATTTCCGCCGCCGCAAGCCTCTGTAGCCACCAAAAACCAACCGGGACCTGTTCCGGCACCCTGCCGTAGGGGGGAGTCATCACCGGTGGCCATCTTCATCATCCTGGCGCTCTCCATGACAAGGAGGGAGTAGTTCACCCTCGGGGCTGAGGGTATGTACCAGTAGCTATGTGTTTGATCTCTCTCTCTCTCTCTCTCTCGTGTTCTTGATTTGGCACGATCTTGATGTACCGCGAGCTTTGCTACTATAGTTGGATCTTATGATGTTTCTCCCCCTCCACCTTCTTGTAGCGGATTGACTTTTCCCTTTGAAGTTATATTATCGGATTGAGTCTTTAAGGATTTGAGAACACTTGATGTATGTCTTGCGTGGGATACCCGTGGTGACAATGGGGTATTCTATTGATTCCCTTGATGTATGTTTTGGTGATCAACTTGCGGGTTCCGTGACCTTGGGAATCTATGCGTAGGGGTTGGCACACGTTTTCATCTTGACTCTCCGGTAGAAACTTTGGGGCACTCTTTAAAGTTCTTTGTGTTGGTTGAATAGATGAATCTGAGATTGTGTGATGCATATCGTATAATCATATCCACAGATACTTGAGGTGACATTTGAGTATCTAGGTGACATTAGGGTTTTGGTTGATTTGTGTTTTAAGGTGTTATTTTATTACGAACTCCATAGTTGTTTGTGACACTTATAGGAATGGCCCAATGGATTGATCGGAAAGAATAACTTTGAGGTGGTTTCATACCCTACAATAATCTCTTGTTTGTTCTCCACTATTAGTGACTTTGGAGTGACTCTTTGTTGCATGTTGAGGGATGGTTATATGATATAATTATGTTATCCTTGTTGAGAGAACTTGCACTAGTGAAAGTATGAACCCTAGGCCTTGTTTCAACGCATTGCAATACCGTTTTCGCTCACTTTTATCATTAGTTACCTTGTTGTTTTATAATTTCAGATTATAAAAACCTATATCTACCATCCATATTGCACTTGTATCACCATCTCTTCGCCAAACTAGTGCACCTATACAATTTACCATTGTATTGAGTGTGTTGGGGACACAAGAGATTCTTTGTTATTTGGTTGCAGGGTTGTTTGAGAGAGACCATCTTCATCCTACGCCTCCCAAGGATTGATAAACCTTAGGTCATCCACTTAAGGGAAATTTGCTACTGTCCTACAAACCTCTGCACTTGGAGGCCCAACAACGTCTACAAGAAGAAGGTTGTGTAGTAGACATCAAGCTTTTTCTGGCGCCGTTGCCGGGGAGGTTAGTGCTTGAAGGTATATCTTTAGATCTTGCAATCGAATCTTTTTGTTTCTTGTTTTATCACTAGTAGTCTATAAAAGAAAACTGCAAAAAAATGGAATTGAGGTTGCCTCATATGCTTCATCGTTATCATGTGTTTCGTAAAAATAATGATTCCGATAATTGTGCCAAAGTGTTAGAAGAAGAATGCATTAAAATGTTTGGCACTAAATCTTTGAATGATGAGCATGATTGCAATGTTGTTAGTATGAATTCTTTGAATATCCATGATGTTAATGATATGCAAAGCCACAAGCTTGGGGATGCTATGTTTGATGAAGATGGTATTTTTAGTCCCCCAAGTTTTGATGAGTATATTTATTATGATGAAAGCATGCCACCTATCTATGATGATTATTGTGATGACACGTATGCTATAAAGAATAATTATAACCATGAAACTTGTCATCTTGATTTTAATTTCAATCCCATGATAGCTATTTTTTTGAATTTGCTCCTCCCACTACTATGAATGAGAAGAATTTTGCTTATGTGGAGAGTAGTAAAATTTCTATGTTTGTTCATTATGAAAATAATGCCTTATGTGATAGTTATATTGTTGAATTCATTCATGATGCTATTGAAAATTATTATGAGGGAGGAATATATGCTCGTAGGAATTGCAATAATATCAAGTTTCCTCTCTATGTGCTTAAAATCTTGAAGTTATGCTTGTTCTGTTTTCCTATGCTAGTTGATTCTTGTTCTCATAAATTGTTTGCTCACAAAATCCATATGCATAGGAAGTGGGTTATACTCAAATGTGCTAGTCGTATTCCTTATGATGCTCTCTTTATGTTTCAATTCTTATCTTTTATGTGAGCATCATTGAAATCGTCATGCCTAGCTAAAAAGGCATTAAAGAAAAGCGCTTGTTGGGAGACAACCCAATATTTACCCCTACTGTTTTTGTGTGTTCACATGATTAAGCTACTGTAGTAATCATGTTTTATAGCTTTTGTTTGAATAATGTGCCATGTAAAGCCTTTAGGATCTTCTTCGGTGATTGTTGTTTGATCTTGCTGATAAAAATAGAAAGTATGCGCTCACGAAAATAATTATCATGTTTTACCAGAGAGCGATAAAATACCAATTCCAAATGCAATAGATCAATATACTTTTTATCCTAGTCGTCCTAATTTTTCAGAATTTTTGGAGTTACATAAGTATTCGAAACCTCCAGATTCCTACAGACTGTTCTGTTTTTGACAGATTCTGTTTTTCGCGTGTTGTTTGCTTATTTTGATGAATCTATGAGTAGTATCGGGGGATATGAACCATAGAGAAGTTGTAATACAGTAGGTTTAACACCAATATAAATAAAGAATGAGTTAATTGCAGTACCTTAAAGTGGTGGTTTATTTTCTTATACTAACGGAGCTCATGAAATTTTCTGTTGAAGTTTTGTGTTGTGAAGTTTTCAAGTTTTTGGGTAAAGATTTGATGGATTTTGGAATAAGGAGTGGCAAGATCCTAAGCTTGGGGATGACCAAGGCACCCCAAGGTAAAATTCAAGGACAACCAAAAGACTAAGCTTGGGGATGCCCCGGAAGGCATCCCCTCTTTCGTCTTCGTCTATCGGTAACTTTACTTGAGGCTATATTTTTATTCACCACATGATATGTGTTTTGCTTGGAGCCTCTTGTATGATTTGAGTCTTTGCTTTTTAGTTTACCACAATCATCCTTGCGGTACACACCTTTTGGTAGAGACACACATGAATCAGAATTTATTAGAATACTCTATGTGATTCACTTATATCTTTTGAGCTAGATAATTTTGCTCTAGTGCTTCACTTATATCTTTTTAGAGCACGGTGGTGGTTTCATTTTATAGAAATTATTTATCTCTCATGCTTCATGTATAATATTTTGAGATTCTTTTAGAACAGCATGGTAATTTGCTTTGGCTACAAAACTAGTCCTAATATGATGGGCATCCAAGATGGGTATAATAAAAACTTTCATATAAAGTGCGTTGAATACTATGAGAAGTTTGATGCTTGATGATTGTTTTGAGACATGAGGATGGTGATATTACAGTCATGCTAGTAGATTAATTGTGAATCTGAGAAATACTTGTGTTGAGGTTTGCAAGTCTCGTAGCATGCACGTATGGTAACCGTTGTGTAACAAATTTGAAGCATGAGGTGTTTCTTTGATTGTCTTCCTTATGAGTGGCAGTCGGGGACAAGCGATGGTTTTTTCCTACCAATCTATCCCCCTAGGAGCATGCGCATAGTGCTTGGTTTTGATGACTTGTAGATTTTTGCAATAAGTATGTGAGTTCTTTATGACTAATGTTAAATCCATGGCTTATACACACTCTCATCCTTCCACCATTGCTAGCCTCTCTAGTACCGCACAACTTTCACCGGTACCATAAACCCACCATTTACCTTCCTCAAAACAGCCACCATACATATCTACTATGGCATTTCCATAGCCATTCCGAGATATATTGCCATGCAACTTTCCACCGTTCCGTCTATTATGACACGCTCCATCATTGTCATATTGCCTTGCATGATCATGTAGTTGACATCGTATTTGTGGCAAAGCCACCATTCATAATTTTTTCATACATGTCACTCTTGATTCATTACACATCCCGGTACACCGCCGGAGGCACTCATATAGAGCCATATTTTGTTCTAAGTATCGAGTTATAATCCTTGAGTTGTAAATAAGTGGAAGTGTGATGATCATCATTATTAGAGCATTGCCCCGTGTGAGTAAATAAAATAGGGAGGCCAAAGAAGCCAAACAAAAAAAGAGAGACAAAAATAGAGAAGGGACAATGCTACTATCCTTTTTCCACACTTGTGCTTCAAAGTAGCACCATGATCTTCATGATAGAGAGTCTCTTATTTTGTCACTTTCATATACTAGTGGGAATTTTCATTATAGAACTTGGCTTGTATATTACTATAACGGGCTTCCTCAAAATGCCCTAGGTCTTTGTGAGCAAGCAAGTTGGATGCACACTCACTTAGTTTCTTTTTGAGCTTTCATACATTTATAGCTCTAGTGCATCTGTTGCATGGCAATTCCTACTCACTCACATTGATATCTATTGATGGGCATCTCCATAGCCCACTAATACGCCTAGTTGATGTGAGACCATCTTCCTCCTTTTTGTCTTCTCCACAACCACCATTCTATTCCACCTATAGTGCTATGTCCATGGCTCACGCTCATGTATTGTGTGAAAGTTGAAAAAGTTTGAGAATACTAAAGTATGAAACAATTGCTTGGCTTGTCATCAGGGTTGTGCATGATCTGAATATTTTATGTGACAAAGATGGAGCATAGCCAAACTATATGATTTTGTAGGGATGAACTTTCTTTGGCCATGTTATTTTGGGAAGACATGATTACTTTGTTAGTATGCTTGAAGTATTATTATTTCTATGTCAATACTAAACTTTTGTCTTGAATCTTTCGGATCTGAACATTCATGCCACAATAAAGAAAATTACATTGATAATTATGTTAGGTAGCATTCCACATCAAAAATTCCGTTTTTATCATTTACCTACTCGAAGACTGATACATCCATTTTGCATCATGCTTTTATATCAATATTTATTGCATTATGGGTTGTTATTACGCATTATGTCATAATACTTATGCCTATTCTCTCTTATTTTACAAGGTTTATGTGAAGAGGGGGAATGCCGGCAGCTGGAATTCTGGGCTGGAAAAGGAGCAAATTTAGAGACCTATTCTGCACAACTCCAAAAGTCCTGAAACTTCACGGGAGCACGTTTCAGAATATATAAAAAATATTGGGAGAAGGAAGTACCAGAGGGGGGCCACCCACCATCCACGAGGGTGGGGGCGCGTCCTACCCCCTGGGCCCGCCCCCTGCCTCGTGGGCCCCCTAGAAGGCCTCCGGTGCCCATCTTCTGCTATATGAGGTCTTTTGCCCTGGAAAAAAAATCATAAGCTAGCTCACGGGACGAAACTCCGCCGCCACGAGGCGGAACCAATCTAGGGCTCCGGTGAAGCTGTTCTGCCGGGGAAAATTCCCTCCGGAAGGGGGAAATCATCACCACCACCATCATCATCGATCCTCTCATCGGGAGGGGGTCAATCTCCATCAACATCTTCACCAGCACCATCTCATCTCAAACCCTAGTTCATCTCTTGTATCCAATCTTTGTCTCAAAACCTCAGATTGGTACCTGTGGGTTGCTAGTAGTGTTGATTACTCCTTGTAGTTGATGCTACTTGGTTTATTCGGTGGAAGATCATATGGTCAGATCCTTTATGCATATTAATACCCCTCTGATTATGAACATGAATATGCTTTGTGACTAGTTACGTTTGTTCCTGAGGACATGGGAGAAGTCTTGCTATAAGTAGTCATGTGAATTTGGTATTTGTTTGATTTTTTGATGAGATGTATGTTGTCTTTCCTCTAGTGGTGTCATGTGAACGTCGACTACATGACACTTCCCCATTGTTTGGGCCTAGAGGAAGGCATTGGAAAGTAATAAGTAGATGATGGGTTACTAGAGTGATAGAAGCTTAAACCCTAGTTTATGTGTTGCTTCGTAAGGGGCTGATTTGGATCCATATGTTTCATGCTATGGTTAGGTTTACCTTAATACTTCTTTTGTAGTTGCGGATGCTTGCAAGAGGGGTTAATCATAAGTGGGATGCTTGTCCAAGGAAGGGCAGTACCCAAGCACTGGTCCACCCACATATCAAATTATCAAAGTACCAAACGCGAATCATATGCGCGTGATGAAAACTAGCTTGACGATAGTTCCCATGTGTCCTCGGGAGCGTTTTCCTTCATATAAGAGTTTGTCCAGGCTTGTCCTTTGCTACAAAAAGGATTGGGCCATCTTGCTGCACCTTATTACTTTTATTACTTGTTACCCGTTACAAATTACCTTATCACAAAACTATATGTTACCGATAATTTCAGTGCTTGCAGAGAATACCTTACTGAAAACTGCTTATCACTTCCTTCTGCTCCTCGTTGGGTTCGACACTCTTACTTATCGAAAGGACTACGATAGATCCCCTATACTTGTGGGTCATCAAGACTCTTTTCTGGCGCCGTTGTCGGGGAGTGAAGTGCCTTTGGTAGGTGGAATTTGGTAAGGAAAAATTTATATAGTGTGCTGAAATTTACTGTCACTTGTTACTATGGAACATAATCCTTTGAGGGGCTTGTTTGGGGTATCTTCACCCCGACCAGTAGAGCAAAGAGTTGCTCCTCAACCTACTGAACCTACTGAAAATGTTTACTTTTAAATTCCTTCCGGTATGATAGAGAAACTGCTAGCTAATCCTTTCACAGGTGATGGAACATTACATCCCGAGTTGCACCTAATCTATGTGGATGGAGTTTGTGGATTATTTAAGCTTGTAGGTATGCCCAAAGATGTTATCAAGAAGAAGTTATTCCCTTTATCTTCTAAGGGAAATGCATTGACATGGTTTAGGCTATGTGATGATATGGGATCATGGAACTACAACCTATTGAAATTGGAATTTCATCAGAAATTTTATCCTATGCATCTTGTTCATCGTGATCGTAATTATATATATAATTTTTGGCCTCGCGAAGGAGAAAGCATCGCTCAAGCTTGGGGGAGGCTTAAGTCAATGTTATATTCATGCCCCAATCATGATCTCTCAAGAGAAATTATTATTCAAAAAAATTATGCTCGGCTTTCTCTCAATAATCGCTCCATGCTCAATACTTCTTGTACTGGTTCTTTTATGATGAAGAATATTGAATTCAAATGGGATTTATTGGAGACAATTAAACGCAACTCTGAAGATTGGGATCTCGACGAAGGTAAGGAGTCAGGTATAACCCCAAAGTTTGATTGTGTTAAATCTTTTATGGATATCGATGCCTTTCGTGAATTTAGCACTAAATATGGACTTGACTCTGAGATAGTAGCTTGTTTCTGTGAATCCTTTGCTACTCATGTTGATCTCCCTAAGGAGAAGTGGTTTAAATATAATCCTCCCATTGAAGTAAAAGTAGTTGCACATATTAAAGTTGAAGAAAAGACTATCACTTATAATGATTCTGTTGTTCCTACTGCTTATATTGAGAAACCACCTTTCCCTGTTAGAATAAAGGATCATGCTAAAACTATGGTTCGTAAGAGTAATACTAGAACACCTACTCCCTCTGAGCAAATTAAAGTTGAACCTGGTGTTGCTATGGTTAAAGATCTCTTGGCCGATAATATTGATGGACATGTTATTTACTTCTATGATGAAGCTGTTAGAATTGCTAGACCCGATACTAAAAATAAATATAGACCTGTTGTAGGCATGCTTGTTATTTCTGTTAAAATAGGAGATCATTGCTATCATGGCTTATGTGATATGGGTGCTAGTGCAAGTGCAATACCTCATTCCTTATATAAAGAAATTATGCATGATATTGCACCTGCTGAGATAGAGGAAATTGATGTTACAATTAGGCTGGCCAATAGAGACAATATTTCACCAGTTGGGATTGTTAGAGATGTTGAAGTCTTGTGTGGGAAAGTTAAATATCCAACTGATTTTCTTGTTCTTGGTTCCCCACAAGATAATTTTTGTCCCATTATATTTGAGACCCTTCTTGAATACTATTAATGCTAAGATAGATTGCAAAAAGGATGTTGTTACTATTGGTTTGGGGGATATGTCTCATGAGTTTAATTTTGCTAAATTTCATAGACAACCCCATGATAAAGAATTGCCTAGTAAAGATGAAATTATTGGTCTTGCTTCTATTGCCATGCCTCCTAATGATCCTTTAGTACAATATTTGCTCGACCATGAAAATGATATGTTTATGAATGAAAGAAGGGAAATCGATGAAGTATTCTTTAAACAGGGACCTATTTTGAAACACAACTTGCTTGTCGAAATCCTAGGGGATCCTCCTCCACCCAAGGGTGATCCCGTGTTTGAGCTTAAACCTTTACCTGATACTCTTAAATATGCTTATCTTGATGAGAAAGAGATATATCCTGTTATTATTAGTGCTAACCTTTCAGAGCGTGAAGAAAAGAAATTATTGAAAACTCTGAAGAAGCACCATGCTTCTATTGGATATACTCTTGATAATCTTAAGGGCATTAGTCCCACTCTATGCCAACACAAAATAAAATTGGAGAAAGACGCGAAACCGGTTGTTGATCACCAATGACGGTTAAACCCTAAGATGAAAGAAGTGGTAAGAAAAAAAATACTAAAGCTTCTGGAGGCAGGTATAATTTATCCTGTTGCTGATAGTCAGTGGGTAAGTCCTGTCCATTGTGTCCCTAAGAAGGGAGGTATTACTGTTGTTCCTAATGATAAAGATGAATTGATCCCACAAAGAATCTTTACAGGTTATAGAATGGTAATTGATTTCCACAAATTAAATAAAGCTACTAAAAAGGATCATTACCCTTTACCTTTTATTGATCAAATGCTAGAAAGGTTATCCAAACATACACATTTTTTGCTTTCTAGATGGTTATTCTGGTTTCTCTCAAATATCTGTGTCAAAAGAGGATCAAGAAAAGACAACTTTTACTTGGCCTTTCGGTACCTTTGCTTATAGACGTATGCCATTTGGTTTATGCAATGCACCTGCTACCTTTCAAATATGTATGACTGCTATATTCTCTAACTTCTGTGAAAAGATTGTTGAGATTTTCATGGATGATTTCCCCGTATATGGGACTTCTTTTGATGATTGCTTAAGCAACCTTGATCGAGTTTTGGAGAGATGTGAAGAAACAAATCTTGTCTTGAATTGGGAGAAGTGCCACTTTATGGTTAATGAAGGTATTGTCTTGGGGCATAAAATTTCTGAAATAGGTATTGACGTTGATAAAGCTAAGGTTGATGCTATTGAAAAGATGCCGTGTCCTGAGGACATTAAAGGTATAAGAAGTTTCCTTGGTCATGCCGGTTTTTATAGGAGGTTCATTAAGGACTTCTCTAAAATTTCTAGGCCTCTGACTAATATCTTACAAAAAGATGTTCCATTTGTCTTTGATGATGATTGTGTAGAAGCATTTGAAATACTTAAGAAAGCCTTGATTTCTGCACCTATTGTTCAGCCACCTGATTGGAATTTACCCTTTGAAATTATGTGTGATGCTAGTGATTATGCTGTAGGGGTTGTTCTAGGACAAAGAGTTGATAAGAAATTAAATGTTATCCAATATGCTAGTAAAACTCTAGACGGTGCCCAAAGAAATTATGCTACTACTGAAAAAGAATTTTTAGCAGTTGTATTTGCTTGTGATAAGTTCAGACCTTATATTGTTGATTCTAAAGTAACTGTTCACACTGATCATGTTGCTATTAAATATCTTATGGAAAAGAAAGATACTAAACCTAGACTTATTAGATGGGTTCTCTTGCTACAAGAATTTGATTTTCATATTATTGATAGAAAGGGAGCTGAGAACCCCATTGCAGACAACTTGTCTAGGTTAGAGAATGTTCTTGATGACCCACTACCTATTGATGATAGCTTTCCTGATGAACAACTAGCTGTCATAAATGCTTCTCGTACTGCTCCATGCTATGCTGATTATGCTAATTATATCGCTGCTAAATTTATACCACCTAGTTTCACATACCAACAAAAGAAAAAGTTTTTCTATGATTTAAGACATTACTTCTGGGATGACCCACACCTTTATAAAGAAGGGGTAGATGGTATTATTCGACGTTGTGTACCTGAGCATGAACAGGAATAGATCCTACGCAAGTGTCACTCCGAGACATATGGAGAACACCACGCTGGAGATAGAACTGCGCATAAGGTATTGCAATCCGGTTTTTATTAGCCTACTCTCTTCAAGGATGCCCATAAGTTTGTCTTTGTCTTGCGATGAATGTCAAAGAATTGCTAATATTAGTAGACGTCAAGAAATGCCTATGAATTATTCACTTGTTATTGAACCATTTGATGTTTGGGGCTTTGATTATATGGGACCATTTCCTTCCTCTAATGGGTACACACATATTTTAGTTGTTGTTGATTACGTTACTAAGTGGGTAGAAGCTATTCCAACTAGTAGTGTTGATCATAACACCTCTATCAAGATGCTTAAAGAAGTTATTTTTCCGAGGTTTGGAGTCCCTAGATACTTAATGACTGATGGTGGTTCACATTTTATTCATGGTGCTTTTCGTAAAATGCTTGCTAAGTATGATGTTAATCATAGAATTGCATCCCCATATCATCCACAGTCTAGTGGTCAAGTAGAATTAAGTAATAGAGAGCTTAAATTAATTTTGCAAAAGACTGTTAATAGATTTAGAAAGAATTGGTCCAAAAAACTTGATGATGCATTATGGGCTTATAGAACTGTATATGAAAATCCTATGGGTATGTCTCCGTATAAAATGGTTTATGGTAAAGCATGTCACTTACCTCTTGAACTAGAACATAAGTCATATTGGGCCATTAAAGAGCTCAATTATGATTTTAAACTTGCCGGTGAGAAGAGGCTTTTTGACATTAACTCACTTGATGAATGGAGAACCCAGGCTTATGAGAATGCCAAACTGTTTAAAGAAAAAGTTAAAATATGGCATGACAAAAGGATACAAAAACGTGAGTTTAATGAAGGTGATTATGTATTGTTATACAACTCTCATTTAAGATTTTTCGCAGAAAAACTCCTCTCTAAATGGGAATGTCCTTACGTTATCGAGGAGGTCTATCGTTCCGGTGCCATAAAAATCAACAACTTCGAAGGCACAAATCCGAGGGTGGTGAACGGTCAAAGAATCAAACATTATATTTCAAGTAATCCCATAAATGTTGAAACTAATTTTATTGAAACCGTAACCCCGGAGGAATACATAAGGGACACTTTCCAGAGCGTTTCGGACTCCGAAAAGGAATAGGTATGAGGTACGGTAAGTAAACCGACTCCAAAACAGTTCTAATAGCAATTTTTCTCCGTTTTGGAATATTTAAGAAAATAAGAAAATAAGAAGCAATCCGGGAAGGACACGAGGCTTCCACGAGGGTGGAGGGCGCGCCCTACCCCTTGGGCGCGCCCCCTTCCTCGTGGGCACCTCGTGTGCTCTCCGGACTCAGTTTTCTTGCACGATACTCCTTTTGGCCGGTAAAAAATCATTATATAATCTCCCGAAGGTTTTGACCACCGTATCACACAAACATCCCCTGTTTTTTTTCCGAGTTGTTTTTGCTACAGATTTAGAGCAAGATGTCTTCTCAAGAGTCCGTCGGGGAGAGCCGGGTGTCTCATCCGATACCGGGGTCAAGAGAAAACAGCGATGCTAACCACTTTGGTCCATCAACTAAGGAAGAGATGGAGGCCGACTTGAAAAGGATAGATGCCATGTAGGAGGATCAAGAATTTACTTCTCGTTTCTGAGCCAGATTCATGATGGGGGAACTATAGAGCTCATCTATTCCAAACTCGGTCATCCCTTCCAACGTTAGATTTCTTTCTTATGAAAATATGAAAAAGAGTGTTACTTGTTCTCCCGCAGCTATGCAACATCCCTGTGTGAAAGGAGCTTTAGCCGTCACGGGCAAGCTCCGTAAGGAAATAATGGGCCTCAAGCAGCAAGTCAATAAGCTCGAGGAAGAGAATCGTATCCCGAGGGGCATCATCGCCAAGAATATCACATCACCACCCCCGAAGAAAGAGACATAAACACATGGGTATGGGTGATACGTCTCCAACGTATCTATAATTTTTGATTGCTCCATGCTACTTTATCTACTGTTTTGGACTATATTGGGCTTTATTTTCCACTTTTATATTATTTTTGGGACTAACCTATTAACCGGAGGCCCAACCCAGAATTGTTGTTTTTTGCCTATTTTAGTATTTCGAGGAAACAGAATATCAAATGGAGTCCAAACGGAATGAAACCTTCGGGAACGTGATCTTCTCACCAAACGTGATCCAGGAGACTTGGACCCTACTCCAAGAAGTTTCCGGGGAGGTCACGAGGGTGGAGGGCACGCCCCCCTGGGCGCGCCCCCTGCCTCGTGGGCCCCTCGGAGCTCCACCGACGTGCTTCTTCCGCCTATATATCTCCATATACCCTAAAAACATCAAGGAGCAACATAGATCGGGAGTTCCGCCTCCAGAAGCCTCCGTAGCCACCGAAACTCAATCTAGACCCGTTTCGGCACCCTGCCGGAGGGGGCAATCCTTCTCCGGTGGCCATCTTCATCATCCCGGTGCTCTCCATGACGAGGAGGGAGTAGTTCTCCCTCGGGGCTGAGGGTATGTACCAGTAGCTATGTGTTTGATCTCTCTCTCTCTCTCTCGTGTTCTTGAGATGATACGATCTTGATGTATCGCGAGCTTTGCTATTATATTTGGATCCTATGATGTTTCTTCACACCTCTTCTCTCTTGTAATGAATCGAGTTTCCCCTTTGAAGTAATTTTATCGGATTGAGTCTTTAAAGACTTGAGAACACTTGATGTATGTCTTGCCATGGATATCTGTGGTGACAATGGGATACCACATGCCACTTGATGTACGTTTTGGTGACCAACTTGCGGGTTTCGTGACATTGGGAACCTATGCATAGGGGTTGGCACACGTTTTCGTCGTGATTCTCTGGTAGAAACTTTGGGGCACTCTTTGAGGTTCTTTGTGTTGGTTGAATAGATGAATTGAGATTGTGTGATGCATATCGTATAATCATGCCCACGGAAATTTGAGGTGACATTGAAGTATCTAGGTGACATTAGGGTTTTGGTTGATTTGTATCTTAAGGTGTTATTCTAGTACGAACTCTAGGGCTGTTTGTGACACTTATAGGAATAGCCCAACGGATTGATTGGAAAGAATAACTTTGAGGTGGTTTCGTACCCTACCATAATCTCTTCGTTCGTTCTCCGCTATTAGTGACTTTGGAGTGACTCTTTGTTGCATGTTGAGGGATAATTTTATGATCCAATTATGTTAGTATTGTTGAGAGGACTTACACTAGTGAAAGTATGAACCCTAGGCCTTATTTCCTATCATTGCAATACCGTTTACGCTCACTTTTATCATTAGTTACCTTGCTGTTTTTATATTTTTAGATTACAAATACCTTTATCTACCATCCATATTGCACTTGTATCACCATCTCTTCGCCGAACTAGTGCACCTATACAATTTACCATTGTATTGGGTGTGTTGGGGACACAAGATACTCTTTGTTATTTGGTTGCAGGGTTGCTTGAGAGAGACCATCTTCATCCTACGCCTCCTACGGATTGATAAAGCTTAGGTCATCCACTTGAGGAAATTTGCTACTGTCCTACAAACCTCTGCACTTGGAGGCCCAACAACGTCTACAAGAAGAAGGTTGTGTAGTAGACATCAAGCTCTTTTCTGGCGCCGTTGCCGGGGAGGTGAGTGCTTGAAGGTATATCTTTAGATCTTTCAATCGATTCTTTTAGTTTATTGTTTTATCACTAGTTTAGTTTATAAAAGAAAATTACAAAAAAATGGAATTGAGTTTGTCTCATACGCTTCATCTTTTTAATATCTTTCGTGAGTATGATGGAAAGGATAATTGTGCTCAAGTGCTAGAAGAAGAAATCTACAAAATGTTTGGCACTAAATCTTTGAATGATGAGCATGATTGCAATGTTGTTAGTACGAATTCTTTGAATATCCATGATGCTAATGATGATTGCACTAGTTATGATGAAAATACCTCCTATAAACATGTCAATTTTTGTGGAGTAGATTGGGTTTGCATGTACACACCGAATAGGGAAGATAGATATTGTAAGAGGCATAAGTACTTAGAAACTAAATTGTTGCAAGAAAGTCTAGATGAATGTGCTGAAAGATTCAATATTTTTCATGCCCCTTGTGTACTTTGCAATGAACATGGTCATTTAAAGCTCCAATGCTATTTGTTTCATGATCAAGTCGTGTCCAAACATTGTGATAATTTGATTACCCTTGAGCATCATAAAGAGCTTAGCCTTCTTTTGGGTTATGAAGAAATGAAATGTATAACTGAGGGTATTCCAAAGTTTAATCTTGATAGAGTTCTTGATTTTGATCTAGAGAATATTTATATGTATTGTGCGGTGAATTGCATTGAAAATCCTTATATTGTCAACTACATAAAGAAAAGGAAACAAATAGAAGATGAAGAAATACTAATGAAAGGGAAGAGACTTCCCAATATCCTCCTATTACCTCTTATGATGAATCAGGTAACGAGGAGGAGCCTCCTATTCAACCAATATCATTAATAAGGAGCTCCAAAAAGAGGATTGAACCCACACACGATGTGGTAAAGAAGAAGAAAAGAAAAAGGAAGAGAGGTAAAAAGGTATCTCTCCCAAATAAAGTTGCTCCTATTATTGCTGTGCCTCATGAAAATGAAGATGATACACTTGATGATGATCTCGTTATGCCTATTGCTTGTTGTGATGATTATGATTGGGAAGATAATGATACTTCTTATGATCTTGAAAATCTTTTTGGCACATGCTTAGAATATAATAATTGCTATACTATTGGTGCTATCCATGCTATTAATGATGAGAGTGATTATGCTTATGATACGAAAAGGCCCAAGCTTGGGGAGGCTATGTTTGATGAGGATGACATATTTGAGAATATATTTGCTGCAATTAATGTCTGTCCCAAGCTTGGGGATTCTATGTTTAATAATGATGATATTTTTAGCCTTCCATGTTTTGATATGCAAAGTGATTATGATGAGAACAAAATTGCTACTTATGATGGTTATTGTGATGAAACTTATTCTATAAAAAGTAGTGATGATTATATTTATAAAACTTGTCATGATTATGATTACCCCTTCTCTGAACATTACTCTTTTAATATGGAAACAATTTATAGTATTCGACTTTCCTATGATACTCCCACTATTCCGAATGAGAAGAATTTTGCTTATGTGGAGAGTAATAAATTTTCTATGCTTGTAGATCATTAAAAGAATGCTTTAGGTGCTGGTTATATTGTTGAATTCATTCATGATGCTACTTAAAATTATTATGAGGGAGGAACATATGCTTGTAGGAATTGCAATAATATCAAGTTTCCTTTCTATGTGCTTAAAATTTTGAAGTTATGCTTGTTTTACCTTCCTATGCAAGTTGATTCTTGTCCCCACAAGTTGTTTTCTCACAAAATACCTATGCATAGGAAGTGGGTTAGACTTAAATGTTCTAGTCATATTCTTCATGATGCTCTCTTTATGTTACAATTCTTATCTTTTATGTGAGCATCATTGAAATCATCATGCCTAGCTAGGGGCGTTAAACGATAGCGCTTGTTGGGAGGCAACCCAATTTTATTTTATGTTTTTTGTTTTTGGTTCTGTTTAGGAATAAATAATCCATCTAGATTATGTTTAGATGTGGTTTTATCTTTTAATTAGTGTTTGTGCCAAGTTAAACCTATTAGATCTTCTTGGAAGATAGTTATTTGATCTTGCTGTAATTTCCAGAATCTTTGCGCTCAGTGCCCGAATTTTCAAAAATCACCAGAACGTGATAAAATAGTGATTCCAATTGATGCTGATCAACAAACAAATTTCCCAGGTCTTCTAATTTTGGTAGAATTTTTTTGGTTCCAGAAGTTTGCGTTAGTAACAGATTACTACAGACTGTTCTGTTTTTGACAGATTCTGTTTTGCGTGTGTTGTTTGCTTATTTTGATGAATCTATGGCTAGTAAAATAGTTTATAAACCATAGAGAAGTTGGAATATAGTAGGTTTAACACCAATATAAATAAAGAACAAGTTCACTACAGTACCTTAAAGTAGTCTTTTGTTTTCTTTCTCTAACGGAGCTCACGAGATTTCTATTGAGTTTTGTGTTGTGAAGTTTTCAAGTTTTGGGTGAATTCTTTTGATGGATTATGGAACAAGGAGTGGAAAGAGCCTAAGCTTGGGGTTGCCCATGGCACCCCCAAGATAATACAAGGACACCAAAAAGTCAAAGCTTGGGGATGCCCCGGAAGGCATCCCCTCTTTTGTCCACTTCCATCGGTAATTTACTTGGAGCTATATTTTTATTCACCACATGATATGTGTTTTGCTTGGAGCGTCTTGTATTATTTGTGTCTTTGCTTGTTAGTCTACCACAATCATCCTTGCTGTAAACACCTTTTGATAGAGCCATGTATGAATTTAAATTTGTTAGAATACTCTATGTGCTTCACTTATATCTTTGGAGCTTGATAGTTTACTCTATGTGCTTCACTTATATCTTTTTGAGCGTGATAATTTTTGCTCTAGTGCTTCACTTAGATCTTTTAGAGCACGGTGGTGGTTTGTTTTAAAGAAACTTTATCTCTCATGCTTCACTTAGATTATTTTGAGAGTCGTTAATAGCATGGTAATTTGCTTAATGTTAATATACTTGGTATTCAAGATATGTGAAACTTTCTTTTTAGTGGGTTGAATACTAAGATAAGTTTGATGCTTGATAATTGTTTTGAGATATGGAGGTGATAATATCATAGTCGTGCTAGTTGAGTAGTTGTGAATTTGAGAAATACTTGTGTTGAAGTTAGCAAGTCCCGTAGCATGCACGTATGGTTAAAGTTGTGTAACAAATTTGAAGCATGAAGTGTACCTGGCTTGTGCATCCTTATGAGTGGCGGTCGGGGACGAGCGATGGTCTTTTCCTACCAATCTATCCCCCTAGGAGCATGCGCATAGTACTTGATTTTTGATGACTTCTAAATTTTTGCAATAAGTATATGAGTTCTTTTGACTAATGTTGAGTCCATGGATTATACGCACTTTTACCTTTCCGCCATTTGCTAGCCTCTTCGGTACCGTGCATTGCCCTTTCTCACATTGAGAGTTGGTGCAAACTTCGCTGGTGCATCCAAACCCCGTGATATGATACGCTCTTTCACACATAAACCTCCCTATATCTTCCTCAAAACAACCACCATACCTACCTATCATGGCATTTCCATAGCCATTCCGAGATATATTGCCATGCAACTTCCACCATCATCATCATCATGACATGCTTTACTTTTGTCATATTGCCATTGCATGATCTTGTAGTTGACATCGTATTTGTGGCAAAGCCACCATGCATTATTTTTCATACATGTCACTCTTGATTCATTGCACCATCCCGGTACACCGCCGGAGGCATTCATATAGAGTCATATCTTGTTCTAGTATCGAGTTGTAATCATTATGTTGTAATCAATAGAAGTGTGATGGTCATCATTATTAGAGCATTGCCCAATCAAAAAAAGAGAGAGAGAGAGAAAGGCCAAAAAGAAAAAAAAGAAAGGCCCAAAAAAAGAGAGAGAAAATAAAAAGGGCAATGCTACTATCTCTTTTTCCACACTTGTGCTTCAAAGTAGCACCTTGTTCTTCATGTAGTGAGTCTCATATATTGTGCTTCAAAGTAGCACCATGATTTCATATAGTGAGTCTCATAAGTTGTCTTGTTCATACTAGTGGGAATTTTTCATTATAGAACTTGGCTTGTATATTCCAACGATGGGCTTCCTCAAAATGCCCTAGGTCTTCATGAGCAAGCAAGTTGGATGCACACCCACTAGTTTTCTTTTGTTGAGCATTCTTAGCTCTAGTGCATCCGTTGCATGGCAATCCCTACTCCTTGCATTAACATCAATTGATGGGCATCTCCATAGCTCATTTATTAGCCTCGTTGATGTGAGACTTTCTCCTTTTTTGTCTTCTCCACACAATCCCCATCATCATATTCTATACCACCCATAGTGCTATGTCCATGGCTCGTGCTCATGTATTGCGTGAAGGTTGAAAAACTTTGAGATTATTTGAGTATGAAACAATTGCTTGGCTTGTCATCGGGGGTATAGAAGTTGGGAACATCTTTGTGTGACGAAAATGAAGCATAGTCTAACTATATGATTTTGTAGGGATGAACTTCCTTTGGCCATGTTATTTTGAGATGACATAATTGTTTGATTAGTATGCTTGAAGTATTATCATTTTTTATGTCAATATGAACTTTTGTCTTGAACCTTTCGGATCTGAATATTCATACCATGATTAAGAAGATTTACATTGAAATTATGCCAAAGTATCACTCCGCATCAAAAATTCTCTTTTTATCATTTACCTACTCGAGAACGAGCAGGAATTAAGCTTGGGGATGCATAGATACATCTCCAACGTATCTATAATTTTTGATTGCTCCATGCTACTTTATCTACTGTTTTGGACTATATTGGGCTTTATTTTCCACTTTTATATTATTTTTGGGACTAACCTATTAACCGGAGGCCCAGCCCAGAATTGCTGTTTTTTGCCTATTTCAGTAATTCGAGGAAACAGAATATCAAATGGAGTCCAAACGGAATGAAACCTTCGGGAACGTGATCTTCTCACCGAACGTGATCCAGGAGACTTGGACCCTACTCCAAGAAGTTTTCAGGGAGGTCACGAGGGTGGAGGGCGCGCCCCCCCTGGGCGCGCCCCCCTGCCTCGTGGGCCCCTCGGAGCTCCACCGACGTGCTTCTTCCGCCTATATATCTCCATATACCCTAAAAACATCAAGGAGCAACATAGATCGGGAGTTCCGCCTCCAGAAGCCTCCGTAGCCACCGAAACTCAATCTAGACCCGTTCCGGCACCCTGCCGGAGGGGGCAATCCTTCTCCGGTGGCCATCTTCATCATCCCGGTGCTCTCCATGACGAGGAGGGAGTAGTTCTCCCTCGGGGCTGAGGGTATGTACCAGTAGCTATGTGTTTGATCTCTCTCTCTCTCTCTCTCGTGTTCTTGAGATGATACGATCTTGATGTATCGCGAGCTTTGCTATTATATTTGGATCCTATGATGTTTCTTCCCCCCTCTTCTCTCTTGTAATGAATCGAGTTTCCCCTTTGAAGTAATTTTATCGGATTGAGTCTTTAAAGACTTGAGAACACTTGATGTATGTCTTGCCGTGGATATCTGTGGTGACAATGGGATACCACGTGCCACTTGATGTACGTTTTGGTGACCAACTTGCGGGTTTCGTGACATTGGGAACCTATGCATAGGGGTTGGCACACGTTTTCGTCGTGATTCTCCGGTAGAAACTTTGGGGAACTCTTTGAGGTTCTTTGTGTTGGTTGAATAGATGAATTGAGATTGTGTGATGCATATCGTATAATCATGCCCACGGATACTTGAGGTGACATTGAAGTATCTAGGTGACATTAGGGTTTTGGTTGATTTGTATCTTAAGGTGTTATTCTAGTACGAACTCTAGGGTTGTTTGTGACACTTATAGGAATAGCCCAACGGATTGATTGGAAAGAATAACTTTGAGGTGGTTTCGTACCCTACCATAATCTCTTCGTTCGTTCTCCGCTATTAGTGACTTTGGAGAGTAATGACTTCACATACAAAAGGTATGATGAATAAAAGTTGTTGAGAGTTGACAAACATAGTTTTGGTCATCGTTGCAATTAATAGGAAGTAATAAAGAAAGATAGGTTTTCACATATAAATATACTATCTTGGACATCTTTTATGATTGTGAGCACTCATTAAAATATGACATGCTAAAGAGTTGATGTTGGACAAGGGAGACAACTTAATGGGTTATGCTTTCTTACATCTGAAATAAATTATATTGTCATGGATCATCCAACATGTTGAGCTTGCCTTTCCCTCTCATGCTAGCCAAATTCTTTGCACCAAGTAGAGATACTACTTGTGCTTCCAAATATCCTTAAACCCAGTTTTGCCATGAGAGCCCACCATATCTACCTATGGATTGAGTAAGATCCTTCAAGTAAATATGTATGATTTATTAGTGTGGATAAAATAAGTTTTATACGACCTTGTGATGTGGAAGAAATAAAAGTGACGGACTGCATAATAAAGGTCCATATCACAAGTGTCAATATAAAGTGACGTTCTTTTGCATTAAGATTTCGTGCATCCAACCATAAAAGCACATGACAACCTCTGCTTCCCTCTGTGAAGGGCCCGTCTTTTATTCTTGTCTTACACTTCATACAAGAGTCATGGTGATTTTTACCTTTCCTTTTTACATTTTATCCTTTGGCAAGCACGATGTGTTGGAAAGATCCTGATATATATAGCTAATTGGATGTGAGTTTTCATGAACTATTATTGTTGACATTACCCTTGAGGTAAAAGGTTGGGAGGCAAAACTACAAGCCCTATCTTTCTCTGTGTCCGATTAAAACTTCATACCCATAAGTATTGCGTGAGTGTTAGCAATTGTGAAAGACTAAATGATAGTTGAGTATGTGGACTTGCTGAAAAGCTCTTATATTGACTCTTTACGATGTTATGATAAATTGCAATTGCATCAATGACTGAGATTATAGTTTGTTAGTTTTCAATGAAGTTTATGATTCATACTTGAAACTGTGAATGAATTGTTATTTTAGCATAAGAGATCATATGACAACATATATACATATATTGTGCTATTCTAAGAATGATCATGATGCCCTCATGTCCCTATTTTATTTTATCGACACCTCTATCTCTAAACATGTGGACATATTTTTCGATAACGGCTTCCGCTTGAGGACAAGCGAGGTCTAAGCTTGAGGGAGTTGATACGTCCATTTTGCATCATGCTTTTATATCAATATTTATTGCATTATGGGTTGTTATTACGCATTATGTCACAATATTTATACCTATTCTCTCTTATTTTACAAGGTTTACGTGAAGAGGGGGAATGCCGGCAGCTGGAATTCTGGGCTGGAAAAGGAGCAAATATTAGAGACCTATTCTGCACAACTCCAAAAGTCCTGAAACTTCACGGGAGCATGTTTCATAATATATAAAAAATACTGGGAAAAGGAAGTACCAGAGGGGGGCCACCCACCATCCACGAGGGTGGGGGCGCGTCCTACCCCCTGGGCCCGCCCCCTACCTCGTGGGCCCCCTAGCAGGCCTCCGGTGCCCATCTTCTGCTATATGAGGTCTTTTGCCCTAAAAAAAATCATAAGCTAGCTCACGGGATGAAACTCCGCCGCCATGAGGCGGAACCAATCTAGGGCTTATCAATCTCCATCAACATCTTCACCAGCACCATCTCATCTCAAACCCTAGTTCATCTCTTGTATCCAATCTTTGTCTCAAAACCTCAGATTGGTACCTGTGGGTTGCCAGTAGTGTTGATTACTCCTTGTAGTTGATGCTACTTGGTTTATTCAGTGGAAGATCATATGTTCAGATCCTTTATGCATATTAATACCCCTCTGATTATGAACATGAATATGCTTTCTGAGTAGTTACGTTTGTTCCTGAGAACATGGGAGAAGTCTTGGTATAAGTAGTCATGTGAATTTGATAGTCGTTCGATATTTTGATGAGATGCATGTTGTCTTTTTTCTAGTGGTGTCATGTGAACGTCGACTACATGACACTTCACCATTGTTTGGGCCTAGAGGAAGGCATTGGGAAGTAATAAGTAGATGATGGGTTGCTAGAGTGACAGAATCTTAAACCCTAATTTATGCGTTGCTTCGTAAGGGGCTGATTTGGGTTCATATGTTTCATGCTATGGTTAGGTTTACCTTAATACTTCTTTTGTAGTTGCAGATGCTTGCAAGAGGGTTAATCATAAGTGGGATGCTTGTCCAAGGAAGGGCAATACCCAAGCACCGGTCCATCCACATATCAAATTATCAAAGTACCGAACGCGAATCATATGGGCGTGATGAAAACTAGCTTGACGATAGTTCCCATGTGTCCTCGGGAGCATTTCCTTCATATAAGAGTTTGTCCAGACTTGTCCTTTGCTACAAAAAGGATTGTGACATCTAGCTGCACCTTATTTACTTTTATTACTTGTTACCCGTTACAAATCACCTTATCACAAAACTATCTGTTACCGATGATTTCAGTGCTTGCAGAGAATACCTTACTAAAAACTGCTTATCATTTCCTTCCGCTCCAATTGACGTGCCAATTTTTGATGATTTTTTATGGACCAAAAGAAGCCCTCAAAGTAAAATAGTTGGGCCAGAAGAGTTCCGAGCCATCCACGGGGGTGGAGGGCGCGTCCCCCTGCCTCGTGGATGACTCGGAGACCCCCCTGGCATGAGACCGATGCCAAAATTTCCTATAAATACAGAAACTCCAGAAAATAACCTAAATCGAGAGTTCCGCCGCCGCAAGCCTCTGTAGCCACCAAAAACCAATCGGGACCCTGTTCCGGCACCCTGCCGGAGGAGGGAAATCATCACCGGTGGCCATCTTCATCATCCGCGCGCTCTCCATGACGAGAAGGGAGCAGTTCACCCTCGGGGCTGAGGGTAAGTACTAGTAGCTATGTGTTTGATCTCTCTCTCCCGTGAGACCATTTTCATTCTATGCCTCCCACGGATTGATAAATCTTAGGTCATCCACTTGAATGAAATTTGCTACTGTCCTACAAATCTCTGCACTTGAAGGCCCAACAACGTATAAAAGAAGAAGGTTGTGTAGTAGACATCATTTGGCATGTCAAAAATTTGACAACCATCCAAACAAAGATCAATCTTTGAGTCATGAGCAAAGTTTTATTAGAATGCACTTTGGCTACAATCCGTATACACCATTGAAGTCCGGATCATGGGCTCGTGGATGAATTATGACGATGACACTCAATGGCAACCTCTAAGGTGGTTTTTCTTCTCGATAACAAGTGTGGGTAGCTCAAGTGTACACGCGTGAGCTAATTTTATGGGCTCTAGTGATGATTTTTCACATGGTTTTCCCGTGTTTTAAGAAAAAAATGCTTTTGCTAGGAGGAATTCTCGTGGCTGTAGTGGAGCACCCACTGACTGACGCATGCGGTGTCGTGCCACCTCTGGCGCTAGAGGGCGACGCACTGGAACCCAATAAACACCGGCCATGCCACGTTCCGTGGTTGGTGGGCAACCGGCGCTCCTTCGCCTGTGAGGATCAAAATACTCAGAGGAACTCGATCATCACGATTTTATAGATTTCAGAGGGAACTGTAGCAATTCAGAGGTACAATTTAGGATAATGGTGCGAGATAAGAGACCCCGACTTGGTACACTAGCTAGGGTTCTAACTACTACAGCATATGCTAAGAATCTTCTTGGTCCTCTCCTCCCCTCGCTTGCCTTTTAAGCCACACGACAGCTCACAGCCACGCGCGATAACCACTGTTACAAGTCTTAACGGTGTTGACAAAAATAACAGTAACGGTCAGAGATGGCGAGGATGGTATCTGAGCCGTCGATCTCCTCTGGTGTTCATCTGGACCGTCGTTCGTCTGAACTTCTTGTGAGTTGCCTCGCTTCGTCAGTAAGCTCTTGGCTTGGGTCCTGACAATGCCGCCGCCATGACGATCGCCTTGTCCTCGAGGCGAAAAAGCTTGTGCCCTAGAAAAGTCTTGTTGAGAAATGCCGCGTCCTCCCATGTTGCATCATCTGGAGCCAAACTTTCCCACTGTACCAAACATTGACCCACTGGTGTCTTGTTCCTTTGTATGACGCGACGATCCAATACCGCAACTGGAATGGTTTTGACATAGCCTTCTGGAGTAACCAGCGGCACATGAGGAAGAGGGACCGATTTGTGGCCTATATGTTTCTTCAGCTGGCTAATGTGGAACACTGGGTGAATGTTAGTACCTTCTGGCAGATCGAGCTTGTATGATACTTCTCCAATTCTTTCCAGAACCTTGTATGGACCATAGAACTTCGAGCGAAGTTTGAGCGAGCCCCTCAGACCGAATGCATTCTGTCTGTAGGGCTGAATTTTAAGGAACACTCTGTCTCCCACTTCTAATTGCCTCTCTGTCCTTTTCCTGTCTGCAAAATGTTTGATCCTATTCTAGGCATGCTCCAGGTTTGCTTTCAAACGTTGCATCATGTGCTCTCTTTCAGAAACTGTCGGTGTTGCTTCAGGTGACAGTAACAGTTCAGAAGCATACTCCCCAATCTGAGGAGGTTTATACCCATAAAGTGCCTGAAAGGGAGTACATTTCAAGGAGGAATGGTAGCTAGTATTGTACCATAGCTCTGCCAAGGATAACCATTGTAGCCATTTCTTTGGTTCCTGAAAAACCATGCCTCTGAGGTAAGCTTCCAAACACTGATTAACTCTCTCAGTTTGACCATCTGTTTGAGGGTGTGCTGCAGTGCTGAATCTGATTTGTACTCCAAATTCCTTGAAGAGTTCTTGGTAAAGGGCACTAGTGAATATAGAATCTCTGTCAGACACTATGCACAATGGCAACCCATGCAGTTTAATGACATTATCCATTAGTGCCTGAAACACTGTTTGGACTGTGTAGGGATGAGCTAATGGAATGAAGTGAGAATACTTTGTCAACCTGTCTACAACCACCAGAATAACTTCTTTGCCTTGAGAGTTAGGCAATGCAGTAATGAAATCCATGGTAATGTGGGACCAAGCCATATCAGGCACTGGCAGTGGCTGCAACAGTCCAGGAGGATATATGTGCTCAACTTTGTTTAATTGACACACAGGGCACTGACTGACAAATACCTCAATGTCTTTCTTCATGTTAGGCCAGTAAAACACCTTTTTGATCCTGTAATAAGTTGATTTAATGCCAGAGTGTCCCCCTAAAGCAGAGGAGTGAAATGTTTGTAACAATTGCTGTCTGAAATTTGTGCTGGCCCCCACATAAATCCTGTTGTTATACTTCAATAGTCCATTGTGTGTGGAAAACTTTGGAGTGGGATCAATGTCTGCAACTACTTTTTTCAAGATCTTGTCAGTGTCTGCATCTCCCTGATAGCTTTTCATCACATCTTCAGTCCATGCTGGAATTACTGTAGTCACACTGTTGCAGTGTATTTGAAATATGCTATCTTTTCTTGACAAAGCATCTGCTACAGTGTTTTCTTTCCCTTTTTTGTACTCAATGGAGTAATCATACTCCAAGAGTTTGAGGAGTAGCTTGTGTTGTACTCCTTCAGTTAATCTTTGAGTAGTCATGTGTTTCAAGGACTGTTGGTCTATCTTAATAATCAGCTTGTTTCCCCACACATAGTGTCTCCACTTTTTAAGGGCTGCTAAAATTGCCATTGCTTCTTTTTCATAAATGGATTGAGCTGCAGACTTGGGTCCTAAACTTTTACTGAGATATGCAATAGGTCTCCCCTTTTGCATCAGAACTGCCCCTATTCCTTTTGCACATGCATCAGCTTCTATTGTGAAAGGTATGGAGAAATCTGGCATAGCCAGAACAGGACAAGAAGTCATGCAGTTCTTCAAAGTAAGGAAAGCTTTGCTTTGTTTAGGCCCCCAATTAAAAGCATCTTTCTTTAACATATCATGGAGAGGTCTGCGTATGTGACCATAGTCTTTCACAAATCTTCTGTAGTATCCAGTCAGACCAAGAAAACCCCTTAGTTTAGTGACATTCTCAGGTTCTGGCCAGTCCTGTACTGATCTTATCTTGTCTGGATCTGTAGCTACTCCCTTGTCAGAAATTATGTGCCCCAGATATGCCACTTGGTCTGTTGCAAATATACATTTAGATTGCTTCACATACAACTCATGTTTCCTTAAGACAGTGAAAGTGCTCTCTAAGTGCTTGTAATGTTTCTCCATGGACTTGCTGAAAACTAACATGTCATCAAAGAAAACCAGGATGCACTTTTCTCCTTCTGTTTCGTTTATTTCCTCACACACATTGTTCATGAGACCTTGGAAAGTGCCTGGTCCGCAAGCCAGTCCAAAAGGTACCACAGTATATTCATAATGACCCATGTGAGTCCTGAAAGCAGTTTTTGGAATATCTTCTACTGCCATTCTGATTTGGTGGTATCCAGACCTGAGGTCTAATTTGGAGAACACTTTTGCCCCATGCAATTCATCTAGTAGGTCTTCAATAATGGGCATTGGAAACTTGTTTTTCACAGTGAGAGCATTTAATTCCCTATAGTCCACACATAGCCTCCAGCCACCATCTTTTTTCCTGACCATAATTGCAGGAGATGAAAAAGGACTGAAACTTTCCTGTATTTCTCCTTTTTTAATTAGCTGCTTTATGATTTCTTCCATAGCTGCTTTTTGATAGTGTGGAACTCTATATGGCCTTAAGTTGGGGGGTTTTGCTCCGTCTTGCAGTATAATTTTGTGATCACAAGATCTTTTTGGAGGGAGTGAAGTGGACTCTGCAAATATGTCTGCATATGTTTTCAGTAGAGGTTGCAGTGCCACTGGAGCAGGTGCAGGATTTTTGTTGTTCTCAGTTTGTATTTCATTGATTTGCAGAATATATCCCATAACACCTTTCTGTAGTAACTTTTCCATTCTAGCTGCTGATAATACACAGTGTTTTTCTGGTATTGAATGGTCATATAAGGTCACTGGTTGTCCTTGTTTTGTAACCACCAATAGTCTTTCTACTAAATCTAGACAAATAGGGCTGTATTGGTAAATCCAGTCTGCTCCTAATATGATGTCATAAGATTGTAGCTCCAAGACTTTAAAACTGCTACAGAAAGTATGTCCTTGGAGTTTAAAATCCCTTGCTGGCACTTTGGACAGTGACATGAGTTTTCCTCCACCAGCCACAGTTACTTTCCTTGGCTGAATTGGTTGTTGGTAGCAATTACTCTTTACCACAAAGTCCTTGCTAATAAATGTGTCTGAAGATCCACTGTCAAACAGAGCTATAGCTTTCTTCCCTGCAATTTTCACAATCAAAGAGAATGTGTTTGGTCCAGGGGTGCCTTCTGCAGCATGCACTGAAATATGCATGGCCTGTGCTGTTTTCTCTACAGGATTGCTGCTTTTTTCCTTATCAGGAGTATTAGGAGTAGTGTGGTAAGTTTGATCTGCATTTACCCCTTCTTCTGTATTATCACTGTCCTCATCTTCATCCAGTTCTTGCAGAATGTGTAGTGTTTTTCCTATTTTACACTTGTGCTGTCTTGTCCATGGCTCCTTGCAGTACCAGCAAGATCTGGCCTCCTTTGGAAAAGGAACAATAGGCTTTTCGGGAGAAGGTACTTGCACTTGTAATGGGGTTGATTGATTTTTGTAGGAAGGAGCATAATTCCTAGTCTTGTAAGTGGAAACACCCTGAACTTTCCTAGCAGCGGCAGCCTTTTCATATACTTTCGCATACCAATAAGCTTCTATAATCCCAGTGGGTTTTTGTCCACAGACCTCATGTTTTATGTCACTCCTTAAACCTCCAATAAAACAGCTCAACAGAAAATTTTCTTGGAGACAGGGATGATCTCTTTTGACTAGTGCCACACATTGTTCAAAATTGTCAATGTACTGAGTGACAGTGTTGGTTTGCTGAATATTTTTCAGTAATTCTACTGCTTCATGAACACTTGCCTCTGAAAATCTGTCAGCAATCATCTGACAGAACTGTTGCCAAGTCACCATTTGCCATGGCACACAAATATTTTTCAGCCAATTAGACGCTCTACCTTGTAAGTGACCAGTAGCCAGATTCACCCATTGCTCATATGGAGTGCCAGTCATCTCAAAGAACTTCTCACAGGCTATAAGCCATCCAATAGGATCTTCTCCATTAAAAAGGGGAATTTCCAACCTTGGCCCTTTTAAAACTGCTTCTGCAAAGTATGATGGACCTCCTAATTGAGTGGAATACTGATTTCTCTGCATATCATAGAGATTTCCCACTGCCTGGTATACCGGAGGAGCCCCTTGAGTTGTTGTGGATGTATTGATGTATTGGCCTGTGATAGGGTTGTAGGTGTGAGGTGGAGAGAACAGAGGAGCAATCACAGGAGCAAAATACCCACTGTTTCCTGAAAAACCCAGAGTGTGAGGTTGTACAGTTGCACTGACACTTATAGGAGCACTTCTGGACTGCCCTATAACTGGAATTTCTTTTTGTGGCACAGCACTAACTCTTGTGCTTTCGGGTACTAACTGTGACACTGGTAAACCCGTGGATTGCCCGGCTGATTTTGTGACTGGAACTTGCTCTTGGCTTCTGAACTCTTGCTCTAAATTTCTCATCACAGTATCTGTTTCTCTCTGCATTGAAACTGGTATATGACCATTGACAGTTGTCTGATCTTCCTTTTCTTTCAGGCCTGAAGAAACTGGCTCTGTTTTCTGTGTTGATATGCTCATCTTCTGCAAAATCAACTGCAATGTTTGTTGAATTCCTTCGTTCATTTCAGACAGTTTGGCATCTACTTTTGGCATAGTGACCATCTCCGACCGGAGTTTTGACACCTCTTGTTTAAGCTCTTGTAAGCCTTCTACCTCGGCCCTCAAATCTGCCACCTCTTTTTCCACTCGATCTACCGTGATCTGCACCTTGGCTCTTGTGTCTGCCATCTGCGACTGAAGACTGCTCCGCTAGACTCGCTCCACGGAAACTTCCTCTTGACGCACGGATCCCGTCAGATCCCGGAATTTCACCACCGAGAGAAGATCACTCAGCAACCGGATCGGACTCGGAGATCTGCGCCCGAACTTCACCGCCGCCGTGTCGCCGCCACCTGACACCACCGCCGCCGCAAACTGGGAGGGACGGGAGGGATTTTACGAGAGAACCCAACCTCCTGCTCTCCACAGCCCGATTCGCCGCCGATGAGTCGCCGCCGAGGATTACAACCGACGCTCTGATACCTTTGTGAGGATCAAAATACTTAGAGGAACTCGATCATCACGATTTCATAGGGAACTGTAGCAATTCAGAGGTATAATTTAGGATAATGGTGCGAGATCAGAGACCCCGCCGACTTGGTACACTAGCTAGGGTTCTAACTACTACAGCATATGCTAAGAATCTTCTTGGTCCTCTCCTCCCCTCGCTTGCCTTTTAAGCCACACGACAGCTCACAGCCACGCGCGATAACCACTGTTACAAGTCTTAACGGTGTCGACAAAAATAACAGTAACAGTCAGAGATGACGAGGATGGTATCTGAGCCGTCGATCTCTTCTGGTGTTCATCTGGACCGTCGTTCGTTTGAACTTCCTGTGAGTTGCCTCGCTTCATCAGTAAGCAAGGCTTGGGTCCTGACACCGACCGACCACACGCCACCGTCCTCCGATCCGACGGACGCCGCGTGATCTCCAACCAGCGGCGCGGACGGCGATCTCACATGGCGCGCACACACTAGTCTAGCCACGCTACCGGACGAGGCACCTTATCTATCGTCTGACTCCGCCACGACGCCAGCGCCCGTGGAACCTTCTCCCACTGCGAGAGTGCGCGCTCCAGCGCCATGGCCATGAGCGCGGCCACCGCTGCCACGCTCCTCCCGAGGTCCAGCACCGGCACGCACCGCCTCGCCTCCTCCTACCCCTCCTCGTCGGCAGCTCACGGGAGGAGCCGCCTCCTTCCCGTCAGGTACGGAAGCCATCCCCAGCCTCACACTCCACAGTTCTCCACTTAGTCGCCGGTGTGCCCTGCCCACCAGGCGTTCGATCGATTGCCCCTGCACCGTGTGCCCTGCTAAGCCCCGTCACATTATAGCTAATTTGTTTGAAATAACTTGCCTATTTAACTCTGTAGCTGCCCACGATGAATTTATCCTTCTTCACTTAGTACAGAGTACATTAATTAATAATGCTTGTTGGTCTATCAGCATCCTGTTGGTTTGACCCATTAATTGATAAGATATAATGCTTGGTGGTTTCCTTTATGCGAAACGTGGTGGTGCTGGCGCCTGTCAAATTACCAGGTTTGGTTTATGCAGAGTATAATATGTGCCTAGCCCTCATTTTTGGTGTTTATGCAGATGCCAGTCGCCCGGAGTTGACAAAACCACTAAGCCTAAGAGGAACTTGTTCGACAACGCCAGCAACCTTCTCACCAATTTGCTCGCTGGCGGCAACCTCAAGAATATGCCGGTTGCCGAAGGTGCTGTCACTGACCTGTTCGACCGGCCCCTTTTCTATTCGCTCTATGATTGGTTCCTCGAGGTGCTTATCCCGTTCTGTCTCGTGTTGTTTACTCTTTTTATTGCAGTTCTTTGTTCTGCCTACTGGAAGCATGTATTAGCTGCGCTCAGCGAATAGTAGATACACGTGACGTGCGTACATGATATTTGAGTGAATACTTACATGATATAATTCCACAAATTTGGTACTCTTGACCAGATGACCACCTGCATGGTAATAATCTGATTACCATTTTCTAACTCCATGTTCAAACCATATTTATTTGAATCATGCCATTGATTTTTTTCATCAAGTCTCCTTATATGCAGTGTACATTGCTAATCATACCCTCTCAGAAAACCTTCTGTTCGTTGACGTCTCACCTTCAGCTTAAAAAATCGCATAACATCATTTAAGAGGGTGTTCATCAACATTAAAATGAACTTCTCGATTTGGCATATTTGTATGCACCATGCAAGTCATATAACATGTGGCCTCTCACAGCCCTATTCAGAAATACTGCACTTGCATATAAAAGTGAAAAATTATGCCTTTACGAGCTGCATGCCGAGATAAAAAGAAAAGCGGTAGTAGCAGGAGCATCACAAAGTGAATACTAATAGTTTATGTCTGGTCTTTTTGATCGAGTTGTGCTGCTGTCATATGGTAGAATTTCATTTGATTGTAACTACCTTATTGTTAGGTTCATAATCAAGCAACCATGAGGAAAACTCATGCTATGCTAACATATCCTGTTATCCTTGCAGCACGGTTCTGTCTACAAACTTGCTTTTGGACCCAAATCATTTGTTGTCGTCTCTGATCCAATTGTTGCTAGATACATCCTGCGAGAAAATGCTTTCTGTTATGATAAGGTATGCTTTCTAATACATACTGTGTGAACATATGTAAATGAGTACACAGATCATCTGAAACTCTAGATAAGCTCGGACTATAATGGTTGGCAACTTATTTGTAGCATATGTTGTTTTCCCGTGACTGAACTGTGCATATAACAGTATTAAATACATGTAAGGAAAATCCCTGGAAAAAAAAGAATACATGTAAGGAATAACTGCTGGATTGATCTAGTAGCTTACTTCTTACATACTTTTCTACTTGAAATCAGGGAGTTCTCGCTGAAATTCTAGAACCAATAATGGGGAAGGGTCTTATACCTGCTGACCTTGATACCTGGAAGCAAAGGAGAAAAGGTTAGAAGGTCGGATTTTGAATCATATATGCACTTCTAAGGCTTCCTTGAGTGCATTCATACTTCATGTTCTGTACACCAGTATAAGTTCCTGCTAGTCAATAGAAGCTGATTGACTGTTGTCCATTGATATGAATCCACTATCCTGTTCATGTTTTTTTCGACCTAACAACCAAAGGTTAACTTATCTTTCAAAAATAGAGGTTACCTGTGTATGCTTTATGATAGTAGCTCCAGTCCTGCTAATTGGTCCTAGGCTCCTAGCGCTTCTTTGGACTTTGAGCCAACTAGCATGGTTTATGAAATATTATCATAAATGGGAATTACCTTATGGCGCAACTTTTCAACATAATTAAACTATTGCAGAGCCTACGTGAACCTACCTCGTGTTTGCATTCACAAAACATTTTGTCAGTGGCGGTGCCAAGAAAACAAGCATATGGTGTCAATTTAAACTTGTGATATCAGATACATGTGTGTTTGCAACTTTTATACTAGCTTTTGCATATTTTTTACTAGAATCTAAGGGTTCTGCCAAAATCTTGTGTGGTCAGATGACCGCACAAGCTTGACCGTGGCTTAACCACTGCATTTTGTAATGGTGCAACTTATCCATTCTGTGTGTTCTGCAGTTATAACTCCTGGGTTCCATGCCTTATTCATAGAAGCTATGGTGAGAGTATTTACCAAATGTTCAGAGAGAACCATATTGAAACTTGAAGCACTTATTGAAAAGGGAGACCATGGTGACAAATCTACCATAGTGAACCTTGAAGAGGAATTCTCCAATTTGGCTCTCGACATAATTGGCTTGGGAGTGTTCAATTTTGATTTTGACTCTGTTAATAAGGAATCTCCTGTAATCAAGGTTGGTGTAATATCTACGTAGTTATACTATCTGATGATAATTTGTTCATGAGAAGTGCATCTGTTCTGGTTTTCAAAATTGAGTTAAAGTACAGAAGAGTACTCATCTTGCATGTTTAGGATGAATAGACATGACTAATGCTCTTCTGCTTATTTTGTCGGCCCTTCTTTGGGGGGTTTCTATGTCTATTGTGCAGGCAGTATATGGTACTCTTTTTGAAGCTGAGCATCGATCCACCTTTTACATCCCTTACTGGAATCTTCCTTTAACTCAATGGATAGTGCCAAGACAGCGGAAGTTCCGCAGTGACCTCAAGGTTATCAATGATTGCCTTGATGATCTTATTAAAAATGCAAAAGAAACAAGACAGGTTCGTGCCAACAAAAAATTTAGTCATGCATGGTGCCTTTTTCTGGAACTTGTACTAAATTCAACATTGCTTTTTATAGGAAGCTGATGTGGAAAAACTCCAGCAGAGAGACTACTCATCATTGAAGGTTGGTTCCTATTACCCCTGATTTTGTTGGGTCATGCTGGTCTTATCAGGTTGCTTTATAAAATAACTATGGTAGTTTGGCAGTTCGTAATGTTGCCATTATATTTGTAGGATGCCAGCTTACTGAGGTTCCTTGTTGACATGCGGGGAGCTGATGTTGACGACCGCCAGGTAAATCGCCCATGTAATGTTTAATTTGGTATGAATGGAACATCTATAACTTGTTCATTGCACCATTTATTTCTTCCAGCACAGGGAGTTTCCAATGTTGTAATACCCTTCGAAGTTTTACTTTGTATTTCTACTTGAATCAGGCAAATAAATTGACAAATTTCTTGGTTTGTGATAGCTTCGGGATGATCTTATGACAATGCTTATCGCCGGACATGAAACAACTGCGGCTGTTCTGACATGGTCTATTTTTCTACTGGCCCAGGTACACATTTTAACCGACATGAACAAATAACTAACATTAAATTGTGAAATCATACAATATACTGTATGTTGATACAGAATCCCACGAAGATGAGAAAAGCCCAGGCAGAGATTGATTCTGTACTGATCGATGGGGTAATCACTGCGGAAAAGCTCAAGAAATTGGAGTATGTTACTTATGTTACCATTTCTTGTAAATTGAACTATGTTTGATTCTTCTATTCACTATTTTTTTCAGGTGTCAATTTAAAAAAAATCATCATATAGTTTGCATATTATATGCTTGCAAAATCACTAGCGTTTTCTTACCATGTGTTAGTAAGAGTTTTACTGTATTAATGCTCCATAAATGTTTCTAAATTTCACATACTGCATTCATGATGTGCTCTAGGTACATAAGATTAATCATTGTTGAAGCTCTTCGCTTGTATCCTCAACCACCATTGTTAATCAGGCGCTCTCTCCGACCTGATAAATTGCCAGGTTCCATCTTCTCTTTAACACACACAGCTTTCTCCCAACAATCAGAAAAACATGTGCCAGATATCAAAGGGCATGCGATGTGATACCTGACTTGTGTTATTAAAATTAATTCACACAAATTCATAGGTGGGTACAACGGAGCGAAAGAGGGATACGAAATACCAGCAGGAACCGATATATTTCTTTCGGTAAGATGGGGAATTGGCAAATTTAAGCTGGTTCTTTCTTTCAGATATTCATAGTTTTGGTACCAATATAAGTTACCTTCATGATCGACTCCAAACTTTATTCTGTTCTCCTTGAGAAGTTTGTCTTATGTGAAAATGCTGGCACTGCAGATATACAATCTCCATAGGTCCCCATACTTTTGGGATAGGCCAAATGAGTTTGAACCCGAGAGGTTTACAGTTCCAAAGAAGGATGAGAACATAGAAGGGTGGGCTGGGTTTGATCCTGACCGGAGTCCTGGCGCGATGTATCCCAACGAGGTATGCCTGAACAGTGGTCTCGTCATTCTATCCTACTGATAGACCTCTTTCTTTCTTGAAGAAACTAAGACCTCATCAAACTTCATTTGCCAGATTATAGCAGACTTTGCTTTCCTCCCCTTCGGCGGAGGACCACGCAAATGCGTGGGAGACCAATTTGCGCTCCTGGAGTCAACAGTGGCCTTGGCCCTGCTATTGCAAAAGTTTGACGTGGAGCTGCGAGGCTCGCCCAATGAAGTAGAGATGGTGACGGGCGCGACAATTCACACAAAGAACGGGTTGTGGTGCAGGCTGAGGAAAAGGACTTGATCAGCGGGCATAACTTTGCACCAAAAAGCTTTGCTTATTGTTGACTTCTTGCGTCGTCTGCATGCTTTAGCTGGGTAAAGCAGGTTCATGTACATGGTTATATCTCTTGGGAGCTTTAGGGGCATCAATTCTGTGCACAACCATCATCTGAAACATATGGCAGCAAATGCTGGGTGCTGCGTGCATGCATGCATCCAAACAGAATTACAGTAGTACACTCCATGCCAAATTGACCAGATTATTGTGATGGAGATGCCTCACCCAGGTGTCCGGTTTCTTGTGAACCCAGATCACCTGATCTGTGCCGTGGCGACGTGCGATTGGATACCTGTTGGCATGGAAGCAGAGGTAGGTTTCAGTCATCGCTGTTGTGCCGTGTGGCGGTGGGATGCATGCTGTGCAGGAAACAAGAAGCCCACAGAATTAAATTCAAAATAAATCGCCGCCGATAGCGATTGGGGCAAGTAAGCTACTCCTACTTTTTTTCATCCGTTGATGCCTTGATGTTTTGTACTATTCCACATTTTGTTATCATTATTATATATACGATATTCCATATATGTGTGTGGTTCTTGTGATGGTGAAAAACCTCTGTGGTCAGGCTGAAATTTTGCTGGGTTTTTTTAGTTAGAATTTTTGCTGTTGATGTTGCATTAGTTGGAGCCAAGACAGCACGTTTCAGCGACCTTGCGCGGTCAGCGAATTCGCTGTCTCGCGAGCTGTATACATGGTAAACAGATCTTCTCAGACAACGAAAGCCTAATCTACCTCTGCTCTTGCTTCTTTTCTTGAATCACCTCCAGTCGACTTGATACGATTACTCTAGGCCTGTGAAAAAACATCAAGGTCGCGTCTTTTTATATGTATGGAATTATATTTCGTGATGAATGTAGCAACAGCAAAGATGGTAAAGATTCAGAAGCAGATGTAAGAAACATTATCTTCTTCAGTCTGCGATTTCCAGGTGTTGCAGATTTCAGTTTGAGGATTGGTTTGGGTTCTGTGAACTTGATTTCTGTAAAACATAAGTCAAGTGGGTTCTCAACCTCAGCGTGACGTCTGTCTACCGTGTTACTCGCACATCATGGTATGCTTGCACCCTAAGTCTATGGAACTCAAATTCTACTCTAGTAATTAAGCAAAGTTTGCCCCTTTGACAGTTTGACTATGTATGCAAAAGTTATGCGGTATCGTACTTGAGAAAGACTATATGTTTCTTTTCTTTTTACTGAAGACACGTTGTTCATTCGGAATTTCGTACATCCTTTTTTTTCCTAGTGGAATTTTGAGCCAAAAGTTTCGAAGAATCCAAACATGCAGAACACAGTTTCGAAGAATGATACAGCACGACCTTTCACTGGTGCCTTTTTATAGTAAAACGTTTCTACCGGGCGGCAACCGTGGCCAGCAAGTCGTCAAAACATTCAAAAAGGAAATGTTCCTCCTTTGCCGGTTGCCTGGTTAAGAGGACCCTTGGACGGACCCCATTCAGAAACGTCCAGGGACGGGCTTAGACCTGTGGATCAACACACGACATTATATATACGCACATGCACGAATGGAATTGTTGAAAATCCATGCGGCCGCACAAGTGCGACTTGAACTTTCAACGGGGCCCGATCGTAGGGCGCGTAGCCTTTCAACGTGTACGCTAAGCAACAACTCTACTCTTTTACTTATACTTGCTTGGATGCTCTAGCCTCAGACTCCGGCAGACTGCACTGAGTACGCAGAGACTGAAGAAGTTGGGGGCAGTTAAGTTAGCTAGCCAGTGAGCCATCCTGACCGGTTCCTTGCCTCCTTCCTCCCCGCCAATCAAGGGTTGAAAGGTCAGCCAGGTTCCTGGTCGAGGGGCCCGCCCCGCACCAGATCCTAACCTAACCGAACCCTTATCCTTTCGCCATCCTCTGGATTTTCTTGCGTTTGTCCTAAACCCACATGTGGTAAAACGGCAATGCGACGGGTCGTTTTCTCCGAGGAACCGGACACGCGGGCGCGAGATGGTGCGATCTTCACTCGACTTCGACATACTACAGCTTTTTCGTGCTAGTGGGATATACATACTGGAATGTATACTCACAAAATCCAAATCATACAGACGAAAAAGAGGGCTTGAATGATGTGGATTAAAAGGGTCGGTCTTGTGTCACGAAGATTAAGCTTGTTCTACCCTAAAAAAGAAAGCTTGTTCCTTTTGTTGTTAGGCCAATATAAAGCTTGAAGTGAAACAGTGGTGGTCGTATATTTCATTCTGGAGTAGAGCCGGTAGACTGCAAACTCCAATGCCATAACCATGTACTCGCTCCTTTTAGAAATGGTATAAGTGATGCTGTTTTAGTTTAAATTTAAACTAAAACAATGTTACTTAATAACAGTGATCAAAGTGTTGATTGAGAACGCTAGTAGTCCCGTCTTCTGTGCTAGCAGTAGAATATTGCGAGGAAAGACTATCGAGTCAACTCCTTGACTCGTGCCATCACGTCAGCTCATACGTATACGTCGCCGGTCCGTCGGCTTATGTGCCCAGCCGCCACCTAAGCCGAGCCGAGCCGAGCCAGGGCATGCAGAGCTTCATCCTGCATATTCTTCGATTATTTCTCTCCCTCTCTCGACGCCTACACGTATTAACTAAATTAATTAGAGGATTGTACCCAAAAACATGACAACATGTACATGTGGCCAGGTAGTAGGATGTTTTATACACGTTGCCAATTAACTTCTTTTTTTGTATATGCATCCCATATGTGCTGGGCAGTCACGATCGCGTTGAACCAACTGAAACCACCAACCACTAGAGAGGGTCTAATTTCCTTTGACCTTCAACTAGTCAGAGCCGTGCAAACTCAGGCGATCAAAAATAAAAATACTACTCGTAAAGATGCCAAAAGCCTGTCGTTTTTGGCCGCACCAAACCTTGTTGACCGGCCAGGGCAACCAAGCAGACTTCTATGCACTGTTGTCTTTTACACAAACATGTTGGGAGTTTGGGCTCTGTCCGCAAACTCATGTTTGGCGTCGTATACAAGCTCACGTTTGCTATTTGTAAGGCGTCGCAAACTTGAATTGGTGCAGGTCACCATAAAAAAAAACATTTGGTGTTTAAGTCGATTTTCAGGCAGAAGGAAGGGAGGCAAGGCGGAACTTCGAGGCTAGGCAGGGAATGAGTCGTAAATGGAGACGGCATGGGGCGGGGGCTTGACCGTTGCGTGTGGAGGAGGAGGGCTTTTAGTTGTTTATCCCCGCTCGGATTATGCGGACCTCGTCGGGGGTAGGGGCAGTGCATCGAGTGGTAGCAAGGCGAGACCTCGGAGCCGAAGAAGAGGCATGGAGGCAAGCTACTGGAAGAGGAAGTAGAAAAGGAGGGTCTTTAGGGAAAAGAATGGGTGCCCATCCAACGAGTGGCAAAATTGACTTACATGAGAAAAAATGAATCAATTGGAGCTTATATAGTCACGTCGATACAAGTTTAGAAGTTCAAGACGTTTTAAAATTGGCTTACCTAGCAAGGGTCATATGCTCACACAAGTTCGGTTAAATGTGCACTCTTAACTCTCATTTTTTTTTGCATAAGTCTTTTCTTTGAGTAAATTGCATCTTTCACAGTCAACTCATCAAGCCACGGCTTATGCCAACGGGTACCACATTTAAAAGTTCTTGTCATATTTTACCATTTACTTCTAATCTTGTGATGTCTTTTGCCACATTCTTTTCTCAAACTAACAAGACAAATGCACGTGTGAGGATGATAGGTGCATGGTCATTGTGTCTTAGTACCTCCGTCCGGGATTACAAGACCGGAGAGCCACCGCAGGTGGACCAAGGCACTTGCCCGATCCTTCGATCTTCTCACAAAAAGCTGCATCGGGAGTAGTTCTGGCCATGGGCAGCCCGGCCCAAACGGCCCGACCCGAAAAAGCCCGACCCGGCCCGGCCCAACGCCACTCTCGAGCCGGGATCGGGCCTAGATTTTGAGCCCGAAGGCCGGGCCGGGTTGGGCCCAGACCCATCGTTTTTGTGTTTTTCTGAAGGCCGGGCCGGGCCGGCTCGAAGCCCGACGGGCTTTTACATGTTTGGGCCGGGCTCGGGCTCAAAAAACAGGCCCGACGGTCGAGCCGGGCCGGGCTCGGGCCTGGGCTTTTTGCATCGGGCTTGGCTAGGCCCGGCTCGAGGTATGGCCAGGTATAATCGGGAGTCTCCTCTACATGCATGCACCCAATGAATAGTCTGCATGCAGCACAGTACTTTTAATCCCCTTCCTGCATGCAGCGCCTTGGCCAATCGTCTCGCGAACCAGCAGCGCTAATAATGCAAGCCGGCCTTTTAATCCCGTACAACCAACATTGGCCAGCTGGACCTATAATTCCGGACGGAGGTAGTATGTGCTTCCTCGGAAGCCTGTTGAGGTCTTCACCCCCTCCTTGGGATGGCCACGCCGGATCTGGCTCATTTAATGGAGGGTGTGAGGATGCCACGACGCGTGTGGGGACTATTTTGTTGTCATTTATTGGTGTGTCACAATGTGCTTGGTGAGTTGAAGGTGCATTTGTTTGCTTGTTTCCCCGTTTAGTAATAGTCAGTGGGTAGAGTTCATGCCCTTGGCCTATGGTTTTAGCCTGTTCCCCCTAAGTTACCCGAGCATTGTTATGGAGATGGAGTTTTTGTTCCCGGAAAGTCCCCTGAAACGCGAAAATAATGAAAATAAAATAAAATTATGAGTGTTCTATTGAACCAGCGGGGCGGAGTAAAAGACATAGCATTCCCTCCCCGCGATCCACCGGCCGCCCGTGTAGTGTGGACATGCACATTCCTTGTCGTCCAAGTGGGATCCGATCAAAGGTGCACGTGCGTGCCGATGAACGCCACAGCGCGCGCGCGCACACACACACCCACAGTGGTGCTAGCTAGCCTCAGCTTCAGCGCACGTCCCGCCATGCACGTCGCCGTCCGTCGGCTTTGGCCTTTAGTTGGTCGAAGCTTCGCGGCTAGCTGCACCGGTCGACCGTCCTCGCTTTGCCTGCGTGCCACGATATTCCCTCGTCTCTTCTTCCTTCGCACCCCGGCCAGGCCGGTTCACACACGTAAAAAAAGATGAAAAGAACGCATGTTGTGTAAAGCGCGGACATCCCATCGACGGAGCGTGAAAAGCGACCACTGTTTGCCGGCTAAATCTTTGCGTCCCGCGGATCTCGTTCACAAGAGACAGAGATCGTCCACGCGCATGCTCGATTCGGCACGCTCGGCCCAAGTGGACGTGCACTACACACGGCGGCGCCGCGCGTGTTTGCAGTGCACCGGCTGATCGGCGGTCGTGGAACCCTAGCTTGCTCGCGCCCGCGGCGAGCCCGACCGTGGCAGGCCACCGGCGCGCCACCAACAGCGACGCCACTCCGTAACGCAAGCCGGCGCAGGCGACCCGATTCAAACATCCTTTTTTTTCCTTTTAGAGAGAGAGAGAGAGGAGGGGAGGTAGGAATCGGCTCAGCTGCCTCGAGTTAACGGCGCCATCGCCGGGGGCTCGCTGGTGCGGGCGGGCGGGCCCCGCGCCAACGACCCGTTCGCCAGTGGGCCGCCACCTCGGGCGCGACGCTTCGCGGAAACCGCGCGGGTCAGCCACGTTCCAGAAGGCGACCCCACACCCACCCTGACCGTCCGATCACCCGTCCTCTCCATCCAACGGTGGGCTGTCTCCCCGAGCACCCCCTTTGACTCGTCGCGGGTCTCCTATAAGTAGCCGCCTTCCCCGTCCGGCTCGAGAACTCTACTCCCCCTTCCTACTGCGGTCAGTGCTACTGCGTGCCATGGGCGACACCGGCGCGAACATGGGCCACTGGGCGGGCATCTACGGCGTCGGCGGCAATGGGGCCGCGGCGGCGGAGGGCAGCGTGGTGACGGTGTCGAGCCCGACGTCGGGGGGCTCGGGCGGCGGGAGCCCCACGAGGTCGGCGCCCGGGGTCGAGGGGGGCCGCGTCGGCAAGCCGGCGCGGCGGAGGTCCCGCGCCTCGCGGCGGGCGCCCGTCACGCTGCTCAACACCGACACCACCAACTTCCGCGCCATGGTGCAGCAGTTCACCGGCATCCCCTCCGGCCCCTACGGCCCGGCCGGCGCGGGCGGCGGGCCCGTGATCAGCTTCGGCGCGGGCGGTGGCGACTACGGCCTCGGCGGCGGCATGCCGGTGCGCCCGTCGCCGAGCTCGGCCGTGATGTCGTTCGACCACCTCGGCCACCACCGCCCGTCCGCCGCCACGTCGTCCCTGCAGCAGCAGCAGCATCAGCAGAGCCAGCTGTTCCGGCCGCAGCAGCAGCAACAGTACGCCGACTACGGCGGCGGCGGCGCGGACATGTCGTTCCTGCACGGGTTCGAGTCGTCGGCGGAGGACAGACTGCTGCTGCAGAGCATACAGGCGGCGCAGATGCTGCCCCGGCCGGCCTCCACTAACACCCCCAATGGCTACAACTTCGGATGATCCCCTCACCACTCCACCCCTATACCCCGTTGATCAATCAAGGTACACTTAATCAGAGAGCCAGCGAGAACAGCAAGCTTTGCTTTCTCCGCTCTGCGAAGACGACGACGTTGTTGCTGTTCCAAAGGTTAATTTTTGCTGGCCTTGCCGTAGAGAGGGCGTGCGATGAAGCAAAGGCCAGCTGATTAAGACAGTAATTAGTAGTTGTAATAGTAGCCACGCCACACCACTTTACAGGTTCAGCTACAGTTGATTAGGTGCATGTGAAACGGAAGGCATGTAAATAGTTTTAGCTTTCGGTGCGTAGTGTAGTGCAGCGGCAACGAGTTGATAGCGAGGAATCTTCTCCTCCTCCTTCGAGATTGGACGCCTCGCCTTAGCTTGTCTCGGAAGCAAAGTTGGGGACTGCAACCACCACCATGCATGCATCTACTGTACTATAGTACTACTACCACTGGTCAAGTCGCCGCTCCTAATTGATCACATGTTGTTTTCTCAAATAAATGTGTCTCTTTCTTTAGCCACGCCCGCCGCCTGTAATTTGTTCATCTTTTAAAAGATAAGGTATCAGCTCCTTAATTTGTTCTCTGACTAACATGTTCGAGTGCACATGTACCGTGTTCCTTACCGTGATTAATTAACTGATGACTGCATTCTGGAAAAAAAAACCTCAAAAAATAAATTCGGGAAAAAAAATCTGATGACTGACCTACGGGCTATCGATCTCAGCCGTTGAGGCGTGTATAGAATGTAGATATGTGGGGCCCACGAGGAGCTCGATCGACACATGTGCCATGACGACCCGCTGACGTACGGCAGGTCAAAGTCACAACTGTCGTCTAAACCGAGACTGGGAAAAGTCCAACCCAACTCGAGTTAGCTTAGTTAATCAGCTAAACTAACCATGCTTAATGTTTTGCCTCCTTGCACACGCAAGTCTTTCAGTGTGGTCAAGCTTTCACGCGTAGAGGGGTGGATCGGTAAATGCATGTGTGGTATCGTTATCTACTTATTAAATTTTTTGGAGCAGATAATGAACGTCGTATCCAGCCACCCGGGCTTTTGCTTGCCGAGGGTGGAGGGCTGGAATGTGACGTGTTGCGGAAGCCACGGAACACGTTTGCTTCTATATACTTGATACTTGTTGAAAATATGAGTAAATTACTACGAGATTTAATCCGAATGAACATAAGATAAATCATGACAGCAATAGCAAATATTAAATTAATCAT